>NC_084758.1:23580936-23590936 GCF_033978785.1 Entelurus aequoreus
TTCTTTACTTAATCCATTCCATAATTTAATTCCACATACTGATATGCTAAAGGTTTTAAGTGTTGTACGTGCATACAAATGTTTTAAATTAGATTTTCCTCTAAGGTTATATTTCTCCTTTTTAGTTGAGAAGAATTGTTGTTCATTATTTGGTAGCAGGTTATAGTTTGCTTTGTACATCATTTTAGCTGTTTGCAATTTTACCAAATCATCGAACTTTAATATTTTTGACTCAATAAATAAATTATTATCATTATCATTTGTTATCATTTATTATTATTTATTATCATTATCATTTATGTATCAATAAATAAAGGGTTTGTATGTTCTCTAAATCCAACATTATGTATGTCAATACGTGGACTGTGGTTTGTTCGTTTTCCTGAGTTGCAAGGAAAGTTGGAGCGGACATGGCGTGCAGGTAAAAAGACATATTTATTTTTACACTAACAAAAGAAACAACAGGCGTGCACAGGGCGGAAGTACAAAAACCTGGCTAAGAAAACAAAAGACTAGCACAAAGGCAAAAACTATGAACATGAAATATAGAACAGACACTTACTATGACGTGAGAAGATCAGCATGAACTATGGAAAACATGAGTAGCATCAGGTAACAGAGGTAAACAGGGGTAACAGAGTTAATGTCGCCAGACAGACTGCCTGGCAACTGAAAGCTTAAATAATACCGACATGACTAGTGACAGGTGCGCGAGTGCAAAACGTGAGACAGGTGCGTGACATGAGGACAGGTGAAAACTAATGGGTTGTCGGGGAAACAAAACAAACAAGAGTGCACAAAGAGTCCAAAAACCAAACCGAACATAACCAAAACAAAACATGATCACACAGACATGACAATGTATCAGTCTAATTGATCTTTTTTGGAAAACGGTTAGCGAATGTAGCGCACATTTGTAGTTATTTCCCCATATTTCTGCACAATAACTCAGATATGGTAACACTAGCGAGCAGTAGAGAATATGAAGTGATTTTTGGCAAAGGACGTATTTTGCTTTATTCATTATTGAAATGTTTTTTGTCACCTTATGTTGTATATTTTGTATATGAGATTTCCAGTTCATTTTATCATCTATCAATACTCCCCAAAATCTGGTTTCTTTTACCCTTTCAATGTCTACTCCGTCTATTTGTATTCGTGTATGATGCTCTTTTCCCTTTCCCTGTCTACTGCTTTCTCCTCAGCTCCTTGCCGAAATTAATGTGGGGGGTATTTACTTTTTTGAATGTTTATTATTGTGGCAATATGGTTGTTAAACTTAAGGATTTGTATTCTTTCTGATCGTTTGTGAGGGCACCATAGTGACTTCAGTGTGTGTGCACGGATCCATCATCCCCTAGTTATGTTTTTGTATACAGTACTGTATAGCAGTGGTCCCCAACCTTTTTGTAGCTGGGGACCGGTCAACGCTTGAAAATTTGTCCCACGGACCGGGGGGGGGGTTTATTTCATAAAGAAATACAATGCAGACTGTATTGATCTATATTGATATATAATGTATATATTGTGTTTTTTATGTTGATTTAACTAAAAAAAAAAAAAAAAAAAAAAAAAATTTTTTTTTTTTTGTTTTTTTGTTTTTACATTTCTTGCGCGGCCCGGTACCAATCGGTCCGCGGACTGGTACCGGGCCGCGGCCCGGTGGTTGGGGACCACTGCTGTATAGCACATTATCGTGTGTGCAAATGTGCAACAATTCTTCTCAACAAAAGAGGAGAAATATAACCTTAGAGAAAAATGTAATTCAAAAACATTTGTATGCACGTACAACACTTAAGACCTTTACTTTATCAGTATGTGAAATTAAATTATGGAGTGGATTAAGCAAAGAAATCAAACAATGTACTGATATGATCTAATTCAAGGGCATGTGGATGTCCGAGATTCTGATCCCGTTTAATTAGAGCCGTGTGTCACTCGTATACTTCATCTGCTTTTTCGACTCCTCTGGTCAAATATCATTTTCATCTTTGCTGGATGTCACCGAGAGCTATTTGGAACCTACGTGATTTCCAAATGAGCCGGAATTTTTTTTTAAATGACTCAATTAGCGGATATTTATTCACAGCTGCACACAGCCCAGGGATGCAATTAACTTGTTTAAAGCCCGAACATGAATCAGAGGTGCTGGAAACATGGAGTGCACGGAGATAGTGAAAGGTCAAACTATACAGTATGCTTCTGAGATGCCGTTGTTTTGGTTGAAATATATATTTCTAAATGCAAAATTTTGCAAAAGGCAGGGGGTTGTTTTAAGCTCCTACTCGTCAATGGCGAAGCTAAACAACTCCATGCTTTTTTGAAGTATGAACCCAAACAATATACTGTTGATTTAATGACGATTACATCAAATGTACCTGAACCTCAACCTTCCCAATAATGAGATTTATCACTATTATTTTCGTCTTATAAAAATTTACAGCGACTTGTTGCTTAGCAGAATTTGTGCGTACAGATTCCCCACAAAGTGTGTAACTACTATCAATTAGTCACGCCCACAATGCTGTTTCCATGTTTTGTTGCCGGGTATAATTTGTGGGACAAACAGCACAGTTACATTTTTTTTTTTAACACAATCACTAGTCAGGCTCGTTATGCTGTTTCCATGGCAACATTGGGCATGACTCGGATTCTAGAATCCATAAGGCACCAACTAAGAAAAAAAAAAAGATCACGAGTCGATCATTATGCCGTTTCCTTGGCAACTTCAGACACTTTAACTTTAATATAAATGTGTGTGTGTGTGTGTGTGTGTTCTGGCAATGCTTACTTAATGGGGACATCGCTCTGTTTACACCAGGGGTGTCAAACGTACGGCCCGCGGGCCGGATCAGGCCCACGAACAGGTTTTATGCGGCCCGCGGGATGAGTTTGCGAAATTTTGGAATGAAAGAAACTGCTCTTCTAAATGTGTCCATTAGATGTCGCAATAGCAATTCTTTGTATAATTTTAGATGATGCTACATATGTAAAAAAAAAAAAAAAAAAACACATGATCTTAGTGCACCAGTTGAGAAAAATGAGCAAACTACATAAATAACATCCTGTAATTTGATTTTGATATTTTTTTATCTTAATAGATTGAAAATTACACCTACGAGTTGACTGATGAACATTATCCCATCATTTATTCAGAAAGTATAAGTAACGAGAAATAAAGATAGAATACTATTAACTGCAACATGTATGTGTAAAAAAACCCATCAACATTATGATTTGTTCATTTTCAGAATGTGCTTGTTCTATTTTTAAACAAAAAAAAAAATCTGAAGTTGTCTTTATTTTTAAGTTATCGTGCCGTGATTTTACCAGTCCGGCCCACCTGGGAGTAGATTTTTCTCCATGCGGCCCCCGATCTAAAATGAGTTTGACACCCATGGTTTACACAGTCACCTTTAGGGGACCTCTGACGGTATGGGGACAAAAAAAACAGGTCCCATATAGGGAAAAGGTTTGTATTTATTATTTCTGTGGTTCAAGATAAGATAAGATCATTTTTTATTGATCCCACAACCAGGGCCGGCCCGTGGCATGGGCCGTATAGGCAAATGCTAAGGGCGCCGTCCATCAGGGGGCGCCACGCCAGTGCCACAAATGTTGGAGAAAAAAAATAAAATAAAAAATAAAAGTTGGTACTATTATTTCTAAATACAAAAAATAATCCCACGTTAATTAAAATGCAAAGTAAAGCCTATTTAATAGAAATATTATTTGTTACAACATCACGCTGTTTTTTAATTTGAGCACTGCTGTGATTCGGTTGAAGATAATCATAACATAACATTCTCATATAATATGTTAATTTGATTTCTTTAAGTAAAAAAAAAGGTCAAAGACAAAGCTATTCGGTTTCTTGTGAGTATATACACTTCACTGCCGATGTGGGGGGGCGCCACCTAAAATCTTGCCTAGGGTGCCAGATTGGTTAGGGCCAGGCCTGCCCACAACAGGGAAATTTGGGTTACTTTGTTTACGTGTTTCAAATATTGGTAAAAGAGAAAATTAATTTTCTTGAAAAGTGAACCATTTGTTATCCTGGCATTAATAGTACTGTGATTCTATATGGTATCCAACTAATATATTTGTCCAAAAACTAAATCTGGTTTAGTGTTCCTTAGGATGACAATTTCATACAGCATGATTATAAAACATTATTACCTTAAAGTATGATTCACATTCAGAATTTTCCATCCTTTTATCTATGGTAGTTGGAGTTGCAGACAACTTCATTACTGCTAAATAGCAGTTTTCAGTAATGTCACAGAAGATGCAGGATTTGCTTTAACATTTAAGTGGTGAAACTTCCTATAAGAGGACAGCTGTAGTGCTGTATTTAATTAGATTTTTTTTTTTTTTTTTTTTTTTTTTTTTTTTTTTAAATGGTCCTCAGTAGTCACGTACAAATTTGTGTGAATTATGCAAAATTATTTAAATTTGGTCCCCATGAACCATATTAACTCTTTTCCCCCAGGGTCCCCAGTAAGAATGATCAGCACATTACTTCATCAATCCAGAGATTTAAAGACGTGTATGAGCTAACTGGGCAGTGGCCATTTGACCTCATTTTTTTTATGCCTCCACAACCTGTAGAAAGGGTGATGATCAAAAACTTGGTCCCCATTCAAATGATAACCAGTGTGTGTGTGTGTGTGTGTGTGTGTGTGTGTGTGTGTGTGTGTGTGTGTGTGTGTGTGTGTGTGTGTGTGTGTGTGTGTGTGTGTGTGTGTGTGTGTGTGTGTGTGTGTGTGTGTATATATACACTACCGTTCAAAAGTTTGAGTAACCCAAACAATTTTGTGGAATAGCCTTCATTTCTAAGAACAAGAATAGACTGTCGAGTCTTAGATGAAAGTTCTCTTTTTCTGGCCATTTTGAGCGTTTAATTGACCCCACAAATGTGATGCTCCAGAAACTCAATCTGCTCAAAGGAAGGCCAGTTTTGTAGCTTCTGTAACGAGCTAAACTGTTTTCAGATGTGTGAACATGATTGCACAAGGGTTTTCTAATCGCCAATTAGCCTTCTGAGCCAACGAGCAAACACATTGTACCATTAGAACACTGGAGTGATAGTTGCTGGAAATGGGCCTCTATACAGCTATGTAGATATTGCACCAAAAACCAGACATTTGCAGCTAGAATAGTCATTTACCACATTAGCAATGTATAGAGTGTATTTCTTTAAAGTTAAGACTAGTTTAAAGTTATCTTCATTGAAAAGTACAGTGCTTTTCCTTCAAAAATAAGGACATTTCAATGTGACCCCAAACTTTTGAACGGTAGTGTATATGTGTGTATGTAGACTGTACGCCTCCTCTTTTATTTGGACTTTCCCTGATTACATGGCAACAGCTGTTTCTAAAGGAAGGGGGTCGTAAACAGGTGCTGCCTTTAATTACAAAACAATTCAAAGAAAAGGTCGTAAACAGTTCACAGAAAAGGTCGTAAAACAGTTCAAAGAAGAGGTCCCTGGAGGGGAGTCAGGTCCTGCTTCCTCTTCGCTTTATAGATCTCGGGTCAAGACAATATCTTTCTGTTGATTACAATACATGAAAGAAACAGAACACCTTCATGTTGCTTCCCATCCTACACAGTGGAGTTTCACAAGCCTTTTGCTTGGTAGGATCAAAGACAGCTTTTGTCCAGTTTTGTGATAACTTAGATACAATTATTCTGACACTTATCACATGTCTTGAATAAAGAGTGTAGTATTGTACACTGTATGCGAATAAATCATCAAGTCAAGAGGGCTCTATAGTTTCAGTAAGTGGATAATCACAGGCTTTTACACTGTATGAGCTCCACATCTTTAGCGATGTGCGACGCAACTTCTTCAGTGATCGTTCTCCATTTTGCTCCTTAATGTCCTTAATGATATTGTCCAAAGTTCACATGCAAATGTAAAAAAATAGGTTGATAGGTCCAAGGGGAAAATAAAAGTGTTCAGTATCTCCTACCGCAGTGAAGCCCATTCAAAACTGCTATGCCGATATGGCATCATTGAAAAAGGAAACAAAACACAATAAATAGACAAAAACTATGAACAAACAAATGTGACCCGTGCTGGCAAAATGAGTCGGAATACGCACAGGCTAATTTTGAGCTACAGGCAAATAAGTGAAAAAAATGTATCTTGGTTGAAATTGAGATTTTCACAAAAATGAGTCCATAAAGCCACAATCTAGCGATCCCAATCATCGAAATAGCAAGAAAACATCTTAAATCACCTTTATTTGAGGGTTTTGTACGAGGTATGTCTTCAGAAATGAGTCCTTTGTGTTAAAATTCCTTGAGAAAATCAAGTGTTTTCAACGCTCACTCGCGGCAATAAGGGGGAATCCCCCTAGCCATATTTGGTATCATTGTGACGCCAAGTTGACCAACTTTCTAAAAATGAGCATGGAATTCCCGATGACGCCATTCTGAACCAATACAATTTGAGTTTTTAAATCTGTCCCGACGTAAACAAATCCGGCTTGTTGCTAACCGGTCGCTGTGAGGCGTACCCTCATTGGTTGAATCACCCCGCGCGGTGCATTGTGGTATCATGGCAGCGCCCTGATGAAAAACAACACACAGTAGTTCGAGCGGAATGTTTGGTGAAAAAAGGTGATTTTCGAACATTTAATTATTATTTTTGTGGATAAGTTAGACTGTTTTACATTCCGTAATGGATTTAGAAGGTGGAGAGGGTACACAGGCGGTTGCAAGTGCGCTAAATTCACTGCAGTCGGCGAATCTTCTTAGTGCTGCTGGTCAGGAATATTACAGAAAGGCACCCCCTACCCTGTAAATCGGGCTTAAAACTGACCAGTGAACAAAAAAACTGTGACATAACAATGTTGAAATTTTTGTACATAACCGTTTTCAATAGAGATGAATATATATTTTTCCTTTAGACATGGGATTTGACTTTAATTGTACCAATTTTAGTGTTGCTACAAGGACTTTTAAGGTATGGTTGCTATGGAGTTTTGTTTTGGAACATTCTGTTCTGGAACAGTAAACTTTAAGCTGTTTTTTCTCAAAACGGACCCACAAACTTGGTCGACTTCAATCGGATGTAACTCGGTCATTTTTCTGTCCGATTCCAACAAACCATATATCATTTTGAAGGTCTTTAGATGGAGAATGTGTAAATAACAATAACTCAGTTTTTAAAATTTCCTCATTGTGACTCATTTTGCCAGCACAGGTCACAAATGTTTTTAGACACCATATATATTCAGTTAAAAAGTCCGGCTACAATATTAACTTCAATAGTATGGTTCATTTAGTGATACAGCTGTCAATCTGTCACGATAACACCGCTTGAATGGATGCTAAATGAGCAATTATCTCTGCAGGTTTTTGAATGGACACGGCTGCGATGTTGCTAAAATGAACTAAAACTATCATCGAGGACATTTTGACTCACTGCTGAACACCTACAGAGTGACGCCCTCATTTTTTGTCGCCCGAAACAACTGCAGGGAGTGATTATGCCAGGGGCCGCCCCTGCTTATCACACTTTGTACCTTGTAGTGAGCTACTTTTCAGCGAGAGTTTGTTTGTTTGTTGCATTTCCTCCACTCTACGTCATGCTTCTTTTTCATGGGCTGAAATACGCTATTTTGCCAAAAGTATTTGGCCACCCATCCAAATGATCAGAATCCGGTGTCCTAATCAGAATCTGCCTGGTATTTGTTGTGTCTGACCAGTCTTCCTCTCAGGGAATAAAAATCACTGGTCAATCCCAAATTATTTCAGATGACATATATGTTGAGTAAGAAGGACCATCAAGACAGAATAGGAATATTATCAAGTTTTACTAAAGCTTTAGGAGACCGGTCCTACAGTGCGCTTGATTTTATACACCTGTGGCCGGGCCACAGGTGTATAAAATCAAGCTCTTAGGCATGGAGACTGTTTCTACAAACCTTTTTGAAAGAATGGGCCGCTCTCAGTGATTTCCAGCGTGGAACTGTCATAGGATGCCACCTGTGCAACAAATCCAGTCGTGAAATGACCTCGCTCCTAAATATTCCAGGCTTTATTATAAGAAAATGGAAGAGTTTGGGAACAACAGCAACACAGCCACCAAGTGGTAGGCCACGTAAACTGACAGAGAGGGGTCAGCATGGTTGTTTTTCAGGATTTGGGCTTGGCCACTTAGTTCCAGTGAAAGGAACTTTGAATGCTCCAGGATACCAAAACATTTTGGACAATTCCATGCTCCCAACCTTATGGGAACAGTTTGGAGCGGGCCGCTTCCTCTTCCAACATGACTGTGCACCAGTGCACAAAGCAAGGTCCATAAAGACATGGATGACAGGTGTGGATGAACTTGACTGGCCTGCACAGAGTCCTGACCTGAACCCGATAGAACACCTTTGGGATGAATTAGAACGGAGACTGAGAGCCAGGCCTTCTCCACCAACAATGCGCTTTTGGAAGAATAGTGGAAAATTCCTATAAACACACTCCGCAACCTTGTGGACAGCCTTCCCAGAAGAGTTGAAGCTGTAATAGCTGCAAAAGGTGGACCGACATCATATTGAACCCTATGGGTTAGGAATGGGATGGCACTTCAAGTTCATATGTGAGTCAAGGCAGGTGGCCAAATACTTTTGGCAATATAGTGTAAGTGTGTGGTTGCTGCTGCCTTTTTTGAACAAGCTTTGCAGCGCTCAGTCGCCTGTTCCGCGCCTGTTGCCGCAAATCCGAGCCACTGGCGACACTTTTCACTCTCGTTCGTGTTAGCAGTAGCCATGTTTTGCTGTGCAAGAGGAGAAAAACATTGATTTTCTAATTATTTCAATCGTCTGCAACAAAAATATCGAATTTATCGATAAAATACAAACCTAAAACGCGGGCAAGCGGACTAGTTTGTTATGCGCAATGTTTGGCCGTGTGATAATCGAGACCACCGTAGCTAACTTTTAGCGAATCCTAGGGAAAGGTAGGGCACAAGCGGAGGAAAAGCATCAGTGGCGAGAAGACAAATAAGCCAAGAGTGCATCCATCTTGTAAAACAATCTCCAAGCCCTCAGGAGGGGGGGGGGGGTACACATGACATCTACTTTACAGCCAAACACTGAGCCTCATTTCATGACCGCACAGCGCCTCCGAGCTTTATTGTGCACCTCCTCACGCCAATGTTTTCATCATGATTGCAGGAGTGGCACGTGAACGCGAGTAAAAAGACATGATTGCAATCCCACCGTCTCTTCCCCCTCACAAGGCTGCTGTTGATATTCACAGCTGCTTGCAGGCCGGCGTGCACCATCAACACCACATTCATTCGTAAGAGGGTCAACTTGTAATGTAGTTATAGTTCTGATGGAGCGTCTGACTCTCACTGACCTACGCTTTCAGGGATAAAAGCAGAGACACGGGTTTATTGGCGTGTAATACTGTACGGCGGGTGTGTTGCTCTGGAGGCTGTGATTGGAGAAGGGAGGGCTTCGAAAGCCAATGGTTGCCATAGAGACAAGAACAGAAAATGATGGGCGGATGGTGGATTAGGTTTGTGTTCATACAATTCCAACGTGTCATGCTGAAAGTCAGTTATGACCCAAGATTCAGTGAAAGGTATATACTGTACTGCAGTGGTCCCCAACCACCGGTCCAGGGACCGGTACCGGTCCGTGATGCATTTGCTACCCGGCCACACAGAAACAGTAAATAATTTATAAACTACTAACTTTGGCCTGTCCCACTAAACCAGGGGTGTCCAAACTTTTTCCACTGAGGGCCACACACTGAAAAATCAAAGCAAGCGGGGGCCATTTTGATATTTTTTATTTTAAAAACCAATACAATATATGTACAAAAAATATACATTTAGGCCTCCACTCAGGCTTGATACCGGGGACTCCAAAGGGTTTAGGTTAAAAAAAAAGAAAAAAAATGTCATTATTTAGTATTATTATTATTATTATTATTCAAAGTTTAAATATCTAGATCAGGGGTCACCAACGCGGTGCCCGCGGGCACCAGG
>NC_084758.1:23595936-23665936 GCF_033978785.1 Entelurus aequoreus
ATCTTTTTTACAACTCTTATTTTTTTCTGATAGAGTGATTGGAGCACATACGTGTTTGTCACAAAAAACATTCATGAAGTTTGGTTCTTTTATGAATTTATTATGGGTCTACTGAAAATGTGAGCAAATCTGCTGGGTCAAAAGTATACGTACAGCATACTTGCCAACCCTCCCGTTTTTACCGGGAGACTCCCGGTATTCAGCGCCTCTCCCGATAACCTCCCGGCAGAAATTTTCTCCCGACAAACTCCCGGTATTCAGCCGGACCTGTTCTCACGTCCGCTTTCCCACAATACAAACAGCTTGCCTGCCAAATGACGTCATAACTGTAGAATGATCGAGGGTGAGTTCTTGGTTTCTTATGTGGGTTTATTGTTAGGCAGTTTCATTAACGTCCTCCCACCACGGTAACAACACACAACAACAGCAGTCACGTTTAGTCTACCGTAAAGCAGTTTGTCTGCCGTAAACAGCAATGTTGTGACACTCTTAAACAGGACAATACTGCCATCTACTGGATAGCCTCCAGAACACTGAAATTCAAGTATTTCTTTTATTTATATGTATAATAAAATTTAAAAAAAAATATATATATATATATATATATATATATATATATATATATATATATATATATATATATATATATATATATATATATTTTTTTTTTTTTTTTTTTTTTTTTTTAAATATATATATATAATATATATTTTTTATATATATATATATATATATATATATATATATATATATATATATATATATATATAGCTAGAATTCACTGAAAGTCAAGTATTTCATATATATATATATATATATATATATATATATATATATATATATATATATATATATATATATATGTATATATATATATATATATATAGCTAGAATTCACTGAAAGTCAAGTATTTCATATATATATATATATATATATATATATATATATATATATACATATATATATATATATATATATATATATATATATATATATATATATATATATATATATATATATATATATATATATATATATATATATATATGAAATACTTGAGTTGGTGAATTCTAGCTTAAATATATTCCCCTCCTAACCACGCCCCCCCACCACCACCCGGTATCGGAGGTCTCAAGGTTTGCAAGTATGACATACAGCAACATACATTCTCAATTTTGGTGATTTAGAAAAAGTTACTGTGGGGGGAGGTGCAGTCAGCGCTGCCTGTAGGAGGAAAAGTCACCGCCGCTGTCCATGGTACTGAGGACGAGACACAGCTGGCAGGTGATTAGATTTCACAGGTGGTACGTGTTAATGTAATCATCTGTTGTCTTTAACAGTAAGCGGCCGGGAGCAGCGCAAGAGAGAGGATTAGGAGTGACGGCAACGTCACGACATGCCGAAAAACATTTGGAAAAATCTTGTTACCCATTAAAACTTTGTTAAACCTGCACGCTTGGCTCTTGTGCCGTGTCTACAGTGGAACTGCTAGGAAGCGACCTCCACAGTTACAATCAAATCAAATTAGCTCCATGGCATGGCCTCATAACTTCATGTGAGTGATTATGATTGACGACACCTGTTGACTTCTCTGATCCCATTTAAATTGGACTCATATGATGCAGTCATTAGACTCGGTTACAAACGCGACAATGGGAAAGTCAAAGCAACTCAGCACAGATCTGAAAAAAACGAATCATTGACTTGAACAAGTCAGGAAAGTCACTTGGAGCCATTTCAAAGCAGCTTAAGGTCCCAAGAGCAACTTGACAGTTGTGTGTAAGTATAAAGTGCATGGCACAGTTTTGTCACTGCCACGATCAGGAAGAAAACGCAAGCTATCACCTGCTGCTGAGAGAAAATTGGTCAGGCTGATCAAGAGTCAACCGAGAACCACCGAAAAGCAGGTCTGCAATGAATTGGAAGCTGCTGGAACACAGGTGTCAAGCGGACTGAGAGGCTACCATGCAAGAAGGAAGCCCCTGCTCCAGAAGCGACACCTTAAGGCTCGTCTAAAGTTTGCTGCTGATCACATGGACAAATATAAGACCTTGTGGAGGAAAGTTCTGTGGTCAGATGAAACAAAAATTTAGCTGTTTGGCCAAAATACCCTGCAATATGTTTGGAGGAGAAAAGGTGAGGCCTTTAATCTCAGGAACACCATACCTACCGTCAAGCATGGTGGTGGTAGTATTATGCTCTGGGCCTGTTTTGCTGCCAATGGAACAGATTTTTTTGTGACAAACAAGTATGTGCTCCAATCAGTCTATCAAACAAAAATAGAGTTCTAGAAATTATTGGCAACTCAAGACAGCCATGACATTATGTTATTTACAAGTGTATGTAAACTTTTGACCACGACTGTACTCCAATCATACCAACTACTGTGTACCTGTTCCTGTGGGACTACAATCCAGTGTAATAACATGCAACCTGCTGAAGGACTAACATCAGTTCTCTCTTGGGCGATGTCAGTGTATCTCAGCATGCTTTCCTCAAGACCCTGGGCTTGTTTCTCCAGGAACCCCTTAGAGAGCCGGCCGGGAGCCTGAGCGAGAAGTCTGAATGTCAAGTTATTCCGCAAAAGAAGAAGGCGCCTCCTCAGGGCAGCATAATCTCGCTCAATGTGAAAAGTCTGGTGTGAGCAGGTTTTGGGCCGGCGTAAAACTGACAAGACATGAAAAGGTTGAAGAAAGTTATAAATAAGTGGGTATTTTTACAACTTTGACTGTAAAAGATGAAAGTGTTTTTGGGTTTTTTTAACGTACACATTTGATAACATGTGACAATAGGACAGGTCCCAGAGGATGGTGGCTGTCACGCTGGTGACTGACTTCAAAGCGCAAAGTTGTGAAAAACAATGTCGTTCTATTCAGCCAGACACGGAATTATTATTAGACATCACTAGTGATGGGATTTTTCCGGTTCTGATTACTTAACAGTTCTCTTATCGATTCTTATTTAGGGGAAAAAAGGGTGGATTAGCATCAAGTTTGTTTACTTTAGAGGTCACATGACTTTACAAAGCCTACAGTGAGGTCTCAAGAGGCACATACGTAGCATAAAAGAACAAAATACCGTATTTTCCGGACCATAGGGCGCACCGGATTATAAGGCGCACTGCCGATGAATGGTCTATTTTCGATCTTTTTTCATATATAAGGCGCACCGGATTATAGGGCGCATTAAAGGAGTCATATTAATATTAATTTTTTCTAAATGTAAAAGACTTCCTTGTGGTCTACATAACATTTAATGGTCAAAATGTTGCATAGGTTATGTTTTACGGATCATCTTCAAGCCGCTTTCTGACAGTCGCTTCCGGATGCGCCATTTTGTAGGCGGTCTTATTTACGTGGCTCACCTTCGGCAGCGTCTTCTCCCCGTCATCTTTGTTGTAGCGGTGTAGCGTGCAAGGACGAGCGTGGAAGAAGTGTCAGAAGATGGAGCTAACTGTTTTAATGACATTCAGACTTTACTTCAATCAATAACGGAGCAGCATCTCCTCATCCGGAAACAACCACACCGGAAATGTGTCCCGTGAAAATCCGTCCGACCGGAACTCTCTAAAAACTAAAGTTCCTTGGGTGAATAATATAAACTCACTACACCGGTATGTTTTAGCGCTTTCATGGCTGACAGATATAAGTAAGAACTTTACACTACTTTATATTAGAAATGGCAACAGCGGAGGATGAATGTCTCATAACAAGAAGATAGAGAAAAAGAAGAAGATTATCGACTACGGTGTCTCCATGGACTACAAAGGCGGACTCGCGCAATTTTTCAGGATTTATGCAGATCCCAAATACAGATCAGCAGGTACCGGAAGGTAAGTATAGTTGCTTTTGCACGATATTGTGAAAAAAAACGCCAGATAATAAGTCTTACCTTATACACACACCATAATAATACTCCTATGTTTAATGCGCCGAACATCCATCAAGCGGTGCGGCTTCATAGCTTACCAAAGTCGTACTAAAACATTTCGACAGATTTTTGAGCGCCGTGTGTAATGTTCTATATTTTCAATGGAACATATCAAATGTCGGTGTTGTTCACTTGAGTCATATTGCAGCCTACATGTACACTACCGTTCAAAAGTTTGGGGTCACATTGAAATGTCCTTATTTTTCAAAGAAGATAACTTTAAACTAGTCTTAACTTTAAAGAAATACACTCTATACATTGCTAATGTGGTAAATGACTATTCTAGCTGCAAATGTCTGGTTTTTGGTGCAATATCTACATAGGTGTATAGAGGCCCATTTCCAGTAACTATCACTCCAGTGTTCTAATGGTACAATGTGTTTGCTCATTGGCTCAGAAGGCTAATTGATGATTAGAAAACCCTTGTGCAATCATGTTCACACATCTGAAAACAGTTTAGCTCGTTACAGAAGCTACAAAACTGACCTTCCTTTGAGCAGATTGAGTTTCTGGAGCATCACATTTGTGGGGTCAATTAAACGCTCAAAATGGCCAGAAAAAGAGAACTTTCATCTGAAACGCGACAGTCTATTCTTGTTCTTAGAAATGAAGGCTATTCCACAAAATTGTTTGGGTGACCCCAAACTTTTGAACGGTAGTGTATCTCTTATGTTTGACTGCCATCTACTGGTCACACTTATCATTACACCATTTACTAAATACAATTGCTTCGAGGTCGGTAAGCAAAACCAGAATCATTCCGTACATTAGGCACACCGGGTTGTAAGGCGCACTGTCGAGTTTTGAGAAAAGGAAAGGATTTTAAGTGCGCCTTATTGTCCGGAAAATACAGCAACTTTTTTGTAAGTAAATATAAGAAATGAATGTTCTTCTGTAGAATTGAATCATGTGTAAATGATACAAGATTGTAACATTATGTGATACTAGCTTAGTACATGCAAAGTGAGATATGTCAAGCCTTAAATGGTTATAATGTTGATGATTATGGTTACAGTTTATGAAAACAGAAACAGAAAATGTTGGGTTTCAAAACTGTATGATCAAAATTATAACAAATAAAGGCTTGACATATCTCACTTCACATCTAAGGAGTTAATATCCCAGATTAGTTTCGCATTTGATGCTGACATGATTGGACTTTTACACAATATTCTAACTTTATGACTTTCACCTGTATAATATGATGACTGAGAGGAAATGTGGTCGCAGGAAAACATGCAACTTTTCTCTGACTACAATTGAACATTCGCCTACTGAAAATGCAAAGTTTTGACCACAAACTTAGTCGCTGCTCAGTGACATTGGTCTCGCGGCGGACGTGAACTAGAGCGAGTACTTCCCGCCTCGGAGACAGTCAGAATCTGTCTCTCGTAATGCTCATCTAAATGAGAAGGCATTCATTTCAGTTGAACAAATAATAGCACTAACATGGTAGGAGGTGTTAATTAGTACCTGTTGTGTTCCGATGACGTGCTAGTGTTACTGCTGCTGGGATTCATTAGGAGCGGTTCAAAATTGTTGAAATGTTTCAGCAAATTGCTCGCATGTCTTCCTCTTGACGAACCAGCAGCCTTATAATTATTACAAGTAGCACTGTTGCAATCTTTTCTTGTTAAATGTTAGTGTTTGGTCCGCCCGGGCATCGCCAGATCTGACGTCACTACGTACACGGCACCTTGCTTAATGACGTCATCCACAACCGAAAGGATGGATAAGAGAACCGTTTGAATAAATGCCAAGAGATTCCAAGGATTTGATACACTGGGAACCGGTTCTAAACAAGAACCGGTTTTCAATTCCCATCCTTAGACATTACGCTTGACCAAGACTAGGTTTGTTGCGGTACCTCTTGGACAGTTGTGTTTTTTTACAGTAATGTAGAGGAACATCTTCACCCTGTGTTTGTCAAAAGACGGTAAAATTGGTCAAATTTTGGTGAAGATAGCTACGACATTTAACATATTGTGAGAAAAAGCAAAATATTTCTTGTTGCAAAAAAAACTTTTATTTGTGTATTTTCAGCGTGGCCTCACTCTTCCATTGAAATGAGCCTATGTGGACTTGATTTGACCTTTTGGGCCTCTAACAAACAAGCTGCGTGCTACAAATGGCCCCCGGGGCCACACTTTGGACATCCTCTCCTTCAAGGCATTGGCCTCATTTTTTTGTTTTCACATTGCATGTTCGAAATAAACTCAAACTCAAACTCAAACATTATTTATTTGATGCTATTAATTTATCACCAGCAGTACATACTGTAATACGGAGGTCTACGCGACCCATGGGTGGTCAGAGGAGTTACTAGAAGAGGTAGTGGAACATTTGGTTGATTCAACCTTTTTTTTAATACAGTCATGGTCATTGTCATGTAGCAACCCGTGGCTCTCGAGCTGCATGCGGCTCTTTAGCGCCGCTCTAGTGGCTCCTTGGAGAATTTTTTAAAAAGGATTGAAAATGGAAAAAGATGGGTGGGGAATAATTTTTTTGTTTTAGTATGTTTTTTGTTTGAGGACCAACATGACACAAAGCTTCCCAATTGTTAGGAAGCCCACTGTTTAATATGTTTAATATGAGTATTTGGTGAACATCGTTTTTTCCTACAAATTTTGGCAGTTCTTGAACTCACCATAGTGTGGACTGTGACGTAACTTGGTGTTTTCATGTTAAATCGTCCACTCCTTCTTTGTCTCATTTTGTCCACCAAAAGTTTTGTGCTGTGCGTGAATGCACAAAAGGTGAACTTTGTTGATGTTATTGACTTGTTGGAGTGCTAATCAGGCATATTTGGTCAATGCATGACTGCAAGCTAATCGACGCTAACATGCTCTTTAGGCTAGCTGTTTGTACATAGTGCATCATTATGACTCGTTTGTAGGTATATTTGAGCTCATTTAATTTCCTTTACTTGTGTCCTCTGTGTATTTAGTTTATATTTTACATATAAAAACATATAAAAACGTTATATATACTTTCGCTGATGTGTTGGATCCACTGTGGACTGGACTTTCACAATATTATGTCAGACCCACTCGACATCCATTGCTTTCGGTTTTCCCTAGAGGAGGGGGGGGGGGGTTACCCACATATGCGGTCCTCTCCAAGGTTTCTCATAGTCATTCACATTGACGTCCCACTGGGGTGAGTTTTCCTTGCCCGTATGTGGGCTCTGTACCGAGGATGTCGTTGTGGCTTGTACAGCCCTTTGAGACACTTGTGATTTAGGGCTATATAAATAAACATTGATTGATTGATTGATATTTACATGTCTCATGACACATTACCTGTATGTACTATTGGCTGCATTTCTGATAGTTGTTTGTCTGCCATGTTGTTCCAGACCACAGCAAACATTACCTAGTTGCCAAAGATTGTAATAAATCTATTAGAAGAATTTTAAATTGGACACACATTTATACCTTTGGCCATTGAAAGCCAGTAATTATCTCACCTTCTGACTAGCCTCTGATTTATTAATGGTTTCTAATGTTGTAAAAATGTGTACATAAAATATTAAAATTCCACATTTCTGTCAACGAAGATTTGCTTCAGCCTGCGACACATAGTCATTTTGATAGTAGGCTATTATAGCTAATATAGACACTTACGGCATGTGTTGCCTTCATTATAACACTTATATACAGCTTTAAATTGTTTGCGGTACCAGACAGATTATGTTTTTGTATATTTGGTCCAATATGGCTCTTTCAACGTTTTGGGTTGCCGACCCCTGACCTAGCCAGACTGCAAAACCCCACAAACAGAGGCATCCAAAACTGCCTTGACATTGACATTGTTTAACACTTGGACATTGTCTAACCCAGGGGTCACCAACGCGGTGCCCGCGGGCACCAGGTAGCCCATAAGGACCAGATGAGTAGCCCGCTGGCCTGTTCTAAAAATAGCTCAAATAGCAGCACTTACCAGTGAGCTGCCTCTATTTTTTAAATTGTATTTATTTACTAGCAAGCTGGTCTCGCTTTGCTCGACATTTTTAATTCTAAGAGAGACAAAACTCAAATAGAATTTGAAAATCCAAGAAAATATTTTAAAGACTTGGTCTTCACTTGTTTGAATAAATTCATACATTTTTTTTACTTTGCTTCTTATAACTTTCAGAAAGACAATTTTAGAGAAAAAATACAACCTTAAAAATGATTTTAGGATTTTTAAACACATATACCTTTTTACCTTTTAAATTCCTTCCTCTTCTTTCCTGACAATTTAAATCAATGTTCAAGTATTTTTTTTTTTATTGTAAAGAATAATAAATACATTTTAATTTAATTCTTCATTTTAGCTTCTGTTTTTTCGACGAAGAATATTTATGAAATATTTCTTCAAACTTGTTATGATTAAAATTCAAAAAAATGATTCTGGCAAATCTAGAAAATCTGTAGAATCAAATGTAAATCTTATTTCAAAGTCTTTTGAATTTCTTTTAAAATTTTTGTTCTGGAAAATATAGAAGAAATAATGATTTGTCTTTGTTAGAAATATAGCTTGGTCCAATTTGTTATACATTCTAACAAAGTGCAGATCGGATTTTAACCTATTTAAAACATGTCATCAAAATTCTAAAATTAATCTTAATCAGGAAAAATTACTAATGATGTTCCATAAATTATTTTTTTAATTTTTTCAAAAAGATTCGAATTAGCTAGTTTGTCTTCTTTTTTTCGGTTGAATTTTGAATTTTAAAGAGTCGAAATTGAAGATAAACTATGTTTCAAAATTTAATCGTAATTTTTTTGGTGTTTTCTCCTCTTTTAAACCGTTCAATACAGTGTAAATATCATTAATTATTAATAACATAGAGTTAAAGGTAAATTGAGCAAATTGGCTATTTCTGGCAATTTATTTAAATGTGTTTTAAACTGGTAGCCCTTCGCATTAATCAATACCCAAGAAGTAGCTCTTGGTTTCAAAAAGGTTGGTGACCCCTGGTCTAACCCGAGTATCCAACATTTATAAGTCAGAAAAGACTAATATCCTCACTGGTCCCACTTAATGTAACTTACCGCTTGATACGCAAATAAGTCAATAAAAGCAGAACCTTGCTGAGAGAGGAAGGGGCAACTCTTACCAAAGATTGCATCATGGCTCAGGTGGCAGAACTGTACCGTCAAAAGCAGACTCAAAAACACGGCTCCTATTTCATCAGCAGCAAGTGAGCACAAATAAACCTGTTCAGATCCACACGGGGGCCAATCAACCTGGTGTAAATTGGCTCTGTTTGCACTCTGCAGCCAATTTGTGGTGGCACTTGTGGAAACATTTCAAATTAAAAATGGATAAAGAAAAAAGCTCTGAGCTCCCCATTTTATACACTTTGAAAAGTGGAGCCCGCTGAAAATGACCAAACACTACGTATACACAGCACTGTACAGTGCGAGCATTTTACTCACATTTGCGCCTAAAAATAGGTTGTGCGAGTATTAAAAATATATATATATCACACGTCCAAATACAGATTTTAACCCTTTAATTATCATTTTCCTCCTAAAATAAATCCATTCAAATTTGATCAAACTTGAGTGAAAGTTTCACCCACGTTTATAGCGTCTTTGAAATCAACTTAAACTGTAACCATAACCAAATGGGCAAGTGATTGACGCAAAAGAGTCAGTGATCACTCTTTGTGCGTGCGCTGAAAGTTGTGTGTCGCTCCCTCCTGCGCCATGTACGAAGGGGAGAGGGGCTGGAGCCCCTTGCTCACACACTCAGTCTTCCAACACGGAAAAAACAAGGTCTTAGTTGAAGTAACTGGTTAGTAAAAGACAACGGGGGGTTTTTTTCACCACCGTAAAACTTGACACAAACTGCACACGGCGCTAGTAACTATGAGGGTGGGAGGGAATATTGAACAACAAATCAGTGATTGAAGTGATAAACTTACCATCCAAACAATACCCCGTTTGTTGACGAGAGCATACAGCCGTGGCAGCACATTCCATCTATTTATTAAGCAGAGGCAACACAAACCAGTGGAAGATTCAGAAGAGCTGCGGTCAGAGCCGACAAACTGCCGCTGCTAGCCTGCTAAGCTAACAAAAACAGCTCAAGCTAAAATGCCCGTGAGACTCAGACTGAGCGTGGACTCGCTGACTTTTAAAGTCTTTTAAAGGCACACACACACTGCTTTCATATATATACTTTATATGAAACTTATCTCAACTGCATTATGCCAAATATTTGAAGGTTTATTGGGGGAAACACATTAATAACTTGACCTAGTAATTAATTACATGTATTAAAGAGTAATTTTGTTAGTAACTCAATTACTTTTTTGGTAAAGTAAGGAGAAACTATTGAATGACATTTTAAAAGTAATTTTCAGAACACAGCCTGTCACACAGCATCATGAAGCAGTTGGCGGGTTGGTGTTCCTGGCTAACATCTTTGTGTGTATGTCCTATAATAATGGTGATGTGTGTATGTCCTATAGTAATGTTTATTGTGTGTATGTCCTATAAAATTGTTTGTGTGTATGTCCTATAATAATGTTTGTGTGTATGTCCTATAATAATGTTTATTGTGTGTATGTCCTATAAAATTGTTTGTGTGTATGTCCTATAATAATGTTTGTGTTTATTTCCTATAATAATGTTTATTGTATGAATGTCCTATAAACATGTTTATTGTGTGTACGTCCTATAATAATGTTTTTTGTGTGTGTGTTCTATATTAATTTTTATTGTGAGTATGTCCTATAATAATGTTTATTGTGTGTATGTCCTATAATAATGTTTATTGTGTGTATGTCCTATAATAATGTTTATTGTGTTTAAGTTCTATAGTAATGTTTATTGTGTGTTTGTCCTATGATGTTTATTGTGTGTATGTCCTATAATAATGTGTATTGTGAGTAAGCCCTACAATAATGTTTGTGTGTATGTCTTATAACAATGTTTATTGTGTGTATGTCCTATGATAATGTTTTTGTGTATGTCCTATAATAATGTTTATTGTGTGTATGTCCTATAATAATGTTTATTGTGTGTATGTCCTATAATAAATGTTTGTGTGCATGTCCTATAATAATGTTTATCGTGGGCATGTCCTATAATGTGTATTGTATGTCCTATATTAATGTGTATTGTGTGTATGTCCTACAATAATGTTTATTGTGTGTATGTCCTATGATAATGTTTGTGTGTAAGTTCTATAATAATGTTTATTGTGTGTATGTGTTATGTTTATTGTTTGTATGTCCTATAATAATGTTTGTTGTGTGTATGTCCTATAATAATGTTTTAGTTTGTATGTCCTATATTAATGTGTATTGTGTGTATGTCCTATGATAATGTTTGTGTGTATGTCCTATGATAATGTTTGTGTGTATGTCTTATGATAATGTTTGTGTGTATGTCCTTTAATAACGTTTATTGTGTGTATGTCCTCTTATCACGTTTATTGTGTGTATGTCCTATAATAATGAGTTTTGTGTGTATGTCCTATAATAATGTTTATTGTGTGTATGTCCTATAATAATGTTTATTGTGTGTATGTTCTATAAAAATGTTTGTTATGTGTATGTCCTATATTAATTTTTATTGTGTGTATGTCCTATAATAATGTTTATTGTGTGTATGTCCTATAATAATGTTTATTGTGTGTGTTCTATATTAATGTTTATTGTGTGTATGCCCAATGTTTATTGTGTGTATGTCCTATAATAATGTTTATTATGTGTTTGTCCTATGATGTTTTTTATTGTGTGTATATCCTATGATAATGTTTGTGTGTATGTCCTATGATAATGTTTGTATGTCCTTTAATAATGTTTATTGTGTGTATGTCCTATAATCACGTTTATTGTGTGTATGTCCTATAATAATGTTTGTGTGTATGTCCTATAATAATGTTTATTGTGTGTATTTCCTATAATAATGTTTGTGTGTCTGTCCTATGATAATGTTTATTGTGTGTATGTCCAATAATGTTTATTGTTTGTATGTCCTATGATAGTTTATTGTGTGTATGTCCTATGATAATGTTTGTGTGAATGTTCTATAATGTTTATTGTGTGTATGTCCTATAATAATGTTTATTGTCTGTATGTCCTATAATAACGCTTGTTTGTATGTCCTATAATAATTTTTATTGTGTTTATGTCCTATAATAATGTTTATTGTGTGTATGTCCTATAATAATGTTTATTGTGTGTATGTCTTATAATGTTTATTGTGTGTATGTCCTATATTAATTGTTATTGTTGTGTGTCCTATAATAATGTTTAGTTTGTGTGTTCTATAAAAATGTTTGTTGTGTGTATGTCCTATATTAATGTTTATTGTGTGTGTTCTATATTAATTTTTATTGTGTGTATGTCCCATAATAATGTTTATTGCGTGTATGTCCTAAAATAATGTTTATTGTGTGTATGTCCTATAATAATGTGTATTGTGTGTATGTCTAATAATAATGTTTCCCTACTGTATATAAACACCATTGTTTAATGTCAATTATTTTCATGTTGTTGCTGACCTTTACGTCAACGGATATTTCCATTTATAGGTTAGTAAAGTTTATGGGCCAAACTATATTGTGATATGAGTTTTGACCCATATGGCCCAGCCCTACAGTCGTGTCAGCGACTGTAGGTAGTGATGATAGTGACATTGTGATATCTAAGACATGTCATATTGCTCCTACATTTTTTCTGTGCTACTAATTTTTGGCACTTAGTAGCACAGGTGCCACTAGTGAAAAAGCTAAGCATACAGCCCTGATACGGATGGGTACATTTCGCATTTGGACTTACACAATACTAGTACTGAACAGTACCAATCTCCTGTACTTTTGTGTGTTTAAATAAAAAAAGTATATATTCTTAAATGAACATTTAACATTGAGCTCATGATGATGACTGTGCTGTCCAACACAAAGTACCTCGAGGTAGGCTGCTACGAATACGCTTGTTTCCCTGCCATGTGCTTAAAGGCCTACTGAAATGAATTTTTTTTATTTAAACGGGGATAGCAGATCTATTCTATGTGTCATACTTGATCATTTCGCGATATTGCCATATTTTTGCTGAAAGGATTTAGTATAGAACAACGACGATAAAGATCGCAACTTTTGGTATCTGATAAAAAAAAGGCTTGCCCCTACCGGAAGTAGCGTGACGTAGTTAATTGAACATATACGCAAAGTTCCCTATTGTTTACAATGATGGCCGCATGAAGTGAGAGAGATTCGGACCGAGAAAGCGACAATTTCCCCATTAATTTGAGCGAGGATGAAAGATTTGTGGATGAGTAAAGTGCAAGTGAAGGACTAGTGGGGAGTTGAAGCTATTCAGATAGGGAAGATGCTGTGAGAGCCGGGGGTGACCTGATATTCAGCTGGGAATGACTACAACAGTAAATAAACACAAGACATATATATACTCTATTAGCCACAACACAACCAGGCTTATATTTAATATGCCACAAATTAATCCTGCATAAAAACACCTACGTGTTTGTTATGCTAGCTCCTCTGCTAGCTCCTAGCTCCATAGAACACGCCAATACAATTCAAACACCTGATCAACACACACAATCACTCAGCCCAGAAGACAGTTCACCTAACCCAATGTTCATAAAGCTTATATATTTTTTAAAAGTTACGTACGTGACGCGCACATACGGTCAAGCTATCAAATGTTTAGCAGCCAAGGCTGCATACTCACGGTACCTGATATTCAGCTGGGAATGACTAAAACAGTAAATAAACACAAGACATATATTTACTCTATTAGCCACAACACAACCAGGCTTATATTTAATATGACACAAATTAATCCTGCATAAAAACACCTGCGTGTTTGTTATGCTAACTCCTAGCTCCTATGCTAGCTCCTAGCTCCATAGAACACGCCAATACAATTCAAACACCTGATCAACACACACAATCACTCAGCCCAAAAGACCGTTCACCTAACCCAAGGTTCATAAAGCTTATATATTTTTAAAAAGTTACGTACATACGCAAAAAAAAGTTGCGCACATACGGTCAAGCGATCAAATGTTTAGAAGCCAAAGCTGCATACTCACAGTAGCACGTCTGCGTCTTTGTCATCCAAATCAAAGTAATCCTGGTAAGAGTCTGTGTTGTCCCAGTTCTCTACAGGCGTCTGTGTATCGAAGTCAAAAGTCCTCCTGGTTAGAGTCTCTGTTATCCGAGTTCTTCCATCTTGACTGCATCTTTCGGGAATGTAAACAAAGAAGCGCCGGCTGTGTACTGTTGTTGCTGACTTCATTCGAAAAATACGTCCGTTTCGCACCGACAACTTTCTTCTTTGCTTGCTCAGCTTCTTTCTCCATAATGCAATGAACATAATTGCAACAGATTCACGAACACAGATGTCCAGAATACTGTGGAATTATGAAATGAAAACAGAGCTTTTTCGTATTGGCTTCAATGTGGAAGGCATACCCGTGTTCCCCGGTCTACGTCACGCGCATACGTCATCCTCAGAGGCGTTTCGAACCGGAAGTTTAGCGGCAAATTTAAAATGTCACTTTATAAGTTAACCCGGCCGTATTGGCATGTGTTATAATGTTAAGATTTCATCATTGATATATAAACTATCAGACTGCGTGGTCGGTAGTAGTGGCTTTCAGTAGGCCTTTAAGTCGGTGTTGAGTCTGAAACCAGATGTAACATCACGTGAAACAAAGATATTGGACTGTTAGAATAATTGTGTCTAAGTTATCACAAAACTTTGTGTTGCCATGAGTTCCCGGCGAGAAGACAAAAGCTGTCTTTGATCCTACCAAGAAGAAGGCTTGTAAAACTCCACTGTGTAGGATGGGAAGCAACATGAAGGTGTTCTGTTTCTTTGATGTATTGTAAGGCACAGAAAGATTTTGTCTTGACCCGAGAACTACAAAGCGGAGAGGAAGCAGGACCAGACTCCCCTCCAGGCGACCTTTTCTTTGAACTGTTTGTAATCAAAGGCGATTGCTGTTTACGACCCTTAGAAACAGCTGTTGCCATGTATTCAGGGGAAGTCCAAATAAAAGAGGAGGCGTACAATCTTTCGTCAGAGCGTGGTGAGACTGTGCAAAGAGTACAGTCCAGACGTCTCTCCTCAATTGAGCCAAATTTAATTCGGTCTCTGTTTAATTCCTTGCTTCTTGTCTTGTTTAATAAATGTCATCAGTGTTTGAACCTGACATGGACTGTGGTACTGTTTGGTTTTAATAAATCGGTACTTAGTGCCGACAGAAATGGTCGGTACCCACAAAAGTCCCAAACTTGACAAATACACCACTTGGTGTTCTTAACCGCGGAAGCACCGCTGCACCATGTTTACTTTAACATCTAAATGTCCTCAAATCTGCTGCTATTTTAGCAAAGGAGCTAGCAGCTACACAACAGCTCAGCACACAATAGCACACAAGCTAGTCTTACATAATAAATGTCCTTGATTGAACAATATTGCAGTCTAAAACACCACCTTTGCCAGTATAAACAAGTGTCGATATATTGTTTACAGATACAAAGTTATCAAAGCTGCATTATGAAGTATCTGGTAACAAACGTGTCCGCATCATTGAAATGACTGCTTCAAGTGGGCTTAACTTAATGAGTCATTGACTACGTTTACACTGCAGGCCATAGTGGCCCAAATCAGATTTTTTCGCAACTGACTGTTTACTCTTCGAGTAAGTGTAACACAGGCCCCAAAAAACGGAAAAAAAAAAAAAAAATTCTTGGATTTTTTCTAAGTACAAAATCGAGAGAGGCTGAAAATCACCTCTTTTTACCTTCTCTCGATCAGACACTTAGAAAAAAAACGGAAAAAAAAAAAAAAATTCTTGGATTTTTTCTAAGTACAAAATCGAGAGAGGCTAAAAATCACCGTCCCTGTATGTGAAATTGTACACCCAGCTCAATGCACAGCGCACATGCGTGCAAAATTTTAGCTAGATTGGTTGGAAAACATAGCTGCCATCATGCAAGTGTCTTTGCTTATGTACGAGGGGGACTGAGTAATTAACCACAGAAGATCTTATCTTCGTCCATGTGATGTCAGATGAAACAAAAATTGAGCTGCCAAAATACCTCCCAAAAATATTACACTATATACATCCATTCATACATTATAGTACTTTCACGTAAAACACTCATTTTTAAGGTGTTGCGACTTTTATTTTATTTTGTGGTCGTAGCGACTTCCTCCCGCTCAACTTCTTTTGTTTTCACTTCATCAAAGTGCGCCTGCAAGTTACGTCGAGGCCACATTGGGGCCAAATTGGGGCCTGTGTTACACTTACTCGCAGAGTAAACAGTCAGTTGCGAAAAAATCTGATTTGCAGTGTAAACGTAGTCAATGACTCATTAAGTTAAGCCCACTTGAAGCAGTCATTTCAATGATGCGGACACGTTTGTTACCAGATACTTCATAATGCAGCTTTGATAACTTTGTATCCGTAAACAATATATCGACAGTTGTTTATACTGGCAAAGGTGGTGTTTTAGACTGCAATATTGTTCAATCAAGGACATTTATTATGTTTGACTAGCTTGTGTGCTATTGTGTGCTGAGCTGTTGTGTAGCTGCTAGCTCCTTTGCTAAAATAGCAGCAGATTTGAGGACATTTAGATGTTAAAGTAAACATGGTGCAGCGGTGCTGTCGTATTGGGCGGAAGTGATGAAAATGGTAAGGGCCCCACAGCCCATTTTAGAGGCCCACACCGCCACACATACACAGGCAATGAGTGGGGTGGAGGGGCCGATATTCTTTCAGGGGACCCAGAATTCTTGGCGCTGCAGGACCGCTTGTATCGGAGCTTATATTGAACATTTTAGTTGCAATCCGATACCTATATCAGACCAATATCCCATATCAATACATCCCTAATTACAAAACCCAAAACCAGTGAAGTTGGCACGTTGTGTAAATGGTAAATAAAAACAGAATACAATGATTTGCAAATCCTTTTCAACTTATATTCAATTGAATAGACTGCAAAGACAAGATATTTAATGTTCGAACTGGAAAACTTTATGTTTTGCAAATATTAGCTCATTTGGAATTTGATGCCCGCGACATGTTTCAAAAAAGCTGGCACAAGTTGCAAAAAAGACTGAGAAAGTTGTGGAATGCTCATCAAGCACTTATTTGGAGCATCCCACAGGTGAACAGGCTAATTGGGAACAGGTGGGTGCCATGATTGGGTATAAAAGCATCTTCCATGAAATGCTCAGTCATTCACAAACAAGGATGAGGCGAGGGTCACCACTTTGTGAACAAATGCGTAAGCAAATTGTCGAACGGTTTAAGAACAACATTTCTCAATGAGCTATTGCAAGGAATTTAGGGATTTCACCATCTGCGGTCTGTAATATCATCAAAAGCTTCAGAGAATCTAAGGAAATCACTGCACGTAAGCGATGATATTACGGACCTTCGATCCCTCAGGCCATACTGTATCAAAAAGCGACATCAGTGTGTAAAGGATATCACCACATGGGCTCAGGAACACTTCAGAAAAACCACTGTTAGTAACTACAGTTCGTCGCTACATCTGTAAGTGCAAGTTAAAACTCTACTATGCAAAGCCAAAGCCATTTATCAACAACACCCAGAAACGCCGCCGGCTTTGCTGGGCCCAAGCTCATCTAAGATGGACTGATGCAAAGTGTAGAAGTGTTCTATGGTCTGATGAGTCCACATTTAAACATTTTTTTGGAAACTATGGACGTCGTGTCTTCTGGAACAAAAAGGAAAATAACCATCCGGATTGTTATAGGCGCAAAGTTGAAAAGCCAGCATCTGTGATGGTATGGGGGTGTATTAGTGCCCAAGACATGGGTAACTTACACATCTGTGAAGGCACCATTAATGCTGAAAGGTACATACAGGTTTTGGAGCAACATACGTTGCCATCCAAGCAACGTTATCATGGACGCCCCTGCTTATTTCAGCAAGACAATGCCAAGCCACGAGTTATAACAGCATGGCTTCAAAGTAAAAGAGTGCGGGTACTAGACTGGCCTGCCTGTAGTCCAGACCTGTCTCCCATTGAAAATGTGTGGTGCAATATGAAGACTAAAATACCACAACGGAGACCCCCGGACTGTTGAACAACTTAAGCTGTACATCAAGCAAGAATGGGAAATAATTCCACCTGAAAAGCTTCAAAAATTGGTCTCCTCAGTTCCCAAACGTTTACTGAGTGTTGTTAAAAGAAAAGGCCATGTAACACAGTGGTAAAAATGCTTTTTTGCAATGTGTTGCTGCCATTAAATTCTAAGTTAATGATTATTTGCAAAAAACAACAACAAGTCTCTCAGTTTGAACATTAAATATCTTGCTTTTGCAGTCAATTGAATATGAGTTGAAAAGGATTTGCAAATCATTTTATTTTGTTTTTATTTACACAACGTGCCAACTTCACTGGTTTTGTACATGTATGCTAAGCATTTTCACCGCAGCCCATAGGGGGCGCCACAAATGCCATTTAGCGTTCAAGCATCGTCACTATAAATAGAGGGTCGTGGATGTTTCCCCCGGGATGGCCCGAGTTAAAAATGGATCCACAGTGCCTCTGTGCCATGCTATTGTATATCATGTGTCAGAGTCGACATGAAGTTCAAAGCATACATGATTAATTCCACCGATGATTAATTCAAAACGGTACACAGAGACAGCTGCAGAGGGGGGAAAAATAAAGACCCCTCAGCACATATACTGTTAAGACTCCACGGACAGAAAAAAAGGAACATCTCCTAACTTTTTGCTTCTGGTAGCTAATTAAAATGTAACGCCTCGCTTTGTATTCCATGCATTTCCATCGCGCCCTCGCAGCCCACCGAGAATCCACTGGGCACTTGATTGTTGTTCGCAGCGGGCATCCTGAGGGAAATAGGCCACGCGTTGAAAACAACAACAGACTACAACCATTCACGGATTTATTTCATTGAGTATGTGAGGAGCAAAGCGAGATCTGTGGGCAGAGGTGGTACGAGCGCGCCTTATTGCCGCAAAGTGCCACGCCGAAGTCACCTCGGCTGGAGTTGTATTTCAGCGTTACAACTCCTCCACGCTCGCCAATGCGCCATAAAACAGAGGAGGCGATTAAAAAGAAGCACGCACGCCGCAGCCGTAACGGTACTCCCGACTTAAATATAGCCAGGTACAAGTAGGGATATGACTTTAGTGCGCTTGGTTCAAGGGAGTTTGGGCGTTTGTTTGCTCGTACGGTTTCTCTGGAATGTCTTTTCAGTCTGCTTGCAAGTGAACTTTCTCACGGTTCGGTTCACTTTAACAAATGTGAGCGCGACACGGACCAACGACATGTTAAAATGAGAAATAAAATGTTCCGTCTGACATCACATGTACAAAGATAAGACCTTCTGGAGGAAAGTTCTGTGGTCTGTAGCTGTTTGGCCACAATACCCAGCAACATGTTTGGAGGAGAAAAGTGAGGTCTTTACCCCCAGGAACACCATTCCTACCATCAAGCATGGTGGTGGTAGTATTATGCTCTGGGCCTGTTTTGCTGCCAATGGAACTGGTGCTTTACAGAGAGTAAATGGGACGATGAAAAAGGAGGATTACCTCCAAAATCGTCAGCCCGGAGGTTGGGTCTCGGGCGCAGTTGGGTGTTCCAACAGGACAATGACCCCAAACACACGTCAAAAGTGGTAAAGGAATGGCTAAATCAGGCTAGAATTAAGGTTTTAGAATGGCCTTCCCAAAGTCCTGACTTAAACGTGTGGACAATGCTGAAGAAACAAGTCCATGTCAGAAAACCAACACATTTAGCTGAACTGCACCAATTTTGTCAAGAGGAGTGGTCAAAAATTCAACCAGAAGCTTGTGGTTGGCTACCAAAAGCGCCTTATTGCAGTGAAACTTGCCAAGGGACATGTAAGCAAATATTAACATTGCTGTATGTATACTTTTGACCCAGCAGATTTGCTCACATTTTCAGTAGACCCATAATAAACTCAAAAAAGAACCACACTTCATGAATGTTTTTTGTGACCACCAAGTATGTGCTCCAATCACTATCACAGAGCATAATACTACCACCGCCATGCTTGATGGTAGGAATGGTGTTCCTGGGAGAATGGTTAAGAGTTGTAGAAATTATTGGAAACTCAAGACAGCCATGACATTATGTTCTTTACAAGTGTATGTAAACTTTTGACCACGACTGTATCAGAGGTCATATTGCAATCTATTTCTACATTTAAAAGACTTCCTTGTGGTCTACATAACATGAAATGGCGGTTCTTTGGTTAAATTCAGCATAGATTATGGCTCCGTTTACACCGCACCCCAGATCAGATTTTTTTTGCCCTCAAGTGACACAGATCGGATTTTTTTGCCAGTCTAAACGCTCCAAAGTGCTTCAAATCTGATCTTTTGGCATCAGATTCAGGCCACATCAGGAGGTAGCCCTGAATCCCGAATGTGACTTCCGTCTAAACGCAATGTGACCTGAATGTGATTTTATTCGTCATCTTTGGGCGAGCTACGTCACTCGTAGTCGCCAGCGGAAGTGGATATTTCATCACAACATGCGGTTTCGGTTTGTATTTAAGACGACCAAGTTTTCAGTGCGTCTTGTCAATAGTGTATATGTAATATATGAATATATATTTTGATTCTGAAGGAATAGCGATTGTTGAAAGACTGGAATTGACGCTGTGGCGCATGTGTTTACATGTGAGTTGAAAAAAATAGCTAACGTAGATCCACGCTGATGTCCGTGTCTCCTCTACTTAACAGCCATAAAAAGATTACAACCCTCCCAAATATATTACACTATATTCATCCATTCATACATTAAATTACTTTCATTTACTTTCACTTAAAAACACAAATTTTTAAGGTGTTGCGACTTTAATTTTATTTTGTAGTAGTAGCGACTTCCTCCCGGTCGACTTCCTTTGTTTTCACTTTATCGAAGTGCGCATGCAAGTGAGGTTGAGGCCACATTGGGGCCACATTGGGGCCTGTGCGCCTTTACACTGGAGTCTGATAAAAAAAAATCATATTTTACGTGCAGTGTAAACAGTCAGCTGGAAAAAAATGAGATCTAAAAAAATCCAATTTGTGCCACCTTGGCCTGCAATGTAAACAGTCTATGTTTTGGCATGACTACGTTTACACTGCAGGCCAACTGACTGTTTACACTTATACAGTCCTGGTCAAAAGTTTACATACACTTGTAAAGAACATAATGTCATGGCTGTCTTGAGTTTCCAATCATTTCTACAACTCTTATTTTTTTGTGATAGAGTGATTGGAGCACATACTTGTTGGTCACAAAAAACATTCAAGAAGTTTGGTTCTTTTATGGATTTATTATGGGTCTACTGAAAATGTGACCAAATCTGCTGAGTCAAAAGTTTCACTGCAATAAGGTAGCTTTTGGTAGCCTTCCACAAGCTTCTGCTTGAATTTTTGACCGCTCCTCTTGACAGAATCGGTGCAGTTCAGCTAAATGTGTTGGTTTTCTGACACGGACTTGTTTCTTCAGCATTGTCCACACATTTAAGTCAGGACTTTGGGAAGGCCATTCTAAAACCTTAATTCTAGCCTGATTTAGCCATTCCTTTACCACTTTTTGACGTGTGTTTGGGGTCATTGTCCTGTTGGAACACCCAACTGCGCTGTTAGAGTAATTATGTGTAAGTTGTCACACAACTCTTATGCTTAAAGGCCGTTGCTATAGTTATTAGCAATTGTGCTGAAGTTGTACTTCTCTATCTGTGCAAAGGGACAACTTGCAATCTTGGATCGCAGTCGTCTCTTATCAGTGTTTGTGTCCAGAACATCGAGTACCGTGACGCAGACAAAGCAGAGACAGGGCGACATCACGAGTGTCAGCACATTTCCATTTCTGAATAATCATATATTGTGTCCAACTGGGGCTGCTGAAATTACCCCCCTTCCTTCAGAAGCAGCCTCAGTGATGTGACCAGGGACCTCCCAAATAAATAGAGGAGCACGTGGGTCTGGACCAGTGGTTCTTAACCTGGGTTCGATCGAACCCTAGGGGTTCGGTGAGTCGGCCTCAGGGGTTCGGCGGAGGTCAAAACACACCCGACTCATCGTGTAAATACAAACTTCTCCTATCGGCGTATTACGGATACGGCAACAGCAGACTGGTTTGCAGGTGTGTAATTTGTTGTGAGTTTATGCACTGTTTTGGTTTTGTTGTTTGAACAAGGTGATGCTTATGCACGGTTCATTTTGTGCACCAGTAAAAAAACATGGTAACACTTTAGTATGGGGAACATATTCACCATTAATTAGTTGCTTATTAACATGCAAATTAGTAACATATTGGCTCTTAACTAGTCATTATTAAGTACTTATTAATGCCTTATTCGGCATGGCCTTATCATAACCCTAACCCTCTAACCCTGGCCCTAACCCTAACCAAATAAATTAAGTCTTTATTACTTAGAATATGTTCCCCTAGTGTCCAAATAACTCTAAATTAAGTCTTTGTTACTTAGAACATGTCTTGAATTTGAAAAAAAAAAACATTTTATTTTTCACTAAAGAAGGGTTCGGTGAATGCGCATATGAAACTGGTGGGGTTCGGTACCTCCAACAAGGTTAAGAAGCACTGGTCTGGACCTTAGAGTGTAGGTTGGATCTGTAACTAAGAGTACAGCCCAATACGCCTCTCCTCATTGAGCCAAATTGAACTCTGTCTCTGCATGATTCCTTGCTTCTTGTCTGTTTAATAGATGTCATCAGTGTTTGAACCTGACAGCGCCCAAGACCCAACCTCCGGGCTGATGATTTTCGGTTTGTCCTGAAGAATTTGGAGGTAATCCTCCTTTTTCATTGTCCCATTTACTCTCTGTAAAGCACCACTTCCATTGGCAGCAAAACATTCATCATTCATCGGCGGTCATTCGAACGAGTATGACGATCCTCCTAGTAGGGGTGTATCCCTTTATGGAGGATGCCTGTGCGTGACTTAGTTTAACGTGGGGAGACTGGTGCACAGACAGTCACCACACGATCCTTGACAGAATCGGGTCAGGGTCCAGTGGCGTGGAGTCCAAGACGACTGGGGACCCTTTTCTGCTGCAGCCTTCTCCCGCCTTCGCAGCCGTTGTGGTAGTTCTTAAATCTACCGTCTTCCGCTGTTGAGGTCTTCACCGTATCCCTGGCTAGGGGGCAGTCAGGTACTAGGCCTTTGCCAAGGGCCACCTGGGGTAACAGTAGTAAAGGGGTTAACCTCCTAGTGCCCCAAGACCTCATAGAGGAGCCTCCACTGCCGGATGCACTTTAACGTCATGCCCAGGACACCATAATACTACCACCACCATGCTTGACGGTAGATATGGTGTTCCTGGGATTAAGAGTTGTAGAAATGATTGGAAACTCAAGACAGCAATGACATTATGCCCTTTATAAGAGTATGTATGTAAACTTTTGACCATGACTGTATATTTAGCACATGGATCCGGAACATACCGCAGGCTGTGGGAGCAGACACATTGACTTGAATAAAAACGGAACGAGTCGCACCGCGCCCTGTGGAAATCCGGGGTTAGGAACATGGCTGCAGGCGTCACAAAGCCAATGCAACAGAAGAGCTTGTTCAGAAACCCATCACCAGCTTGGTACCTGAGCACCTCAGGAGCACTGGAGGAACCACTTTCATTCGTGACCTTTCCCCCCCTTTGTGGCCCATTTAGCTTGTGTCACTCTATTCGCTGTCTTTCAATAAAGCTTGACCTTCTGCGCTCCTTTTAGTGCGTCCAACTATCTGTGCCGGCGTTTAAAAATACCTCCGAGCTGGAGGTCAAGTGTGAGCAGGTATAGCGCAGTTGCTTGGAGGGATCCTGTGACCGGGGGGGGCGGGGGGGGTTAAGGAAATGTCGGCCGTGCCTTCAAAAGGACATAGCGGGGAAAGTTGACGCTGGGGGAATATTTTTAGTCCGCTCGCCGGGTTGTTTTTATTGCATGGTAGAGGTGATAGATGTGTTTATTTCAACCGCCATGAACAAAGTTAGTAATTAGCGTGATTATACTGTTCTTTGGTCAAGGATCGAGTCAGCTGGAAGGTTTCACAGGACTTATTTACAACTAGCCACAGGTGAATGTTACAGCGTTGGTCTCACTCTTGCGACTGCAGTCAAGAGCAAGAATGAGCCTGGATGGAAATGTCTTCATCCTCTTTCTTGGACAGGGCAGATAAGTCCAGTGATGGTTGGGGTTTATTTCTGGGGCGGGGGTGATGCCGTTGGACAGGCTAGGACATTTCCAAGGTTTTTTGGAATAGAGGACAGGTAGCTAAATATTACTGTCTTTGACTTTTTTTCAGAATTTTGCCGATCGTTCACAATCATTTTTCTTTCTTTTGCATTCTAACTAGAGATGTCCGATAATGGCTTTTCTGCCGATATCCGATATTCCGATATTATATATATATATTGTCCGACTCTTAATTACCGATTCCGATATCAACCGATACCGATATATACAGTCGTGGAATTAACACATTATTATGCCTAATTTTGTTGTGATGCCCCGCTGGATGCATTAAACAATGTAACAAGGTTTTCCAAAATAAATCAACTCAAGTTATGGAAAATAATGCCAACATGGCACTGCCATATTTATTATTGAAGTCACGAAGTGCATTATTTTTTTAAACATGCCTCAAAACAGCAGCTTGGAATTTGGGACAAGCTCTCCCTGAGAGAGCATGAGGAGGTTGAGGTGGGGGGGAGGGGGGTAGGGGGTAGCGGGGGTGTATATTGTAGCGTCCCGGAAGAGTTAGTGCTGCAAGGGGTTCTGGGTATTTGTTCTGTTGTGTTTATGTTTTGTTACGGTGCGGATGTTCTCCCGAAATGTGTTTGTCATTCTTGTTTGGTGTGGGTTCACAGTGTGGTGCATATTTGTAACAGTGTTAAAGTTGTTTATACGGACACCCTCAGTGTGACCTGTATGGCTGTTGACCAGGTATGCCTTGCATTCACTTGTGTGTGTGAAAAGCCGTAAATATTATGTGATTGGGCCGGCACGCAAAGGCAGTGCCTTTAAGGTTTATTGGCACTCTGTACTTCTACCTACGTCCGTGTACACAGCGGCGTTTTAAAAACTCATACATTTTACTTTTTGAAACCGATACCGATAATTTTGAAACCGATACCGATAATTTCTGATAGATAGATAGATAGATAGATAGATAGATAGATAGATAGATAGATAGATAGATAGATAGATAGATAGATAGATAGATAGATAGATAGATAGATAGATGGATAGATAGATAGATAGATAGTACTTTGATTCCTTCAGGAGAGTTCCCTCAGGAAAATTAAAATTCCAGCAGCAGTGTACAAAATTGAGATCGAATTTAAAAAGTAAAACGTAAAAACTAAATAATGGTGGTATAAATGGAAACAAAATAGAAAAATATTACAATAGAATAAAAATAAAAAGCAACAATGAGAATAAAAATATAACAGTAAAATAAGAATATAACAAAGAAACTAGACAGTAGTGACCATGTTATGAAAAAGTATTGCACTGTTTTTGTTTTGCATCCCCTGTCATCCTAGTACCCCCCCTCCCCCCAGAGAGTAGTTGTACAGTCTAATGGCGTGTGGGACAAAGGAGTTTTTTAGTCTATTAGTCCTGCACTTGGGATGAAGCTGATATTACTGGACATCCCTAATTCTAACATGTAAAAATGTTCTCATTCTTGGTGGCTAGCAATGCAGCTAATTTGTCCAATCAATTGTACCTCTAAATCCCTATAAGAATGCATTAAAAAAAAAGGTTTGTAACCTGTATAATAACCAACCTGTAGCAACATTGTTATTGTAAGAGCCAACACTGAGGAACTCTTTTTCTAGCGTAGTAACACATCGACGTTCTTCGGTATGAGCTGTAAAAGCTAACTACAGAACGTGATAAGCTAGCTTCTACGTCAGCACGAAACGTGTTTGAGTTTGTAATGCACAACACAATGCGATAAGACACCAATCTGTGCTGGCTGAAAAACATGAACAATCATATTACAGTAAAGTATTATTTCATGTTTTGTTTGTACACAGCTAGCCAGACAGTGTATGTACTGTAGTTGTAATAACGTGCATGACGTGCTGCGTGTATCATGATCAATATTAAAGTGTGACTCACTCGATGGACAGTTATTCGTCTGGTCCAGCTGGCCGCGGACGTTTCCTGTTGATTTGGGGTAAGCACTCCGTTTGTCTAAATAGCGTGTCTCCAAATTCCACATTTGCAGTTTCAAGTCACTTTCACCTCACTCTCTCTGCTTCCATCTGCTCCAACGTCTAACTCTTCCTTTTGTGCTCGCTTCTAGAAGCAGTAGTTCATCCTCCGTATATTCAGCTTCAAAAAGATAAGGTTGTGAATCCTCATTTGTCCAAAAATAGTTGTCTTTGTTGTCTGCTACCAAGTCTGACATGATTAGAACACAAATGGGTTTGTTTCCAGAAGCAGGAACACACATCTGTTGCCAGAAGTCCGACGTGCACTGCTATGGAAATAGAAATCAATGCGCTGAAGAAAAAAATCCCGGAAATGATTAAAATGATCAGAATAGGGCAGGAGTCGGCAACCCGCGGCTCCGGAGCCGCATGCGGCTCCTTGACCACTCTGATGCGGCTCAGCTACATACATGCCGACCCCCCCGATTTTCCCAGGAGGTTTATGGATCTCAGTGTCTCTCCTAGATAATTCCCAGGGAAAAAATAATCCTATTTACACTCTAATTACTAAATAAAGGGCTTGCCCTAATTGCACTGCAGTAATTGTCCTGTATAGCATTTACATACAGCGTGCCAGTCCAGCCACATGTTGCATGTTGTTATTACTTGCACACACAGGAGACAGCAAAGCATACTTACTCATCAGCCACACAGCTTACACTGACGGTAGCCGTATCAAACAACTTTAACATTGTTACGTTACAAATATGCGCCACACTGTGAACCCACACCAAAAAAGAATGAAAAACACATTTCTGGAGAACATCCCACCGTAACACAACATAAACACAACACAACCATTACCCAGAATCCCATGCAGCCCTAACTCTTCCGGTCTACATTGTACACCCCCGCTACCACCAAATCCCCCCACACATCAACCCCCCCCCCCCCACCCCCCTCTCCGTGCTTTGGTTGAGCGGAAGAGTTAGGGCTGCATGGGATTCTGGGTAAGGTACCGTCAGTGTAAGATGTGTGGCTGCTGAGCTAGTACGCCTTGCTGTCACTTACGTGAGCAAGCTGAAATTGCATTCTACGTGTGGTCGAGCAGGTACACTTTTAGGGCAGACTGTAGAGGGCGCCAAATGCAGTGTCATCACGCTCTGACATTCGGGAGTCTCCCGGGAAAAATGAGAGGGTTGGCAAGTATGACGCTATCAAGCGCCATTCATTCAAAACTCGCGGGCTGCACTAACATCAAATTTCCACATTAAAGTGCGTGCCGGTGCGTGTGTCGGAGACCCCTAGTTAACATAGCACAAAGCATTTAAGCTTTTTATGCAGTGTTTTTCATTTTAAATTTTTTTTTGTGGCTCCCATTACTTTCTTTAATTTGTGAAACTTGCCAAAATGGCTCTTTGAGTGGTAAAGGTTGCCGACCCCTGGAATAGGGTAAATATTGTACATATTGTCGGAGGCGGTATAGTACCGAATATGATTCATTAGTATCGCGGTACTATACTAATGCCGGTATACCGTACAACCCTAGTTAGAACTCAGTGTTTCTTTGTTGTTAAGGCGGCCGCCTTAACAACAAAGAGCCACCGCCTAAACTAAAGTCTTAACTAGCTGCTCCACTTAGTTCTGCCTCTGCCTCCGTCAGTACGTCACTGCAGCACCCAGCATTGTCCCACCCACAGAACCATCTGATTGGTTACACGCAGAGCGGTAGCAGCCAATCAGCAGTGCATATTCAGAAAAAGACATTATGTTAAATGAAGAGTTTCTGTCTCTGATAGTTGATATAATAATGTAACTGCATCATAAAGCCTACATGAACTCCATGGTGTTCAGGGATGAATAGTCTCTCCTATTGCTATTGTACTATTTTTTCAGCTATAGTTACATCAATCATCAGTAATGTAGCAGCCTAGCTTTGAATGGCAGGGTCCCTGCTATCACACTTTGTAAGTCATTATTTTGACTTAGTAAGTCATAATAATGACATACTTAGTATCTACAGGTAATTAGGACTGTTTTCTTTTTACTTTACGGAAAAAATATCGAGATATATATCGTATATCGCCATTCAGCAAATGGAGCAGAAAACACAACCAAAAATTTTAGGCTTCTTCACGTCACCACAGTCTGTAGTCTATTGCGCCCCCCCCCCCCCAGGCTGTGGTGGCAGCGACGAGGTGGAGACGTGATGGCGACAGGCCGAGTTACACCAATCCTTACACCCACCCACCCACCCCCTTCCCCAATCTGTCCGCCGGAGAGACACCACCTTAACTAACACATTTTCTGGGGGAAACACTGGAACTATAGGCTACTTTTTTATAACGGAGGGTGCATGTGCATGTACGAGCTAGTCTTCCCCACAACAAGAGGATAGAGAAAAATAAGGAACTTCTTGAATACGACATCAGACCACGGCTGGATTAAAATAGCGGTCTTGCGCAAAGCTCTTCGGGTGAAATACGAAGGCAAGGTTGTTCCACAAATGGTCTGATTTTCATTTCATTTTCGGGACTTTTGCTGATCCCAAATGACACAAAAACAGGTACCATTAGGTAAGAAAAGTTGAAAAATAAAACCCAGGTTACCGTATTTTTCGGAGTATAAGTCGCTCCGGAGTATAAGTTGCACCGGCCGAAAATGCATAACAAAGAAGGAAAAAAACATACATAAGTCGCACTGGAGTATAAGTCACATTTTTGGGGGAAATTTATTTGATAAAACCCAACACCAAGAATAGACATTTGAAAGGCAATTTAAAATAAAGAATAGTGAACAACAGGCTGAATAAGTGTACGTTTTTGACGCACAAATAACCAACTGAGAACGTGCCTGGTATGTTAACGTAACATATTATGGTTAAGAGTCATTCAAATAACTATAACACAGTGGTTCTTAACCTGGGTTCGATCGAACCCTAAGGGTTCGGTGAGTCGGCCTCATGGGTTCGCCGGAGGTCAAAACACACCCGACTCATCGTGTAAATAAAAATGTCTCCCTATCGGCGTATTACGGATACGGCAACAGCAGAAGTCACACTGATTTGCAGGTGTGTAATTTGTTGTGAGTTTAAACACTGTGTTGGTTTTGTTCTTTGAACAAGGTGATGTTCATGCATGGTTAATTTTGTGCACCAGTAAAAAAACATGGTAACACTTTAGTATGGGGAACATATTCACCATTAATTAGTTGCCTATTAACATGCAAATTAGTAACATTTTGGCTCTTAACTAGTCATTATTAAGTACTTATTAATGCCTTATTCGGCTTGGCCTTATTATAACCCCAACCCTCTAACCCTGGCCCTAACCCTCTAACCCTAACCATAACCAAATAACTCTAAATGAAGTCTTTGTTACTTAGAATATGTTCCCCATACTAAAGTGTTACCAAAAACATAGAAGTTTGTCTTGAATTTGAAAAAACCCAACATTTTATTTTTCACTAAAGAAGGGTTCGGTGAATGTGCATATGAAACTAATGGGGTTCGGTACCTCCAACAAGGTTAAGAACCACTGATATAGAACATGCTATACGTTTACCAAACAATCTGTCACTCCTAATCGCTGAATCCCGTGAAATCTTATACGTCTAGTCTCTTACGTGAACGAGCTAAATAATATTATTTGATATTTTACGGTAATGTGTTAATAATTTCACACATAAGTCGCTCCTGAGTATAAGTCGCACCCCCGGCCAAACTATGAAAAAAACTGCGACTTACAGCCCGAAAAATACGGTAAGCATTTTTATTCACCATGTTGAAGTTGCAGAGAGATATGACTCCCAAAAGTTTCATCTTTTGTAGTCCAGTAAAAAGGCAAAAAAAACCACCCCAAAACCCCAAGCAGAATTCTGATAATACGACTGTGACAGCATGGCGCCCATTGTAATTTCCGAGGCGCTCTGCGAGGAGGAAGTACAGAACGTGCTGTGGTTTCACAAGACCGTCTTGGGCTACACTTCCCTCCGTGGAACAAGACGTGAAGCCAACATTGTGCTTGTGTGACAGAGTAATCTTCCAATGATTCGGCTGACTGACTTATCATTTGTGCTTTATAGAAACTAGAATCTTTCGGTGTGTGCGTGTGGATGGTTTGTGGTTCTGGCAGCTTGGTCAACCATACACATTGAATGGTTGTGTAATTCATGCGGGACGGATGGTTGGTTCTGTCAGGAGTTGGTTATTTTGTTCTCTTTCATTACCAGGGGCAGGGCTATTCAACTAAAAATTGTCTTGGGGACACATTTCCGGAAAGCTAAGGACCGGGGGTCCGGACTTCTCCGTTCACTCTAGAAGAACTAGCGTCACGACCTTTTGCATAAACGTGAGTCTCACAAGTTTTTTTCAACTGAACTCGTGGGCCACTGGTTGAAAAAGAGAGGACCTAAAATGGAACCTTGAGGAACACCACTCGTATAACTAAACCAAACTGGCTGCATCTGAAGTAAACAAGCTACAGCAACACCTTAGTTGCATTAAATAATGTACAAAACCCAAAACCAGTGAAGTTGGCACGTTGTGTTATTCGTAAATAAAAAGAGAATACAATGATTTGCAAATCCTTTTCAACTTATATTCAATTGAACAGACTGCAAGGACAAGATATTTAATGTTTGACATGAGAAACACTTTTTTTTTGCAAATAATCATTAACTTAAAATGTATTGCACAAGTTGTTCAACAGTCCGGGGGTCTCCGTTGTGGTATTTTAGGCTTCATAATGCGCCACATATTTTCAATGGGAGACAGGTTTGGACTACAGGCAGGCCAGTCTAGTACCCGCACTCTTTTACTATGAAGCCACGCTGTTGTAACACGTGGCTTGGCATTGTCTTGCTGAAATAAGCAGGGGCGTCCATGATAACGTTGCTTGGATGGCAACATATGTTGCTCCAAAACCTGTATGTACCTTTCAGCATTAATGGTGCCTTCCCAGATGTGTAAGTTACCCATGTCTTGGGCACTAATACACCCCATAACATCAAAGATGCTGGCTTTTCAATGTTGTGCCTATAACACTCCGGATGGTTCTTTTCCTCTTTTTTCCGGTGGACACGACATCCACAGTTTCCCAAAACAATTTCAAATGTGGACTCTTCAGACCACAGAACACTTTTCCACTTTGCATCAGTCCATCTTCGATGACCTCAGGCCCAGCAAAGCCAGCGGCGTTTCTGGGTGTTGTTGATAAATGGGTTTGGCTTTGCATAGCAGAGTTTTGCACCTACAGATGTAGTGACGAACTGTAGTTACTGACAGTGATTTTCTGAAGTGTTCCTGAGCCCATGTGGTGATATCCTTTACACACTGATGTCGCTTTTTGATGCAGTACCGCCTGAAGGATCCAAGGTCACGAGCTTAGCCGTTTACGTGCAGTGATTTCTCCAGATTCTCTGAACCTTTTGATGATATTACAGACCGTAGATGGTGAAATCCCTAAATTCCTTGCAATAGCTGGTTGAGAAATGTTGTTCTTAAACTGTTCGACAATTTGCTCACACATTTGTTCACAAAGTGGTGACCCTCGCCCCATCCTTGTTTGTGAACGACTGAGCATTTCATGGAAGCTGCTTTTACACCCAATCATGGCACCCACCTGTTCCCAATTAGCCTGTTCACCTAAGGGGTTGTTCCAAATAAGTGCTTGATGAGCATTCCTCAACTTTCTCAGTCTTTTTTGCCACTTGTGCCAGCTTTTTTGAAACATGTTGCAGGCATTAAATTCCAAATGAGCTAATATTTGCAAAAAATAACGTTATCTTGTCTTTGCAGTCTATTCAATTGAATATTGGTTGAAATTTTACACAACGTGCCAACTTCACTGGTTTTGGGTTTTGTTAAAAAAAAAAAAAGCGTAACTGCCAAAAAGGAGAGGGCTTAAAGGGGTGCCATGAGGAACGCCTCAGTTATGTAAATCACAAGTTTGGACCATAGTTTTTATATATTTGCTAGTGAGGTTAAAATGTCAATGCAAGGATCTGTGCTTACAGTGGTCCAAGTTCCTCGATACAACAGGAGCACACTTGTGCTTTTAGGAATTTGCTGCAAAAATGTTTATTTCCCAAGTTTTCAACTGAACTCCATCCAAATATATCAATAACATATCATTCTATAACTGTGTTTGAAAAAAAAACACAATGATGTTCTGAGTCAGCAACATCGAATATTACAAGTTTTACTGCTTTTTTTATTAATGTATCTTCAAATCTAATCAAATCAAATCAACTTTATTTATAAAGCACATTTAAAATTTACCACAGGGGTAGCCAAACGAGCAAACACAACACAACACAAACAGAACACGATAAAAAAATAAAAAAATAAAACATAAAAACAGGTTCACAGCAGGTGTATTATGGGGCGCCATTGCAGGATGGATATCACTCAGTGTTAAAAGCCGTGGAATAAAAGTATGTTTTTAAGAGAGATTTAAAAACAGGAAGAGAGGAGGCTTGTCTAACACTAAGAGGTAGGTCGTTCCAGAGCTTGGGAGCAGCAGCGGCGAAAGCTCTGTCACCTCTAAGCTTCAGCCTTGTGTCTGGTACCGTCAGTAGCAGCTGATCGGCTGATCTTAGGTATCGGGTGGGGCAGTAAGGCTGAAGGAGGTCGGAGAGATATGTTGGCGCGAGGTTGTTTAGACATTTAAAAACAAATAAAAGGAGTTTAAAATTTATTCTGTAACGCACAGGGAGCCAGTGAAGGGACGCTAATATAGGGGTGATGCACTCACGTCTGCGGGTCTGTGTTAGCAGACGAGCAGCAGAGTTCTGCACGAGCTGCAGGCGGGCGAGGGAGGCCCGGCCAATGCCTACATACAGGGCTTCAATATTTGTATTCATTCCATTTTTGAAATATTTTGTATTGCATTTTCAACACCTTCCACCTTTCGCCAGAACTATGAAAGAAAGCTGTGTGTGCATTAAGGAGACGAGTGTAAAGTTCCTGGAATCTTATCGAACCCGCACAGCAGCTCCGCCGACGTCTATAAGTTTATTTCAAACATTCCAAAGATAATCTCTGGAGGTGATAAACAGCATGGGTGGCTGCACAAGACAGACCGACCGCCGTGCAGAATGTTATTTAGACAGAAAATAAGGATAAGGAAGAGTACGGCCCACAAACAGGCTGCTGTTGGTCAAACCCTCCGGGGTGGCTCGGGGGCTGGAGACTGGAACTGTCTGGCAGGCTGAGCAGCCATTTTTTCTGCAAGTACAGAAAAACTATCTACGGTAGCTCAAGACTTTAAACACATGCACTGAAGAAGACTTTACACACAGGCCACGAATTAGGGTCCTATTTGTGTCAAAGGTCAAGTTTGGTATTGAAACGCATGATTGGGTATTCAGTTCCTGATGGTCGCGCCACAGCTGGAGGGTGACTTATTATGCAGGGAAGACGACCATTAATCTGCAAAGGCGACCATGAGGTACGGAGGAAAAAAGGTTGACGTGCATGTGTTGTTATTTCTATCTTAATGTCTAGTATGCTACAATATTCAAATAAGATAAGGAAACCGATTTTTGGACCAAGCGAGGATTAGCTGACCGAAATAGGACATGACCACATGCTAGTAAAATGAAGCAACGCAAGTCATTTTTTTGGTTTACTATGTATATATATATATATGTATATATATATACATACACACAGTATATGTGTGTGTAGACAACCCAAAACCAGTGAAGTTGGCACGTTGTGTAATTCGTAAATAAAAACAGAATACAATGATTTGCAAATCCTTTTCAACTTAAATTCAATTGAATAGACTGCAAAGACGAGATATTTAATGTTCACACTGAGGAACTAATTTTTTTTTGCAAATAATCATTAACTTAGAATTTAATGGCAGCAACGCATTGCAAAATAGTTGGCACAGGGGCATTTTTACCACTGTGTTACATGGCCTTTCCTTTTAACAACACTCAGTAAACGTTTGGGAACTGAGGAGACTGATTTTTGAAGCTTTTCAGGTGGAATTCTTTACCATTCTTGCTTGATGTACAGCTTAAGTTGTTCAACAGTCCGGGGGTCTCCGTTGTGGTATTTTAGGCTTCATATTGCGCCACACATTTTCAATGGGAGACAGGTCTGGACTACAGGCAGGCCAGTCTAGTACCCACACTCTTTTACTACCAAGCCTCGCTGTGGTAACACGTGCAGAATGTGGCTTGGCATTGTCTTGCTGAAATAAGCAGGGGCGTCCATGAAAAAGATGGCAACTTTTGTTCCTTCAAAACCTGTATGTACCTTTCAGCATTAATGGTGCCTTCACAGATGTGTAAGTTACCCATGCCTTGGGCTATAACACACCCCCATACCATCACAGATGCTGGCTTTTCAACTTTGCGCCTATAGCAGTCTGGATGGTTCTTTTCCTCTTCGTTCCGGAAGACACAACGTCCACAGTTTCGAAAAACAATTTGAAATGTGGACTCGTCAGACCACAGAACACTTTTCCACTTTACATCAGTCCATCTTAGCTGAGCTTGGGCTCAGCGAAGCCGGTGGCGTTTCTGGGTGTTGTTGATAAATGGCTTTGGCTTTGCATAGTAGAGTTTTTACTTGCACTTACAGATGTAGCAACCAACTGTAGTTACTGACAGTGGTTTTCTGAAGTGTTCCTGAGCCCATGTGGTGATATCCTTTACACACTGATGTCGCTTTTTGATGCAGTACCGCCTGAGGGATCAAAGGTCCGTAACATCATCGCTTACGTGCAGTGATTTCTCCAGATTCTCTGAACCTTTTAATGATTGTATGGACCGTAGATGGTGAAATCCCTAAATTCCTTGCAATAGCTGGTTGAGAAATGTTGTTCTTAAACTGTTCGACAATTTGCTCACACCTTTGTTCACAAAGTGGTGACCCTCGCCCCATCCTTGTTTGTGAATGACTGAGCATTTCACGGAAGCTGCTTTTATACCCAATCATGGCACCCACCTGTTCCCAGTTAGCCTGTTCACCTGTGGGATGTTCCAAATAAGCGTTTGATGAGCATTCCTCAACTTCCTCAGTCTTTTTTGCCACTTGTGCCAGCATTTTTGAAACACGTTGCAGGCATCAGTGATTAGTGTTTTATTATCAAATATTCAAACACAGTGTTACCGTTCAAACCGTGCGTGGTGTTATATTTCTCCGTTAGCCGTGATGCTAAGTTTCTCTATGTTAAATCCCATTCATTTATGCTAACGTTAGCGATCCGAATTTACCTTTTTTTGTGATCTGTAAAGTTCAACTAGCAAATACTAAATCAAAACGTGTAGTTTCCTATGCCTTCTGTTCTGCTAGCCATTCTGTTGTCATACAAGAATGTAGGTTATAGTTTGTTCATCTATTCATCTAGCCTATTTCTATGCATTTGTCCATCAGTAAAATATGTTTGAAGACTACTCCAATTGTTCAGCTGACTATTTATATCTGTGTGTGGCATTGCGGCCGCCTTAACAACAAAGGGATGAATAGTCTCTCCTATTGCTATTGTACTATTTTTTTCAGCTATAGTTACATTAATCATTAGTAATGTAGCAGCCTAGTTTTGAATGGCAGGGTCCCTGCTATCACATGTTGATAAAAATATAACATTTACATAATAAAAATCAACTACAGGCTTCCCAAATGCTGTAATAAATGACGAGTTGAACATATGTCAGCATGTGGCCCCACTTTTAACTCTTTTTTTTTTTCAAACGCTTATTGCAAACACTTACTTAAAGTAAGTCATTAATTTGACTTTGTAAGTCATTCATTTGACCTTGTAAGTCATTATTTTGACTTAGTAAGCCATTATTTTGTCATTATTTTGACTTAGTAAATTACTAAGTCATAATAATGACGTACTTAGTATCTCAGGTAACTAGGACTGTTTTGTTATTACTTTACGGAAAAAATATTGATATATATCGTATATCGGCATTCAGCAAATGGAGCGGAAACCACAACCAAAAGTTGTAGGCTTCTTCACGCGACTTTACGGAAAAAATACTGAGATATATATCGTATATCGGCATTCAGCAAATGGAGCGGAAACCACAACCAAAAGTTGTAGGCTTCTCCACGCGACGAAGCCGGCCTACTTCACCGCAGTCTGTAGTCTATTGCCCCCCAGGCTGGGGGGGCAGCGACGAGGTGGAGACATGATGGCGACAGGCCGAGTTACATCGGTCCTTACACCCACCCACCCCCTTCCCCGGTCCCCTCCCCCTGGAGAGTCACCACCTTAACTAACAAATTTTCTGGGAGAAACACTGCATTGCATTAGTGTTTTACAAGCTTCTCATCTTATTCTACAGAATAAGATGGACGGTGTCCAACTTTGTATAATCAAAAAATGGTAAAAATGTGCAAACTTCCCGAGCTTAACTTTCCGTGGTAAATATCTGTAAATTTACCGGAAACTTTGCACCCCTTTGCAACCCTAGTCTTAGGACACTGTAGCGTAAAAAATAATATTACAATTCCATTTAGAATCCAGGAGAGATAGTTTGACAAGTTCCCTTCGTGAATCAAAGCAGAAAAATCCAATACATCCTCCGCACGTGAGTCTGGCTGAAGATAGGAACAAGAAGACTGAGAAATGGCGCGGGCTAGAGGTTAATCTGCCGAGTCTTGCCCCATGAATAGAAAAGAGTGACGTATGGCTCCATAGAAACCATCCTGGGGGGAAAAGACAAATGACTGACATGGGGGCAATTTGACGGGCCAAGTCAGTGAGTGATGTCCCACATTGTGCTCATCCACAACAGAAGCTTTCAAAGTGTGCATACGCTGATCGAGAACCTGACCTGCTGAATGTCTGAAAAGCCTGCTGGCGTGTATCACATCTACAAAGTCACTTATCATCCGATAGAGCACGCAGGTTCCTGCTTGGAGGAGGTTTTAGGACAGCTGATAGAAGTCTCTTTTGATTGCAAGTAGAGATGTCCGATAATATCGGACTACCGATATCATCGGCCGATAAATGCTTTAAAATGTAATATCGGAAATTATCGGTATCGGTTTCAAAAAGTAAAATTTATGACTTTTTAAAACGCCGTTGTACGGAGTGGTACACGGACGTAGGGAGAAGTACAGAGCAGTTGCGTCTCCCAGTCATACTTGCCAACCCTCCCGATTTTCCCGGGAGACTCCCGAATTTCAGTGCCCCTCCCGAAAATCTCCCGGGGCAACCATTCTCCCGATTTACACCCAGACAACAATATTGGGGGCAAGCCTTAAAAGGCACTGTCTTTACGTGCCGGCCCAATGACATAATATCTACGGCTTTTCACACACACAAGTGAACAGCCATACAGGTCACACTGAGGGTGACCGTATAAACATTTTTAACACTGTTACAAATATGCGCCACACTGTGAACCCACAACAAACAAGAATGACAAACACATTTCGGGAGAACATCCGCACCGTAACAACATAAACACAACAGAACAAATACCCAGAACCCCTTGCAGCACTAACTCTTCCAGGACGCTACAATATACACCCCCCGCTACCCCTTCCCCCCAACTCAACCTCGCCCCCCCAACCCCGCCCACCTCAACCACCTCATGCTCTCTCAGGGAGAGCCTGTCCCAAATTCCAAGCTGCTGTTTTGAGGCATGTTGAAAACAATAATACACTCTGTGACTTCAATAATAAATATGGCAGTGCCATGTTGGCATTTTTTTCCATAACTTGAGTTGATTTATTTTGGAAAACCTTGTGACATAATATGTTAGGCATAATAATGTGTTAATTCCACGACTGTATATATCGGTATCGGTTGATATCGGAATCTGTAATTAAGAGTTGGACAATATCGGAATATCGGATATCGGCAAAAAAGCCATTATCGGACATCTCTAATTGCAAGTCTACTTGTAAGTGACCGTCATTATTTTTACAGGGTTTAGCCTTCTATTTGACTCAAATGAGTGGACAAATGTTTTGCAGCTAATGAGGGTGAACACACATTCAAGCACCTTTATCTTGTCCGCTTATCTATCCAGGAATAACAGATCCATTATGGAATCAGATAGATGGAGCCACAGATCCCTTCCCCATCAACAACAATGCTAATCAAGCAGACTTTGTGAGAACCAACAACGATTACTTTGGGAAAAATGATGCAGGCACTTATATTTTTGTACTTGGATAAAAAAAAAAACTGTACATTTTCAATGACATTTCAGCAAGCTAACATGATTTAAAAAGTAAAAAAATATATTTATACTATGTTTCTTCCGATATGGGAATCTAGCATGTTTGCAGGTTTAAAGTAGCAGTAGAGTGGAAAAGTTGCCTGTATATTCAAGCTATTGTCATATAAATCTGATTTATGACACCAAAACACGTCAATATTTTTTGTGAATAAATAAATATGATCAAAACAGTATCCATCTCACGGAGATTCCCAAGCCATTTGGAGAGATAATGAGGAAGCCAGTTACGTGATCTTAACGTAGAGGAGGAACCATAGATCCCTTCCCCATCAACAACAATGCTAATCATGCAGACTTTTTTGAGAGCCAACAACGATTTCTTTGGGAAAAATTATGATGTCGGACTTTATATTTTTGTACTTGGAGGAGGTTTTGTACTTGCTTGGAGGAGGTTTTGTACTTGCTTGGAGGAGGTTTTAGGACAGCTGATGGAAGCCTCTTTTGATTGCAAGTCTAATTCTAAGTGGCCGTCATTATTTTTACAGGGTTTAGCCTTCTATTTGAGTCAAATGAGTGGACAAATGTATTGCAGCTAATGAGGGTGAACACACATTCAAGCACCTTTATCGTGTCCGCTTATCCATCAAGGAATAAAAGATCCATTATGGAATCAGTTAGATGGAGCCATAAAACAACAACTGGCGAGGGAAGTATTGTGGTTTTGTAGCTGCAACAACAAGAACTCTGTTTGGGTTTCATTCAAAACAGCCAACTGTGGTCATAAACGCCGTACTTTTCTGCCTTACCTTCAGGGATCAATAAAATATCCTCATTAAAATTTTTGCTGCCCTAAAACTGTTTTTTGTGAGCCGCCAACGACAGTGGTTTATACTTTGAACATGAATTTACATAATAAAAAAAAAAATACTGGCATAAATATAAAACATTCAAGTGTTAAAGTGAACACACTTTACTATTTATACTTAAATATAAAAAACTGTTTCCGTTTTTGTTTTTTTTTCTTGATGTAGATATGGTTGCAAAAATTATTGCAAAAGCATATAAAAGACTATCATCAAAACTATAAACCACTTTTGACATATACATTTTAACTGCACTTGTGCAACATAATAGATGCCATATATTAAAGTTAAAGTACCACTGATAGTCACACACACACTAGGTGTGGTGAAATTATTCTCTGCATTTGACCCATCCCCTTGTTCCACCCCCTGGGAGGTGAGGGGAGCAGTGAGCAGCAGCGGTGGCTGCGCTCGGGAATCATTTTGGTGTTTTAACCCCCAATTCCAACCCTTGATGCTGAGTTCCAAACAGGGAGGTAATGGGTTCCATTTTTATAGTCTTTGGTTTGACTCGGCCGGGGTTTGAACTCACGACCTACAGATCTCAGGGCAGACACTCTAACCCAGGGGTCCCCAAACTACGGCCCGCGGCCCGCCAGCGTCCAAAATCAGGCCTGCGGGAAGTCCCAAGTATTAAAAAAAAAAAAAATTATTATTTTTATTTTTTATTTTATTTTTATTTTTTTTTTCTTATCTACTTTGTACCACTTGCTACTCACCGTGGCTCAGGCAAATCATATTGTCTAAAAATGCATTTTCTCATCGATAACGTGACATCGCGCGTGGAAAGTGCGCTATATATATATTTATCTAATATATATATATATATCTAATATATATATCTATATATATATATATATATATATATATATATATATATATATATATATATATATATATATATATATATATATATATATACACAGCCCGGCCTCCGGCCAAATTGTTTTAACTCAATGCGGCCCCCGAGTCAAAAAGTTTGGGGACCCCTGCTCTAACCACATCACACAAAACAACAGAACACTAAGAAGGTAAAAAAAAAATTGCAAAACTATCTATATGAGCAAAAGTGTGCCCAATGGCATCCTTTAAAAAAATCAACATCAGTTTATTTTACTAAAAAGTTTGGAGTATTGCTCTGTGATGACAGATATTATGTGATATTTAAACTTTTTTTTTTTTTTTTGCACTTGCATAAAAATAAAGTGTACATTTTTAATGACATTTCAGCAAGCTAACATGATTTAAATACCGTATTTTCCGCACCATAAGCCGCCCTGTGTTGTAAGCCGCACCTTCAATGAATGGTATATTTCAAAACTTTGTTTACCTATTAGCCGCCCCGTGTTATTAGCCGCACCTACGCTACGCTAAAGGGAATGTCAAAAAAACAGTCAGATAGGTCAGTCAAACTTTAATAATATATTACAAACCAGCGTTCTAACAACTCTGTTCACTCCCAAAATGTAATGTGCAAATGTGCAATCACAAAAATAGTAACACTCAAAATAGTGCAGAGCAATAGCAACATCAATAACTCAACGTTGCTCGAACGTTAGTGTCACACAACACACAAAATAAACATTTAAAGCTTACTTTCCGAAGTTATTACTCATCCACAAATCCCTCGAATTCTTCTTCTTCGGTGTGCTTCACTTCTTTTTTGACACCATCGATGATGTGGACGCGCATGCAGTCATAGATCAACAGGGACGGAGCTGTGTGAAAAAAGTCACCTGGTCTCTTCGCTCATCTTTTCTTCATCTATCCATCCCTTCGAGTTAGCTTTTATGATGACGCCGGCTGGAAAGTTCTCTTTTGGCAAGGTCTTCCTTTTGAATATCACCGTGGGTGGAAGTTTCTGGCCGTTAGCATGGCAAGCTAGAACCACAGTAGGACGACTTCTCATTCCCTGTGGTGCGAATATTCACCGTACGTGCTCCCGTTGTATCCACAGTGCGGTTCACAGGAATATCAAAAGTCAGTGGAACCTTGTACGCGTGTCTCTTAGTAGGAGACATTTTGTGGTCTTTACAGAAACACACAAATGAAATGAAACGTAATATCCGCGCGCTTCTTCTTCTACGGGGGCGGGTGCTCACCTTGGCGGTTGCTTACCGTAGAAGAAGAAGCGCTTCCTCTTTTACGAGGAAAAAAGATGGCGGCTCTTTACCGTAGTTGCGAGACCTAAACTTTATGAAAATAAATATTAATATTAATTTATAAATAGTTGATTTATATAGGCTAGTAAGGTAAAGTTTTGTACCTGACAAGTTTCGGCTATCTTGCTTCTGCAGCCTTCCTCAGATTTATAAATACACATTAGTAGGCTAAATGAACCTCTTTAACATATTAATATTAATCCATATATAAGGCGCACCGGGTTATTAGCCGCACTGTCTGCTTTTGAGAAAAATTGTGGTTTTTAGGTGCGGCTTATGGTGCGGAAAATACGGTAGTAAAAAAAAACGTAATCAAACATTTGCATTTATACTATGTTTCTTCCGATATGGGAATCGAGCATGTTTGCAGGTTTAAAGTAGCAGTAGAGTGGAAAAGTTGCCTCTATATTCAAGCTATTGTCATATAAATCTGATTTATGACACCAAAAGACGTCCAGAGTTTGCGAATAAATAAATATGATCAAAAGAGTATCAATCTCACGGAGATTTCCGAGCCATTTGGAGAGATAATGAGGAAGCCAGTCACGTGATCTGTGACGTAGAGGAGGAACCACAGATCCCTTCCCCATCAACAACAATGTTAATCATGCAGACTTTGTGAGAGCCAACAACGATTGCTTTGGAAAAAATTATGATCCAGGACCTTATATTTTTGCGCTCGAACACAAAGATGATGAGTAATAAGTTTTAGAAGCCGAGTGCTAAACGGATGTAGCTTTATTGTGACACTATAGCATTAGCAGCATTGCTAGGTGCTAAATATACAAACTAACCATTACAAACCATGATCAAATCATATTTCCACTCTCGCCGGGATTCCGTCGAGATGAAGATTCAATCGCAATCCTCACAAAGGGTTAAAAAAAGTTTGCTGCAAAAAGAGTCTTTTTGTGTCGTTTTCGCTATCTTGGGGATGTGAAAGTGGACCAGCCTGTCGGTCCATGGCCACATTTGTCTACTAGCAGGTGAGAGATGCTTGAATTATAATCGAGAATTTACTTTTAGCAAGTTTGAGACCAAGCAGAAGCAGCCGCCGGCTCAGTGTGTTAACAATAGCAGCGTAAGCTAGCATTAGCTCACTGCTATCAATGCGCCGCTAAAATAGTCCGTCTGCGTTGGCACTTATAATAACAATATCACTCATTTGGTTCATTTTCACGTCACGACATGTCAATTGTTGGAGCTTTCTGGATGTTTTTAGTGAGTTTTATGAGCGCAACGGAGGACCCCGGTCCGTGTACCTTCCGCCATCGCTGTCCAAGGTGCTGAGGACAGCGCACTGGCAGACAGGGCCGGCTTCGAAACACAGCTGACAGGTAATCAGATTTCCCAGGTGGTACGAGTTGTCTAATCACCTGTTGTCCTTAACAGTAGCGGTCGGGAACAGCAGGAGAAGGAGAGTTTGGAGAGGAATGACACGGACTGAAAAGTCGAATATTGAAATCATTGATGGTGAATAAAACCTTGTTCAACTCTGAACGCCGGACTCCTGTGGACGTGTGTGATCAGCAGAACCCGCTCGGAAGCAACTTCCACAGCGTATTTATCTGTTTGATGACAAATTGATCCGGAAGCAGTCTTTTAGCTTTTCTTTTGCGTTTAGCATGTTTTTAGCATAACGCTTACATCTTTGTTCAGCAGGAGTCCTATTGTCCTTTGAAAAAAGTCTCATTAAATAGTTGTCCAACTTTTGTTTCAGAAAAGAAAATAGAAAAAAATGGCCCGCTGTTTGTTTTTAGATTTGCATTTAAGAATTGGAAATAGAATGAACGGAAGGTACACGGACCGACCCTCCATCTGTTGACTCAATTGTTAGCTATTTATTTACGATTTAGAATGCATAAAAAAGCCAAACATATGTGTTCTTGTCTTACATTGTTAATGATAAACAGCACATCTCGTTCCAATTGTTGCGTATTTCCAGTATGACTGATCTAATAATATGATCAGAGTGCAGAAGCGTTACTACAATGACGTAGAATCTACGGAAATTACCAAAGATATTATACTTTTTTTTTTTTTTTTACATCTGTGAAAGAGTAATTAATATCCAGTGTTGGGACTGTTGGGACAGTAACGCGTTATTTTTTATATTCAGTAACTCAGTTACTGTTACTACATGATGCGTTACTGCGTTATTTTTTATATAGTATCAGCTAGAAACTGAGAAGATCTGAGTGTGTTTTATTGGAAAGCTGCAGTGTCGACATCTGATTCTTCCTGTGTCACAAGAGGCGCGCTCTGTGTGTGTGTTTGTGTATTTGTGTGGGGCGGGGGGCGTGTCTGTCTTTACTAACAAGACATCATGGCGGAGCCGAAGCCGAGTTTCTTAACATGGAGATATTCTCACTACTTTTCTTTTGTCGAACACAAAGAAAATAACATTTTAGTTCAATGTAAGTTGTGTTTTGGAACAAAGATCCCATCTACTGCCCAAAACAGCAATTCAAATCTGCTGAAACAGCTACAAAAGCAACATGCTTGGACGAAGTTAGTAAAGAGAGACACACTTCACTTCCACCTGACCACCTTCACTTAAGGATTTTAACGGAGGGACTGCTAGCCAGGACAACATTGATAGAGCCATTGCTGTGTATGTGCTAAAAGACATGCAGGCTATTTCTACAGTGGAATCGCCCGCTTTCAGGCAGCTAATTAGCATGATAGCGGGCGTCAAACAGCAAATGGCACGAAAACATTTTCGAAGTTCCTGGACACAGTGGACAGTGAGCACTTAAACATGGAAAGCGAGCTAAAGAAGACACTCTAAACTCTGCCTCTGCTCATCATTCATCCCTGGAGGTACACACACTCTGTCAATTCTCTTATCTACTCTTTCATTCTAGACTTATAGAGTGTTTGATTATCACATCACTCTAAATGTATAGACTATAAAATTCACAAACATAAAGAGGGATCCTAGTGGGCCAGGCCAATCTTTCCTTTTCTCTAAACTAAAACTGGGGAAATGCGTAGTGTTCTGGGCTTCGCTGAAGACATGGTTTTATTTTACAATTCCTTGAGAGAAAAAAAAGGCCTGGTTAGGCGTGTGTATAGCAGTATGTGTGCTGTATATAGTGACATTGTGGTGGATATACACACACAGGACACTTATTAATTATTACGGTTATAATTCACTGCGTTCTAGCCCATGTTTACTTGCATAGGTGCATAGGTGCTTTTACTTTGAAGTGTTGAGACACACCTCTGTGGTGCTGACGTAATTACCTGTGCGACAGTTTTGGTTGTTGTGTTGTTCTCTCTGAAAATAAACGGAGTGTTACTTGGCTCTCCAAAGAGGAATAAATCTCCGTCGTTTCTCTGCCTACACTCCTACATTGGTGACCCCTTTTTACTCTTGGACGTTTCCAGAGTTTACTGAACATGTCTGCTACACTAAAGTTGCCCGACTTTTGGGAAGGGAACGCAATTGCGTGGTTCGCACAGGCGGAGGCTCAATTCGCCATCAAAGACATTACGGCGGACGAAACAAAGTTTTATCATGTGGTGGCGTCCCTTACAAGCTCAACTGCGGGGAGAGTGGTGAGTCTGCTAGAACGTCCTCCTGCACGCAACAAATACGCCGCTCTGAAGGCGCATCTACTGGAGACTTTTGGACTTTCTGAATCCGAACGTGCGCGCCAACTCCTCTCACTTCCCGGTCTCGGCGACAGTAAGCCTTCTGAGCTGATGGATCACATGCTGGCTCTGCTGGGAGACCATCAGCCGTGTTTTCTTTTCAATGAACTATTCCTGCAGCAGCTTCCAGAACAGGTGCGTTTGGCACTTGCGAATTCATCTATTACGGATTTTCGCCAGTTGGCCAGGGAGGCGGACAAATTTTTCTCAGCTGGGAAGAAATGTTTTGCAGCCACGCCCCCTTCCACGTCTACTGCCACCAGTGATGACCATATGCACCAGCCATACTCCATCTCTGCCACCACTACTGTGCCCCGACGTGCAAAGCAGTCAGGAGGATTGTGTTTCTACCACGCCAAGTTTGGCAACAAAGCCAAGAAATGCCTTCCCCCCTGTACATTCAGTGCGTCGGGAAACGCACCGGCCGCCACCTATTAGCAGCCGTGGGTGACGGCCGTACCAGCGGCTTGCTGTTTATTACTGACTCCCTCTCCGGTCGTCGCTTTCTTTGTGACACAGGTGCCCATATGAGTGCGCTGCCAGCATCAGCCACAGACATTCGAGCAGGGCCGTGTGGCCCCCCCCTTCTGGCCGCAAATGGCAGCACAATCCACACCTTTGGCACACGCACTGTGACAGTGAGTTTTGCTGGTCAGCGTTTTACCTGGGATTTTGTGTCAGCAAAGGTGTCCACTCCCCTGTTGGGTGCTGATTTCTTGTTTGCCAACAAGCTTCTAGTGGATGTGAGGAACCGCCGCCTCGTCCACGCTGAAACATTCGGCTCATTTCCCTGTGAACACAGTGACACTGCCCCGACGAAGCTGTCCAGTGCCCTCTCGCCCGCTGATGACTTTTCTCACCTCCTCAAGGAGTTCTCAGACATCACCGCACCTACCTTCTCCTCCGCCTCCGCCAAACATGGTGTGTCGCACTACATCTCCACCAATGGCCCGCCTGTGCACGCCAAAGCTCGGCGCCTTGACCCACACAAGCTCAGTATCGCAAGAGCTGAGTTCGACGCCATGGAACGCCTTGGCATCGTCCGCCGGTCGAACAGTCCCTGGGCCTCCCCCCTTCACCTGGTGCCAAAGCCCAATGGTGGTTGGCGCCCGTGCGGCGACTACCGACGCCTTAATGCTGTCACTACGCCGGACCGGTACCCTATTCCACACATCCATGACTTTTCTGCCCACCTGGCGGGTGCGTCTATTTTTTCTAAAGTGGACCTCGTCCGGGGCTATCACCAGGTACCAGTTCAGCCTCAGGACATTCCCAAAACAGCAGTGATTACCCCATTCGGGCTTTTTGAGTTTCTACGGATGCCATTCGGACTAAAAAATGCTGCCCAGACCTTTCAGCGATTGATGGACACGGTGCTGCGTGACTTGTCATTCGTTTTTGTCTACCTGGACGATATCCTAGTGGCCAGCACGTCTGAGGCAGAGCACCTATCACACCTGCGTCTTCTCTTCAGTCGTCTCCAGCAGCACGGCTTGATCATCAACCCAGCGAAATGCCAGTTTGGACTGTCTTCCATGGATTTCCTGGGCCACCACATCACTACAGCAGGGGCGATTCCTCTGCCGTCAAAGGTGGAGGCAGTGTTGGGGCTTCCGCAGCCTCACACTGTCAAGGCTCTACAAGAGTTCTGCGGCATGGTCAATTTTTACCACCGTTTTGTGCCTCGGGCTGCCGACCTTATGCGCCCCCTATACAGCGCTCTCAAGGGTAAAAAAACTTCTAAGCATGCCCTTTCTTGGTCCACGGACATGTTGGCAGCTTTCTCTGCTACAAAGGATGCACTCGCGGACGCAACAATGCTGGCTCACCCGGTGCCTGACGCCCCTGTTGCTCTGACCACGGACGCCTCAGACTATGCTGTTGGTGCTGTTCTCCAGCAGTTGGTCAATAGTGTTTGGCAACCTCTCGCTTTTTTCAGCCGCCAACTTAGGTCCAGTGAGCAGAAATATAGCACTTTTGACCGTGAACTCCTCGCCCTGTATTTAGCCATCCGTCATTTCCGTTTCCTGCTGGAAGCCCGTCCGTTCACTGCCTTTGTGGATCACAAGCCTTTGACCTTCGCCATGGCCAAGGTGTCGGAACCATGGTCTGCCAGGCAACAGCGCCACCTAGCTTTTATTTCTGAATTTACCACGGACATTAAACATGTGTCAGGAAAAGACAATCCCGTGGCTGACTGCCTCTCCCGTGTGGTCATTGGTGCTGTCCACCTTGGAATAGACTATGCCCGAATGGCTGTGGACCAAGTTTCGGACCCCGACATTCAGGCGTACAGAACAGCGGTCACTGGCCTCCAGTTGGCGGACGTCCCGTTCGGCGATGCCGGCACAACGCTGCTCTGCGACGTATCTCTGGACCTGCCCCGTCCTGTGGTGCCGCAGGTCTGGAGACGGCAAGTTTTCGACGCCATACATGGCCTCTCGCACCCAGGCAGCAAGCCGTCACAGCGTCTCGTGGCAGCAAAGTTTGTCTGGCATGGCCTCAAGAAGGACATTCGCGACTGGGTCAGGACCTGTGTGGCATGCCAACGCGCTAAGATCCATCGCCATGTTAAGGCCCCGTTGGAGCAGTTTGCAGTTCCCGAAAGACGTTTTGACCACGTCAACGTTGACCTGGTAGGACCCCTTCCTCCCTCCAGGGGATTTACTCACCTTCTGACTATGGTGGACCGGACCACCCGTTGGCCGGAGGTTGTCCCACTGTCGGCAACGACATCAGCTGATGTGGCCCGGGCCTTCATTGGTACCTGGGTCGCCCGGTATGGTGCCCCATCTGACCTTTCGTCTGATCGTGGCCCCCAGTTTACTTCCGAGCTCTGGAATACTGTTGCCTGTCAGTTGGGTGTCTCACTCCACCGCACTACAGCATACCACCCTCAAGCAAACGGCATGTGTGAACGTTTTCACAGGGACATGAAGGCCGCCCTTAAGGCTTCTCTCACAGACGACGGCTGGGTCGACAAGCTCCCGTGGGTGATGCTGGGGATTAGAACTGCGCCTAAAGAGGACCTCCTGTCTTCCTCAGCGGAGTTAGTTTATGGCCAGACCCTCAGAGTCCCAGGTGAATTTATACCCCGCACTACAGTCCCCTGGTCTGCTTCTGACCAGCGGCGTAGCCTCATGGACACTGCCCGTACCTTCCTACCAGTCCCGACCTCGCACCACTGCTTGCCCCAGGTGCACATTCCCCCTGACCTGCGAGCAGCGGGGTACGTGTTCATCCGCCACGATGCCCATAGGGGGCCCTTGCAACCACCATACGACGGTCCTTATCGGGTTGTGGAGGCTGGGGATAAGACATTTGTCATTGACATTGGGGGCAGACTGGATCGCGTCTCAGTGGACCGGCTGAAGCCAGCCCACCTGGATTTGGGCCGTTCAGTTGAGGTGGCTCAGGCACCACGTCGCGGTCGACCCCCACACTGCCAACCGACGTCTGCTCGCCGTCAGCAGCCGGCTGTCACCCTCCCGCTTCACCCCCCTCCACCTGCCCAGGAGCTTCGGAATCGCTTTGGGCGGGTCATTCGGGTCCCTGGTCGTTTCACTGGGCCAGTTCTTGTGAATTCTGGGGGGACGTGTGTGGTGGATATACACACACAGGACACTTATTAATTATTACGGTTATAATTCACTGCGTTCTAGCCCATGTTTACTTGCATAGGTGCATAGGTGCTTTTACTTTGAAGTGTTGAGACACACCTCTGTGGTGCTGACGTAATTACCTGTGCGACAGTTTTGGTTGTTGTGTTGTTCTCTCTGAAAATAAACGGAGTGTTACTTGGCTCTCCAAAGAGGAATAAATCTCCGTCGTTTCTCTGCCTACACTCCTACAACATGACATATAATCATGTCATGTGTACCTTCCTTGGGTGAAGCCAGGTTTACAGCTATACTGTTATTATGCTGTTTGTTACTTATGTATGTTATGTTGCAGCTATTTAAAATAGTTTTGTCAATTTGTTCTGGCCCAAAATAAATTGGCCCTTTGAAACATATCTTTGTCTTTGTGTGTTGTATGTAGACCACATTGCTTAGCAGAGTTCAGTGATGCTAATGCATGCCAAGTTGATCAACAGATTGTATTATTCTCCAGTGCAATAACAGTACTAAAATGAAGGCTAAAAAGGCATTAATGGGAGCCTTACATTTAAAAAAAAAGAAGTAACTAAATAGTTACTTTTCACAGTAACGCATTACTTTTTGGTGTAAGTAACTGAGTTACTTTTGAAATAAAGTAACTAGTAACCGTAACTAGTTACTGGTTTTCAGTAACTAACCCAACACTGTTATCACACTATCAAATTGTTATCCCAGCAGATGACTACTGTACATTCTACATCAGACAACGGTCCTTGTATATGAATACAAATGACATACATGCTCTAGCTACAGAAACGTACTGTATACTAAAGGCGTCTTTTTTAATTTATTTACTGAACAACAAATGTACATTTATAATGGACACAAAAGTCAAGGCACGTTCAACATAACCAACAATCTACACATCAGGTTGAGCAAATCACGACATCAGCAAAACATGTCAGGGAAAGAAAACAAAAGCAAATATAGAGTATTAAATATTAATAATAAAAAATATGGGGAAAAAAACAAGACAAAAAGGGCTACCTAAATCACTTTAAATGTTTTTAACAAAGATATCAATTTAAGGGCTTTTGTGCTCGTAATCATCCTCCAAGAGTCGATTTTTTTGTGCCTTTATAAAATAATTAAAACTCTACTTTATCAATCGGTCAATCAAAGTTTATTTATACAGCCCTAAATCACGAGTGTCTCAAAGGGCTGCACAAGCCACAACGAGATCCTCGGCTCAGATCCCCTTTAAAACGGCCTCTACCTCTAACAACCAAAAAGCTGTGAAAACTACGATACTGTGTTCCAAATTTGGATTCTTTATGGAACTTGTGTGAGCCTATGGCTTTAGATTTTGTTACATATATATATATTTTTATTTTTATTTTTTGCATTCTATTTTTCACAACCCCCTGGCGCTGTTTTGTACTGTTTCTGTACTTGTTTTGATTATTACTATTTCTTGATTGTATGTAAATGTTGCATATTACAAATAAAGGTTTATAAAATAAATTAAATAAATAAATAACATTATTTATCGTACAAATCGGAACTGACTGATGACGTCACTGATGACGTTTTCATGAAATCGCGAAACTTGAACTAAATAGACCTTACAACTTACACGAAGACAACTTTGATTAACGCTCGTTTTTGATTATTGTTGTTCTTTTTCTGAAATTGATTCCCATTGTACTTTGTTTGACTATTTTTGCTTCACGACGCCTTCCCCGCCGCCACGCCTCCTAGTTAAGACAGACCGCCGTCTACACAACAACCTGTTTTTTGGTTGTTGTTTTTTTTTTTTAATCTTTTAATCGTCTCTCACTTAGCGGGCGTTATTTTTGCAAATCGACAGCAACAAAAAAAAAAAAAAATAATTAAAAGGAAAATAGCAGTCGGTGAGCACCAGCACAACACCGAGCCACTGACTGACTGACAGCCGCCTGACAGCGCGCATCCGGCGGCGTGCAAGTGCTCGGCCCCCCCTGGAGCGTGTGGGAGGACGAAGAGGAGGAGGGAGAAGTTTTAGCAGCCACCTCAAAAAAGGACGCGCTCAGTCCTAGAAGCGGAGAGAGGAAGCGAAAGACGATGCCTGCTGACGTTCTCCCACACTCACACAGTGCGCGGTGGATTTGCCCCAATTAATATTATTAATATTATACGACTTCCCCCTAAGTTCTTCGGCGGTACAGTGGAGACATTACCAGAGTCGGAGGATGCTCCCACAGGTCATCCGGATCCTTTACGTCTTGTCTTTCTGCTTTTTCCAAGGAGGCTTCATCAGGTAAGGAGCTGTTCATTTTCATTTTGTATTCCGATCCTTGTTTGCCTGCTCAATTAACTCAAATTAGAAAAAGGTGGTGCCATTTATTGAATTCTACTTTGAGCAAGGTTCATAAATAATGCTTGCTGTGTTCACTTCTAAATAAGTTATAAGGGAACTTATATTTTAGCAAGCAACCTGTGGAATTTCTGGCATTTATTTTTATTTTTATTTTTTAAGTTCAATGGCTAATGCTTAAGAGCGTTTTAATGAGTCTGTTGTGTTTAACCGCAGGTGAGCTGTGCATATTTAATGTGTTTGCACATTGGACTGAATAACGTGCATTATTGAGGCTTTTTTTTTTTATTTTTTAGGAGAGATTGCAAGATGCATTGCACAGTTCACTTAATGGCTACAAGGCAAAAGAAGGGATGCTTCATGGAGTGAGACAATGTTCTAATGTAGTATAAATAGGGGGTAAATGAGCACAATAATGACTAAAATAGCTGTAATGTGCATGCCAGGCCACTAGTTGGCAATGTCGGTTAGTAAAGAAACACTCCACGTATGCATTGTATAGATGTAATGATATGAAAATGTCATATTGCAGTTATTATTACCACGATATTATTGTATGTTCTGAAAAAGTAATATCACACTAGTGTTGTCCTGATACCAAAATTTTGGTACCGGTACCGGTACCAAAATGGCTACCTGCTTCACTTTCTTTGTTTCCCTTGAGTGGTCACTATGGACAGGTTTGACTGCATAGTTTTCAAGATGATCCGATTACCAATAAAATATACCACGTTAGTGTTGTCCCGATACCAATATTTTGGTACCGGTACCAAAATGTACACTACCGTTCAAAAGTTTGGGGTCACATTGAAATGTCCTTATTTTTGAAGGAAAAGCACTGTACTTTTCAATGAAGATAACTTTAAACTAGTCTTAACTTTAAAGAAATACACTCTATACATTGCTAATGTGGTAAATGACTATTCTAGCTGCAAATGTCTGGTTTTTGGTGCAATATCTACATGGGTGTATAGAGGCCCATTTCCAGCAACTATCACTCCAGTGTTCTAATGGTACAATGTGTTTGCTCATTGGCTCAGAAGGCTAATTGATGATTAGAAAACCCTTGTGCAATCATGTTCACACATCTGAAAACAGTTTAGCTCGTTACAGAAGCTACAAAACTGACCTTCCTTTGAGCAGATTGAGTTTCTGGAGCATCACATTTGTGGGGTCAATTAAACGCTCAAAATGGCCAGAAAAAGAGAACTTTCATCTGAAACTCGACAGTTTATTCTTGTTCTTAGAAATGAAGGCTATTCCACAAAATTGTTTGGGTGACCCCAAACTTTTGAACGGTAGTGTATTTCAATACTTTTCGGTACTTTTCGATACTTTTCTGAATAAAGGGGACCACCAAAAAAATGGCATTATTGGCTTTATTTTAGGGCTGCAACAACTAATCGATTAAATCGATTGAAATCGATTATAAAAATAGTTGGCGATTAATTTAGTCATCGATTCGTTGGATCTATGCTATGCGCATGCGCAGAGGCAATTTTAATTTTTTTTATAAACCTTTATTTATAAACTACATGTACAAAAAGCTGAGAAACAATAATCAAAATAAGTATGGTGCCAGTATGCTGGGTTTTTTCAATAAAATACTGGAAAGGATAGAAATGTAGTTTGTCTCTTTTATCCGATTATTAATCGATTAATCAAAGTAATAATCGACAGATTAATCGATTATAAAATTAATCGTTAGTTGCAGCCCTACTTTATTTTAACAAAAAAATCTTACGGAACATGAAACATGTTTTTTATTCCAAGTTTGTCCTTATATAAAATGATGAACATACAAGACAACTTGTCTTTTATTAGTAACCACCAACGGTACTCGCTGAGCGGAACGTGAGCCGGAAGTGACGTTCGTAACATCCAAGCGATTCTATCAGAACAACAATATGACTGCAAACTGTTTGTTGCTTCCCTTGGACTGCTTTTGTATGTGTGCACGCGCCCTCTGCGCTATGTGTTGACGATACCGGCCGGGTTAGTGACCGCCGTAAACACCAATAATTATTATTCGGGCCGATTTATTACATAAACTTTGTAATTGTGAAAAATATAGACCAGGGGTCGGCAACCCAAAACGTTGAAAGAGCCATATTGGACCTAAAATTTTAAAAAACTAATCTGTCTGGAGCCACAAAAAATGAAAAGCCGTATATAAGTGTTATAATGAAGGCAACACATGATGTAAGTGTCTATATTAGCTATAATAGCCTACTATCAAAATGACTATGTGTCACAAGCTGAAGCAAATCTTCGTTGACAGAAATGTTGAAATTTAATATTTATTCTACACATTTTTACATTAAAAAACATTAGTATATCAGAGGCTACTCAGAAGGTGAGATAACTCCTGGAAATTACTGGCTTTTAATGGCCAAAGGTATAGATGTGTGTCTCCGAGGTAAAGGAAACGGCAGGCTTTTTTCTTCTAATAGATTTATTACAATCTTTGCAAGCTGGGTAACGTTTGCTGTGGTCTGGAACAACATGGCACACAAACAACTATTTGAAATGCAGCCAATATTACATACAGATAATGTGTCATGAGACATGCAAATATAAATTGGATACAAAGAGGATAAAAGTAAAGGATATTAAATGAGCTCAAATATACCTACAAATGATGCATAATGATGCAATATGTACATAGAGCTAGCCTAAATAACATGTTAGCATCGATTAGCTTGCACTGACTAAATATGCCCGATTAGCACTACAACAAGTCAAAAACATCAACAAAGCTCACATTTGTGCATTCACACACAGTACAGTATAAAACGTTTCGTGGACGAAATGAGACACAGTAGGAGTGGAAGATTTTACATGTAAACAAACAGTTGCCTCACATTCCACACTATGGTGAGTTCAAGAAACCGCCAAAATTAGTAGGACAAAACGATGTTCACCAAATACTCTCATGAATGAAGCGTACACACAAACATATTAAACAGTGGGTTTTTCTAACAATTGGGAAGGTTTGTGTCATGTTTGTCCTCAAACAAAAAACATACTAAAACAAAATAATGTTTTTTTCCCCATCTTTTTCCATTTTCAATCCTTTTTAAAAAATGCTTCAGGGAGCCACTTGGATGGCACTAAAGAGCCGCATGCAGCTCGAGAGCCGCAGGTTGCTGACCGCCGAGATAGACAATTGTCAAATAAATGTGTTCTATTAAACCACAAATGGTAACATAAGCTAGTCGATCGTGTTCTTGTTATATTTTTTGCTTTGAAAAATGCTACTGTGAGCAAGTTGCAAACAGCATCTTTAAAAGTTAAAGTTAACAATAGTCACACACACACTAGGTGTGATGAAATTTGACCCATCCCCTTGTTCCAACCCCTGAGAAGTCCGGGGAGCAGTGAGCAGCAGTGTGCGCCGCGCTCGGGAATCATCTGGTGATTTAATCCCCAATTCCAACCCTGTCAAAATATGCCTGATAAGTACTCCAACAAGTCAAAAATATCAACAAAGCTCACCTTTGTGCATTCACACACAGTACAGTATAAAATGTTTGGTGGACAAAATGAGACGAAGAAGGAGTGGAAGATAGTTGCTGTGAGTGCAACAAAATGTTGCGTCACAGCCCACACTATGGTGGGTTCAAGAACCGCCGAAATTAGTAGGACAAAACGATGTTCACCAAATACTCTCATCAGTGAAGCACACACACAAACATTAAACAGTGGGTTTTTCTAACAATTGCATCAAAACAACAGTGTTTTGATACATTAAAATGTGTAGAGAGCCTCCAAATCTGCAGCAAAACCCCACAAAACACTTCATGTTCCCTCAGTCCTAGTGAGGTGTACACATGCAATAATCTCCTGCCCCATGCCTTGCTCCTAACCCCCGTTTCCAAACTTTTATTTGCATTGAAGCACTTTCCCTTATTTCATGCCCTGCCAAGCTCTTCAGGTGAGAGCAGAAAAAGGAATTAAGATCCACATAATCCCGCCCAGGGAACTGCGGCGAGGCCCAGGGGTTGAGGAGGGGAACGAATGTGGAGGGCGGGGGCGGTCGGTGCTGGTGCACGGCGAGGGCGCCACTTAGCCCCCAAGAGCAGCCGGCTGACAGCATCTCCTCGGAGAAATTAGATGCTCGAGCCAGCGAGTGGGACGCCAGGGAGAGAAAACGCGCAGAATCTGATGGAACCAGACTGGGATGGGAAGGGAAAAAATGGCAGCGAAGTAATGGAGAGGGTGATTCATTTCGCCGGAGGCACAGAAAGGGTTCCGATGGAAGGGAGAAGATGAGGAAAGTGTCGTAGATTAGGAAAATTATTTTTTAAAAAGTGATGGATTGATAAATTCTAAACGGAAGGGACACTGACAAGAGGAAATGAGAATCTGGCATGAAAATAGGAACTTCCTATTACTGTGTGTTGAAAGTCACAATCTAACTGCTGGATGAGGCCATGACCCCCAAAAGTGCCTTTTGCCCACAGAAAGTAACAATAAGTACGACTAACTTGCTTGCTGTCTCTCAGCCTGACTGCATATAATCTATAAATAACTAAGTAGATACAGTCCCGATCAAAAGTTTACATTCACTTGTAAAGAACATAATGTCTTGAGTTCCCAATAATTTCTCCAACTCTTATATTTTTGTGATAGAGTGATTGGAGCACATACTTGTTGGTCACAAAAAATATTCATGAAGTTTGGTTCTTTTATGAATTTATTATGGGTCTATGAAAATGTGACCAAATCTGCTGAGTCAAAAGTATACATACAGCACTGTTCATATTTGGTTACATGTAACTTGGCAAGTTTCACTGCAATAAGGTAGCTTTTGGTAGCCATCCACAAGCTTCTGCTTGAATTTTTGACCACTCCTCTTGACAAAATTGGTGCAGTTCAGCTAAATGTGTTGGTTTTCTGACATGGACTTGTTTCTTCAGCATTGTCCACACGTTTAAGTCAGGACTTTTGGAAGGCCATTCTAAAACCTTTATTCTAGCCTGATTTAGCCATTCCTTTACCACTTTTGACGTGTGTTTGGGGTCATTGTCCTGTTGGAACACCCAACTGCGCCCGAGACCCAACCTCCGGGCTGATGATTTTAGGTTGTCCTGAAGAATTTGGATGTAATCCTCCTTTTTCCTTGTCCCATTTAAAGCACCAGTTCCATTGGCAGCAAAACAGGCCCAGAGCATAATACTACCTTGCCAAAAGACATGTAACCAAATATTAACATTGCTGTATGTATACTTTTGACCCAGCAGATTTGGTCACATTTTTAGTAGACCCATAATAAATTCATAAAAGAACCAAACTTCATGAATGTTTTTTGTGACCAACAAGTATGTGCTCCAATCACTCTATCACAAAAAAATAAGAGTTGTAGAAATTGTTGAAAACTCAAGACAACCATGACATTATGCCAGTGGTTCTTAATCTGGGTTCGATCGAACCCTAGGGGTTCAGTGAGTCGGCCTCAGGGGTTCAGCGGAGACACACCCGACTCATCGTATAAATAAAAACTTCTCCCTATCGACGTATTATGGATACCCCCAAACAATGTTCCCTCTAATTTTCCATCTGATTTGCAGGTGTGTAATTTGTTGTGGTTCATGCACGGTTCATTTTGTACACCAGTAAAAAAAACATAGAACTTTGTCAGAGTGTTTTACTTGTTTTAAGGGGTTTGGTCCTAAATGATCTCAGCAAGATATTACAGCTTGTTGCTGAGATTTGATGACCTATATTGAGTAAAACATGCTTGAAACTAGAATATCAACTGTTGCAAAGCTGTGTCATCAACACTCACAAGTATAAAACTACTTTTTTAAAGTAAGAATTTCTTATTTCAAGCATGAAAAAAAAAAATCATGACTTTGATACAATTGTGTCTCATAATTAAAACGGATGACAGCCAAATGGACTTTGCTGTTTTATTTTCAATGACACAATAGAAAATATGTACTCATATAGTAGTACAGTTGGCACAGTACAGTAAACTGACAGTTAATATTTAAACATTTAACATTTGACATTTCTAACAATTTTGAACAGAAATAGTTCATGCACATTCAGATAAATTCTTCAAAATTACAATTAAAAAAATTTTGGCCAGGGCCCAGGCTGTATATATGCGCACTAATTGACTGAAAGAGCACGCACTTGGCGCGATGATGTCATGTTATCGATGGAAAAATGCATTTTTAGACCATATGATATGCCTTAGCGGCTAGGAAACCCCGAGAGTAACAAGCGGTTGCCTTGTTGCCTTTCCATTAAGAACAATAAATTAGTTTTTAGTATAAGTTTGCTGGTTTCAAGAAATGTAATGCCGAGCGCATATCATTATGTCAAGATAATGGCACTAGCATTTACTTAATTTAAGAATATTTTTCAACATATTGAGCAAAAAGGTCTCTTTTTTTTTTCTACCGAGAAAAGTGCACTTGTTAGTGAGAATATACTTATTTTTGGGTTCATTGAAGTTAGCTAATTTTTCTTGTTTAGGAAAGTCTTGACAAGCCAAAATTTCTTGTTCTATTTGCAGATAATTTTGCTTAGTTCAAGTAAAATACCCCTCATTTTTGTATTTTTTTTTCTTGTTTTTGAACACTGACTTTTTGCAGTGTACAACTTTTTAAAAATCGTGCAAACTCCCTTCGGAAATGAATATGTTTTTTTGACGAGCAGTTTAGAAGTTCCGCTTTCGTACTGCTACTCTGGGTTTTACCCTCTCATCCAAATATGGTGACATCCCAAGTATGGCTGACCATCACCTCCACCCTGTGGTCATGTGATGTTTATCAGTTGTTGTCTGACAAAGTGAGAGTGAAGTGAACAGCATTGACATAAAGGTCAAGAAGAGACGAGCGAGGTTACGCGGCGCGTCCTTGCCTGCAGTCAATGAGAAATCAACAGCAGTTACTGTAGATGTGAAAATAGCTCCTGTTATTTACCGTCATTTTCCTTCTTTTCGAGTTATTTGACTCACCCCTTCAGCGTCTCGTCTTTTGCACTTCTGCTTTTTCGACGGACACTGTGATAATCCAGCAGGACTCCACGAAAAAACTGAAAAGCAACAAGGAAGTAGTCTTCCCAAAGAGCATGGGGATGTGTTGAAGGTTACCCTGGACTACTTCAGTTTGCGGATTTTATCAGCGAAGGGGGCTTTGTTCCGCAGCAAGTCTTTAATTGTGATGAGACCTAAAAAGATGCCACAGCGGACCTTTATTACAGCAAAGGCACTACCGGGACACAAGCCGATAAAGGATAGCGGTGACTACATGACACTATTGCTTGTTTATCACTACACAACTCAAAAAGTGTTCAACAATGCCAGATATATTCGCAGACACAAGGTAAAATAGTTTTCCTTTTTTTTGTTATTTATTGTAACAACATGGTGGTTAACGTTTTGGAGCGCACCAATGAGACAATGTGTGTGCTGCACTTGGTTTGGGTGGAGTGATAATCGGTCCTTTTGTGACCCCGTATGAAGAAAATACAAATCTTCGCCTTGGAGACTATGTGTCTGTCTATAAGGAGTATGCCATTTTATTGCTATCATACCTGTATAAACATTGTTAAATTGAGGACACTAGGTCTAGCTTGTGCGCTATTGTATTTAGCAGTATAATGGTGTAGCTGTTAGCTTAAAATGCTAGCTGTTAGCTGCTAGCTTAGTGTGATTGAAATGCCTTTTGTTATTTTGTTATATCTTTCTTAATATACTGTACATTTGAAGCTTTTATACAGAATAGTTTCTTCAAATTGTGCAGGTTTTTTTACTAAAATAGGGACTTTTGTCGAGGCTAGAACCAAATATTCATGTTTACATTGATTCCTATAGGGAACTTTTATTCACTTTACAAACTTTTCGGTTTGTGGACCATGTTCAAGAACCAATTAAGTTTGCAAATCGAGGTTTCTGTATATACTGTACATATGAAGCTTTGTTTATATGCTATATACAGTATAGTGTCTTCAAATTGTGCAGTTTTTTTTACTAAAATAGGGACTTTTGTCGAGGCTAGAACCAAATTTTCATGTTTACATTGATTCCTAAAGGGAACTTTGCTTCACTATACAAACTTTTCGGTTTGTGGACCATGTTCAAGAACCAATTAAGTTTACAAATCGAGGTTTCTGTACATACTGTACATATGAAGCTTTGTGTATATTCTATATACAGTATAGTGTCTTCAAATTGTGCAGTTTTTTACTAAAATAGGGACTTGCCGAGGCTAGAACCAAATATTCATGTTTACATTGATTCCTAAAGGGAACTTTGCTTCACTATACAAACTTTTCGGTTTGTGGACCATGTTCAAGAACCAATTAAGTTTACAAATCGAGGTTTCTGTACATACTGTACATATGAAGCTTTGTGTATATACTATATACAGTATAGTGTCTTCAAATTGTGCAGTTTTTTACTAAAATAGGTACTTGCCGAGGCTAGAACCAAATTTTCATGTTTACATTGATTCCTATAGGGAACTTTTATTCACTTTACAAACTTTTCGGTTTGTGGACCATGTTCAAGAACCAATTAAGTTTTCAAATCGAGGTTTCTGTATATACTGTACATATGAAGCTTTGTTTATATGCTATATACAGTATAGTGTCTTCAAATTGTGCAGTTTTTTTTTTACTAAAATAGGGACTTTTGTCGAGGCTAGAACCAAATTTTCATGTTTACATTGATTCCTAAAGGGAACTTTGCTTCACTATACAAACTTTTCGGTTTGTGGACCATGTTCAAGAACCAATTAAGTTTACAAATCGAGGTTTCTGTACATACTGTACATATGAAGCTTTGTGTATATACTATATACAGTATAGTGTCTTCAAATTGTGCAGTTTTTTACTAAAATAGGGACTTGCCGAGGCTAGAACCAAATATTCATGTTTACATTGATTCCTATAGGGAACTTTGCTTCACTATACAAACTTTTCGGTTTGTGGGCCATGTTCAAGAACCAATTAAGTTGGCAAATCGAGGTCTCTGTACATACTGTACATATGAAGCTTGTTTATATACTATATACAGTACAGTGTCTTCAAATTGTGCAGTTTTTTACTAAAATAGGGACTTTTGTCGAGGCAAGAACCAAATGCTTGGCACTCAGCATCAAGGGTTGGAATAACAATATAATTACAACACTTTATGTACATATTTATATACAGATTTGAACAACAAGTTATTCACTGAAATATATTTATTAATTGTGGTTCTTACAAAAAATATATCTTATAAAATATAAAAGCTAAAATGTCTCTTAAAGCTCTGCCCCTTTAATTAGTGCATACTAAATAATTTAACTTTAGCCTACTACTACAACCATATTATTTACCAGCAACATAAAGTGAAACAGAGGCAGAGATGTCCTGCCACAGTCAGTAACAAATAAACAGAAAACAGTAGTGGTCAAATACAAATAAGGCAACAAGAGAAGTATCCTACACTTCTCTTTTGTAAAGTAAATCTGAACAGCCTATATGGGCATCTACATCAACTATATGATTTGCCTGAGAAGCTGGACAGGACAAAAAAAAAAAAAAAAAAGTATAATTTTTTTTATTTGTTTTTTATTTTTAATTTGTGGCGGACGTAATTCTTTCGTGGCAGGCCGCCACAAATAAATGAATGTGTGGGAAACACTGTTTACATTTATTCCTACAGGGAACTTTGCTTCACTATACACACTTTTCGGTTTATGAACCATGTTCAAGAACCAATTAAGTTTACACATCGAGGTTTCACTGTATGTGCAAAGTAGATAAAAGTGCACAATAGTATTTCTTGGAGCCACGAGTGGACATGAAAGCCACAGACACACAACACTAACACTAGAACAAAATAGTCATGTTTTACATTGATTCCTATAGGGAACTTTGCTTCACTATACTAACTTTTCGGTTTATGGAGCATGTTCAAGAACCAATTAAGTTTGCAAATCAAGGCTTCACTGTATGTACAAAGTGCACAATAGTACTTCTTGGAGTTACAAGTGGACAAACACATTGGTCACATTAAAGCCACAGACACACAACACTAACACTAGAACCAAATATTCATGTTTACATTGATTCCTACAGGGAACGTTGCTTCACTTTACACACTTTTCGGTTTATGAACCAATTAAGTTTGCAAATGGAGGTTTCACTGTATGTGCAAAGTAGATAAAAGTGCACAATAGTACTTCTTGGAGCCACGAGTGGACAAACAGCTTGGTAGCATGAAATCCACAGACACACAACACTGCGTGTTTCAAGTTGGGTTTACTAAAAGCAGTTTTTAAAATCTAAATTCTAACGTTCAGGCTAGATTTAAATGATTGTAGGACTTCTGAGATTGAAAATAGTAAATGATCTGTAGTATAATCATTATACATCTTAGTCGTATAGGGGCATGGGACAAACTGTTTTTTATTTCCAACTAATCCAACAGAAGTCTTTGTCTGCCTTGACTACGCTCGTTGCTTTGTGACAGATTGACCGCTCAATCGTAGCGCTCTGAATGTCACTGCGGGGAGAGAAAGGAGGGGACGGCGAGCCCCGCCGGAGGTCAGGGACAGGAATAAAGTCTAGTAGATTTAGATGCCATGTGTTTCATGCATGATCCTGGATTCTGTATTTACATTTATTTTTTTGTGCACCTTTTTGGCAACCAGTAAGCAAAAGTAGCTACTCCGTGTCATATTCATGAGGATAAGTCGTAAGTAAGCACAATATCCTTGGGAGAATCCAGAGTCATCATCTAATAACACACTGCATGTCTCACAGGGGGGGAATCAGCCGTGGACAAATAATGCTTCCACTCTCTGGACTAATTAGGCAGAAACTTTCTTGCACTATTACTCAAGCGAAATGGTTCTAGGCAAGTTTTATGAGAAAACCCACACAGCAGACATTTATCTGTCGCCACTCGTACTGTAGTCTGTTTTAATTGAACTCCACTTTGGTTTTTTTGCCTCGGGTGTCAGGTTTGAACACTAATCAAACACAGACACGGACCAAACCGATGGGACCTCGGTAAGGTCTCGTCAAACTTGGTTCTGGTGTGAAAGTTGCTCCAGCTTAATGGCAAATACATTATTAAGGTGTTTCCGCAGTGAAGCATCGCAAGTACAGTTGTGGTCAAAATGTCTTTTTTTTTAAGCCCTTAATAAGTTATATAGACTATTCTTTTTCCAGGGTGGAATGAGCGTACATCTTCATTAAATTAGAGATTTAAAATAGTACACTTACAGTTTAGTAATATACTTACATTCACATAAATCCTTAAATAAGTGTTCCAAAATGTATTTTCTAACTTGACAAAGCCATGTCCTATTAGCTTGTCATAATTGATCATGATTGACTGCAGCTGCTAGTATCTATTTGGCCACGTAAGAAAAGTTTACGAACATAGGGTGCATGTAAACTTGTTTTTCTTACATTGTCATAAAACTTTTGATAAAAACAAGTCGACACAAAGGTACACTGACACGGATTGATAGTCAGACCATGTGTCGTAGCAGGTAGCAGTATGCTTTCCATCCTTACACTTTCCATCCTCTGTAACTTTGGAACAATTTCCTCTATGGCTCAATAAAGTTTGTCTAAGTCCAAGTCTTAGTCTAAGGAAGCCATTGATTACTGACAACTCACAGCTATGAAACATTCATAGTGTGGTCTCGAATGTGATTTTCCCTGACGGACGGTCACAACACTGCACAAAAAAATAACTTTTGCCATAAAGTTGTGAGTCTTCAGTTAAAGATATGGAAGAAAACAGACATTCTCAGAATTTTGGATGGACTGCTGAGAATGGTCCACACTCTATCCTGGTCATCTGGTCAGAGTCGATAGGTACAAGTACTGGGATGTGCAGGGTTGGAATTAGTAGGTTCTGTGGTAAACAAACATTTAGGGATGGGAATCGAAAACCAGTTCTGAGCAAGAACTGCTTCCCAGTGTATCAATTCCTTGGAATCGCTTGCCATTTCATCTAGCGGTTCTCTTAACAGTTATTTCGGGCTGGGGATGACGTCATTACGCAATGTGCGTAGTGACATCAGCAACATGGCGTGCACCGAAGTTTGCCAACATTTTACTAAAAACGACCGCAACAGCACTACTTTTTCTAATTCCAAGGTTGCCATTTCATCAATATGCTGAAACATTTGAACATACGGCGTGCAATGAATGTTGCGTTTTTGAACCGCCCCAGTCTAATCGCAGGCAGCAGCAGTCATCTGACGTAAATACAACAGGTACTAATACCGCCTATAATGTTAGCGCTATTACCTGTTACATTGAAATGAATAGCTTCTCATTCAGATGAGCATGAGGACCTATATTCTGACTGGTTTGGAGGCGGGTAGTAATGGCTCCAGTTAACGTCTTCCGCAAGTTTGAGGTCAAAAGCTTACAACCATTTGCCACATAGACACTCCTGATTTTCGGTAGGGGAATGTCCGATTGTAGTCAGGAAAAAGTTCCATGTTTTCCTCCATCATCATTTTCACTCAGTCATTGGAACTCATAAAATAAAATTAATTCATGTCAGTAATCCAACTTCAAATGTGAAACTAATATGTGGTATTAACTCATTACATGCATAGTGAGGTATGTCAAGCCTTTATTTAATACAACTTTGATGATAATGGCTTATAGTAAAAAAACAAAAAAAAAACCACCTTTTCTGAGATTTTCAATTCAAGATTTTCATAAGCTGTAAGCAATATATCATAACATTATATCAAAAGAAGGCTTGAAATATCTCATGTTGCCTGTTATGAGCCTATGTCGTTATATTAGTTTCACCTTGTAAATCTAAACAAACATTTATAATAAAAGTATATTTTCTAGGTAGAAAAAAAAAATCTTAAAAGTTTATAATTGCAAGTTATTTTGTTAAATTCTTAAGATCTCACTGTTGGCTTTGTAAGGCCATGTTAGCTCTCAACTAAACAAAATGTATGCTAATCCATCATGTTATCTTTTTTTCCAATCGACAAGAGAACCGATAAAGAACCAAATCGTTAAGCAGAATCGAAAGTGCAATCGGAACCGGAAAAATCGTATCAATTCCCATCCCTACAAACATTTCTATTAAAGTCGATGCCCTAATTCAGTAGAGTGGAGTTTGTTTTTCTTTGCCCACATGAATCTTATCAGTTAGCATCTCACGTGAAGGAGCCTTGCTGAGCCTCAGATTAGGCAGTGAGTGATCAAAGTTGCCATCTAATTAGACGGGACGGGACTCTAACCATAGAGGGAACATATTCTTTTTAATTGCCTTTTCATTAACAAGGCTGCTGTGATCAGGAAAGCAAATCGTCGAGCAGCCTTGGCGGTTCCGAAGGCCCATTAGACATCCATGGGTGAACGTGCTAACTTTTAGTGCTATTAGAGCGTAAAGTAGAGTACAGAAAATTGGTCTTTCTACAGGTTTATTCCATTTTTTCCCCTGCATGCCTAATTGGCCTTGATGTCTTTGAGTGAGCCATTTTATATCTCCTTCACCGGGGAGGGGTCAACTTTCTATCACAAGACATCAAGGATTGACTTGCTGGCTTTATTTACAAGTGCATCATGTTTTATGGCAATGCAATAATGTTTCCTTATTTTTGCCCTAATGATGTGTACAGCCCCTCTCCTACCACAACCCCTGCTGTATGTAAAGACCCATTAGCTTCTGCTGCCACCTCCCCCGTGATCAATCGGCTTATCGAGGAAAAGGATTTTGAAATACAATGCAATTTACCTTCACACACATTTATCTTCACTGATAATTACTACTGTCACTTGTGCACGCTGGCAACTTGAAGAACACATTTGCTTTTTTTGACAACACAACCCTTCTTTTTTCTACAGTGACCAGTCAAGTGCATCCAGTAATCAAAGTCAATGCATGCCCAGACGTAAAAGTCTACACGGAGAGCCAAATTAAACAAGAAAATGCGCACGAGTGATTCCTTCAGTAGTGTTTTTCATAGTATATTAACAATGCTTGGCAATTTCGAATTGTGTTACTCTTGTGGAGTTTTTAAGAGTTATGTTTTTCAGGGTTTTATAATAATATATTTTATTTGTAAAAGGCACTTTACATTGAGTAAACAATCTCAAAATGCTACAGTGTATTAAAAAAATTAAAATAAAAAGATAATAAAAATACAAACTAGAACACCCAAATAGCTAGAACTAGTATGCATATTTTAACATTTTCTTTTTTTTTTTTTTAAATAAGGGTTTTTAAGCCTTTTTTAAAAGCATCCACAGTCTGTGGTGCCCTCAGGTGGTCAGGGAGAGCGTTCCACAGACTGGGAGCGGCGGAGCAGAAAGCCCGGTCCCCCATTGTTCGTAGCTTTGTCCTCGGAGGTTGGAGGAGGTTAGCCTGTCCGGAGCGGAGGTGTTGTGTGGAGGATTTGGGGGTGAGTAGTTCTTTGAGGTAGAGGGGGGGCATTTCCATGAAGGCACTGGTGGGTTAGTAGGGAGACTTTGTATTCAATCCTGAGTGGAACAGGAAGCCAGTGAAGGGATTAGAGAATTGGTGTGATATGGTCATATTTCCGCACTCTCATCAGGATCCTAGCAGCACTATTCTGTATGTATCGAAGCTTCTGGATGTTCTTGCTGGGGATCCCGACAAGAAGTGCGTGGCAGTAGTCTAGCCTGGAGGAGACAAAGGTGTGGACGAGCCTCTCGGGCGGAGTTTAGCAATGTTCCTGAGGTGGTAGAAGGAGGTCTTGCACAGTTTTCAAGTTGTAGCCTTGTTATCCACAAGGTTTGTCTAGGTTAAGGTAGTGTGTCTCCTTCTATTGCTTGTATTCTGACACGTGATTTTTTTCCCCGGAACTGGAAAGCCGTGGTGGTCAACCAAGCTAAGATGGCACCGCGCGAACTATCTGACTACAAAAGAGGCTTGAATCTTCCTGCAAAAAATCCAACTATGCAATGGACGAGATCCCTATACTTTATCAAAAAAAGATTTGTCGAGTGATATCAAAGATCATATACGTCTGTCGCCTTCCCAGACATATGGAACTATTGTGCTCCAGACATCATTCTACAGGACAAAACAGATGGAAACTTGAAAAAGCATGGAGGTTTACAACTTATTTGTGTGTGGCTGGGTCAAGGACATTGGTATCAAGACTCTCCCGGATAAATATGCATCGTTTTTGCTCGGGAAAGGTTGCATTTTATGATATAACTTGGCGTCTACTGCCATGTTTGTTGCTGTTGCAAGCACCGTTTACAAGTAGCGTGTTTTTCCCGTATTTATGGAAATATAACTAAAGATGTCAACATTGTATGTGTGCTGAAAGATTAATTTATGATTGTTTATGAAAATATAACTATAGATGTCAACATTGTGTATGTGCTGAAAGATTAATTTATGATTGTTGTCTTTTTCAAAATAGAACTATCTTTGTCAACATTGTGTATGTGCTGAAAGATTCATTCATGATTGTTGCCTTTGGTAAAAACTTAACTCTTCACGCTCCATAAGAATTAAGCAATACAACTTTCAATATAAAATTCATCTTGCAAGACGCTTTATTCCTGATGTAACGTGTTAAAGAACAGGCTTGTTGTTGTTTTTTATGAGTTTTCATCCATATGTGACCTGCAGTGGTTATGGTTTGGTTCATTTCAAACATTCGAAATACGCCACGTTTGCATTTGCACAAAATCAACATCCATCCATCTATCCGTTTTCTACCGTTTGTCCCTCTCTGTGCTCTATTTTTGTTTTGCGAAAAGTATTTTGTGGTTTTCCATGCAGTGAAAGTGTTGCATGTAGTTTTCTCTGCCTGGACAAATGAAAGATGCTGACCGTAGCCACGTATACATGGGCAAAATGTATTTAATCTGATCCTAATTTGTATTAGAATTTTGCTGTGCAAATGGACCTTAAAATAAAATCAGATTATGATGTAAATTTTCACGCATCACACGTTACTTTGACATATATTGTAATAGGAAAAGTGTGTTCTTGCCATCTTTTGGACAAGTTTGCTCACTGCAAGTGCTGAAAAAGCAGTGACTTCCGCTATAAACAATCAAGGCTTTTTGCATTTCTGCTTGTATTTTTTTTAAATCATTTTTTTCTCTTCTGTTCGCTACTTTTGTTTTACCTCTCTTTTTGAGATAGAGCCATTCTGTGCCATTTGTCTTGCGATATGTATGGGTTGCAGCGCGTCTTCATGTTACGACATTCTGCGTACGTGCCTGAGGCTAGCAGTTAGCACTATGAGTAAGGTCGTGAATAAAACGGTTCGTTGAGACGACAACTGGATCACCTCGAGAACATAATTTTGTTTTGGCTAGCCTCGTTTTACAGTGTATCACGCTACATCTGTACATGTTGAATGGGGGGAGACAGCAGCAAGACAATCGCTTCATTTCGAGACTAATAAATTTACCGTATTTTTCGGACTATAAGTCACAGTTTTTTTCATAGTTTGGCCGGGGGGTGCGACTTATACTCAGGAGCGACTTATGTGTGAAATTATTAACACATTACCGTAAAATATCAAATAATATTATTTAGCTCATTCACGTAAGAGACTAGACGTATAAGATTTCATGGGATTTAGCGATTAGGAGTGACAGATTGTTTGGTAAACGTATAGCATGTTCTATATGTTATAGTTATTTGAATGACTCTTACCATAATATGTTACGTTAACATACCAGGCACGTTCTCAGTTGGTTATTTATGCCTCATATAACGTACACTTATTCAGCCTGTTGTTCACTATTCTTTATTTATTTTAAAATTGCCTTTCAACAGTCTATTCTTGGTGTTGGGTTTTATCAAATAAATTTCCCCAAAAAATGCAACTTATACTCCAGTGCGACTTATATATGTTTTTTTCCTTCTTTATTATGCATTTTCAGCCGGTGCGACTTATACTCCGGAGCGACTTATACTCCGAAAAATACGGTAGTTCCCGCTTCACCACCAAAGTATAGTGGATGTTAAAGATATGCGCAGTAAGGATAATTTCAACCCAAATTTTAGAAGAAGTGATATCTGAATGATAATCGGCATAATCGGAATGAAATGTTGATGTGTGATCGGGTCAGAGTTTTCCAAATGGCGTGTTTACATGAAGGACTTTTATTCCACTTGGGCTTTTTTTCTAATTAATTGTGTCTATGAGCACATAGCTTGTGATTCAGATGTCTGCAAGCAGTTAAGAGAAATGCCAGGTGATAGAAAATGGCAGAAATGTTTAAGGTGAAAGAAAATAATTGAGCTAGAAATAAAGGGAGGATTAATTACTTCCAGCAGTGTCAGAGGGGGAAACTCTCTGTGGATAGAACAGTTTGCTAGGCTTGCTGTTAGTCATACATCGCTGAACTGTTTCAATTCTCCTCTGTACTCATTCTGGATCTTTGTTTCATTTGAAACACAACCTAATTAGTTCAGGCTCCAGCCAATAAAAAAAATGATGGAAACATCTCTTGTCAAAGTTTATTAATCTGTCTCAATACAAACCCGGGGGTTTAATGATTTCAATCAATCTGTGCTAACGCTGAGTAAATTGCAACTCTGCACAGGCATTCTCATAATATTGGAAGGATGCCGTCTTTTGGGGAGCTTGACATCTGCCAGCACAAATGATGTTTCCGGGCTCGGGCGACAGAATAAAGCAGGGCGCAAGAGAAGCCAGATTTATGACCCCGGTGGCTTGTTTTGTACTCCGACTGCCTGCCACCTTCCGGCTTTTCCAGATCAGACCTAACTGGTCTTGGCCCTTTCTAATGCCCCTTTTTCAGTCTGCTGACTTCAGAGATGTATTTGTGTGAAAAGCACTAACCTTCTCGTGGTGATATAATGCTTTTATCCGCCGGGGGCACACTGAACGCCGCGTGATTACAACTGATCCGAACACCACTACGCCGACTCCTAATTGCTACTCCTGCTGTCATCGTTGAATGAATTATTTATCTTGCAAATCCTTCCTCTAAGACAGGGGTGTCCAAACTTTTTCCACTGAGGGCTACACACGGAAAAATTTAAGCATACGGGGGCCATTTTGATATTTTCCATTTTCAAACCATAACAAAATATATAAAACATTTTTTTTTTAACCTTTAGGGCTCCCGGGGACCAGTCAAGGGTCAAGGGTCTCAGTCATTAAAATGTTAAAAATAAGTCAAATTACTATTTTTTTTTTTTTACAGTATATCTCTATATCAACTTCAGGTTGATATCAAGTAAAAAAAAAAAAAACAGGTTTTATGCCTTTTCTGTCAAAGACAACTTTGTTTTTTATAGTAAAACTGAAATATGCAGTATTTAGTAATTAGAGCCCTAAAAAATCAATAATGCAGGACACCATTGATTTTAATTCTTTAATATTTTTGAGTAATCACAGTGAAAAGTTAAATAAAATCCCACTAAATATATTTGGGATCCAAAAGGTCTCCCACTCATAAAGTGATACATTTTTATTAATTTTTATTTTTACTTTTCACACTTAAATTACGAGATCAACTTCAGATATATCTGTCAATTTTACGTTTTAACTATTATTTTGTTTGTTTTATGCTCTTTTGTCAAATACAACTTTGATGTTTTTATATGGCAACCACACAATATATGCAATATTTTTTCCCACATAAAACATTTTAAAGTGACATTTTTTAAGTAATAATTCATTGTAACATAGATTTTATTTTATTTTTTATTTTTTTTCGAGCAATGTCAAAAAAAAATAGAAATAAACAAAGACAAAAGAAAAAAAAACAGCCTGCATGGCAGTTTTGTGTCAACATTGCAACATTTCTTGTTAGATTTCACCTCATTCCACTTTTTTAAAATGTTTATTTTTTATTTTTGCAATACTATCAATTTTGAAATTTTTGCAGAATGTGTGGGGGGCCGGTAAACGATTAGCTGCGGGCCGCACTTTAGACACCCCTGCTCTAAGAGATCATCATCCAGCACCCAAAGATGACGTCCTTAATTGATGTTTTAAATCAAATGCAAATACGTGGCTCAAGCCTCAGGAACCTCAGTTGACTAATATTACTATAATCTAGGGTTGTACGGTATACCGGTATTAGTATCGTACCGCGATAC
>NC_084758.1:23670936-23748436 GCF_033978785.1 Entelurus aequoreus
TGATCCTGTAACGACTTGGTATCAGATTGATACCCAAATTTGTGGTATCATCTAAAACTAATGTAAAGTATCCAAACAACAGAAGAATAAGAGATTATTACATTTTAACAGAAGTGTAGATAGAACATGTTAAAAGAGAAAGTAAGCGGATATTAACAGTAAATGAACAAGTAGATTAATAATTCATTTTCTAGTCTGCAGGGATACAGTCCGTAAGCACACATGATTGTATTTCTTTATGGAAAAAAAAACAAAAAAACAACCTCAAACCCCCCCCACTTCAGACGAAGTGATCCTCTCAGATGTCCGTGGGACAAATTTTCAAGCGTTGACCGGTCCGCAGCTACAAAAAGGTTGGGGACCACCGCCCTAGATAGATAATTTTTCTGTTTATATTACCATGACTGGATAATTACTTTTCTTTAATGAAATGATTTTTAAACAGCTCAACTCAAAAAAGATATGAACATGCTTTCGATGACAAAAAAATTACCTGCAGTGCGTTAGTGTCTTGACAGATTTTGTATTTTGTAGAAATACAGAATTTGTATTCCTGCTGTAGGATCACTTGTATTCAGAGGAGAGGAGCTACATACACCATGTTTAGATACTGGTTTCTTGAGATTTCTACCTAAATAAATGTTTCTGATATTTTGTACATCACATGTTGGAAAGTTAATGGTCTTCATATCTCTGCATGATGATTTTTTTGACCTTGTCTATTTATTAATAAGTTGTAATATTTAGTCTGCTAAACATTCTGTAATTGCGGCCTATCAATCAGAACAGGTTATAAAAGAATATACGCTTTATTTTAATCTGCCATGCCATTACAAATGTATTTAGACATAAATATCACGCATTACATTACAAAACCTCTTTGACAGAGCACGATCGTAATGTACGATTTTTCATTGTTTTGGTGGTTGGACCGGATGTAAAGCGTAGCACTGTTATTGTGAAGCCGGAAGTGTGTTATTAGTATGAGAAGTGTCTTGACATGTTTTAACGAAAGTCTCTGACAAAAGTGGCTCTAGACTTCTTCTGCTTAGCTTTTATTCCATGTTACTAAAGCAGTTTGAGTAACAATCTAAATTTGATGTTATTAATTATTATTATTATTATTATTATATCCCGGATACAATAACGTACGTCCACATCGCGGAAATGCTGCCTCCGATCCAGACAACCCCTTGAGTACTGCTTATGTCATCACAACATTCGGTTTTGGCAACGGTGTTGCGTTGATCAGTGGTGTTTTGTGTATGTTGGTGTGTTATGATGCAAATTTTTCCAATGGTCTGTGAACACACCGTGTCGGGAGAGAATGATTAAGATTAAGATTAAAGATTAAAGTACCAATGATTGTCACACACACACTAGATGTGGTGAAATCTGTCCTCTGCATTTGACCCATCCCCTTGGGGAGCAGTGGGCAGCAGCGGCGCCGCGCCCGGGAATCATTTTGGTGATTTAACCCCCAACTCCAACCCTTGATGCTGAGTGCCAAGCAGGGAGGAAACGGGTCCCATTTTTATAGAGGAAATGTTGTTGTGTGTCTGGGGGTGAATTACGGAGGCGAACGTGTGTGCACGCAGGTAATACTTGTTGGAATTGGGCCTGTTGTTAGCAAAAAATTGGCAATAAAAGCTAAAAAACAAAAAGAGCGTCGAACTTCGTGTGTCTTCTTCTGGACGTTACAATACGTTATATCACTTTATTTTGTTTTTACATTTAAAATATGTTGCCATGGTGCACTGCCACAACCAAATACATTAAGTAAAATTAGTTGTTTAGTTTTGTGGGTGACCAGATGAATCGCAAATATTGGGAAATTTGTGTTAATCTGGAAATCGATTAACAAAACCTGTGGTGCAGGTAAGATTGAATTGTATATAAGATAAAGCAATACATCTGCACTGAGTATGTCTCCACCCTTCTGAGTTTCTGCTTGAGCATTTTCAGGACATAAAGACGCTTGATGAATGTCTCCACATTTTCCGCTACGCATCTTCCACCCACAATCAACCACCCACATTCTTCTCTCATTTTAAAGCCACTGGGAAATATCCCCCATAGCTCCTTTTTACAGAAGTAGATTACGCTCACATGTACAGTGAACATGTAATTAGGAGGGGTAGAGTGGCTGTGGTGATTAATGCCCTCCATTTGCTACATGCAGCAACATGAATGTGGATGAATATGTCCACCCCCATCACTGTCACCATGAATCAAAGCCTCTGACAGCATGCATGCTCTTCTTCTACTTCCAACAAATCAATATCCAGCTGCCACTAGCTTGTACTTCTATTAGACGTATGCTAACTTAAAGCTAATTATGGGAAGATGTTTTCCCTTCTTGATAGGACTCTAGCCTTAGAACAACAACTCTTCCATGGTACCTAATTGCTGCTGATACAGGGAGTAGGGTTATAGATGGCGTTTTGCCCCAGGGACTATGCACACACAGAATTGCATCACAAGCAGGAGAAGTCGGAGGGCTGGCAGGTGAGTCAGTGTGTGTGCGCGACTCCACTTGTGCCTTTAACCAAAGAGTAGCACCCCGGGGTATTGTAGAGTGATGCTAAGATTCAGCCCTAGGGTCATCACAGTCGTAGCGACAAGGTAATGGGTGTTTGCCAATCCTATTCTTTTTGCACGAGCTACATCTCATAGTCCAATAACATGGATATTTTGGGCCATATTTTCAGAAAGCTAAGGACCAAGGAGGTTGGAAAATCTCCCTTCACTGTCAAGCACTCTGCTTTTTGTTTTTTTTAAATGACCTGCTTCAAAAAACAAAGCAAATATCCTTTATAGAGTGTTTTATGTCATTCAGGACCTCATGCAAAGATGCTAGTCAAAGATCCTTTATGTGATAGGAACAGCTGTTGTTTGTAAGGACCTACAGTACTGAAGAAACACTCATCAAAGATCCTCTATATCAGGGGTCTGGAACCTTTTTGGCTGAGAGAGCCATGAAAGCTAAATATTTTAAAATGTATTTCCGTGAGAGCCATATAATAATTTTTCCACACTAAATACAACTGAATGTGTGCATTTTTAAGTAAGAACAACATTTATTATTTTTAATAACATTGTTATTCTGAGGCTAACCAATAATAGATCAAATACTTCTTACCAATAATGCGACTTCTTGAACAGGTGCGGTAGAAATGGATGAATGGATTAAAATGCATGAGAATGTTTTATATTTTTAACGTTATTTTTAACACTGTGATTACCAGTGGAATTATTCATTATTTATCGTGTTAAGCAATGTCAGCTAAGATTTATCTGAGAGCCAGATGCAGTCATCAAAAGAGCCACATCTGGCTTGAGAGGCATAGGTTCCCTACCTCTGCTCTATATCCTAGTTCTAAGAGCCAGTATCCTCCCCAGTGGACATTTCTTTTGTCCAAAATTACACATTTTGAGTGGAAATAGTTATCAATCAATCAATCAAAGTTGACTTATACTGTATAGCCCTTAATCACAAATGTCTCACAGGCCTGAACAAACCACGACATCTTCAGCTCGGATCCCATATCAGGACAAGAAAAAACTCAGAGAGAGGAGTTGTCCATCCCGGGTCCCGATTTGGAACAGCTAGCGCGTCCTCCGTGGAAACTGATAACCTCTCCATGCAGGAGAACGGGGCAGAGCAGAAAAGAGAGACGGCAGATCAACTGGTCTAAAAAGGGGTCTATTTAAATTAGTTTTAAGATAGGACTTAAATGCTTCTGCTGAGGTAGCATCTCTAACTGTTACCGGTAGGGCATTCCACAGTACTGGAGCCCGAACAGAAAACAGACTTTTTTGGGGTTCTGGGAATCACTGATAAACCGTAGTTCTTAGAACGCAGAGTTCTGGCCGGGACATATGGCACAATACCATCAGCAAGATAAGATGGAGCTAGACCGGTAAGTATTTTATACGCAAGTAATAAAACCTTAAAGTCGCATCCTAAGTGCACAGGAAGCCGGTGCAGGTGAGCCAGAATAGGCGTATTATCAAACTTTCTTGTCCTTGTCTAAAGTCTAGCAGCCGCATTTTTTACCAACTGTAATATTTTAATGCTAGAAGTAGGGAGTCCAAAAAATAATATGTTACAGTAATTGAGACGAGACATAACAAACGTATGAATAATAATCTCAGCGCCGGTGGTGGACAATGGTGGTTATGCAAAACACATTCACTGCAGAGGACGCTCGCTCAGAAGGATATGACAGAATCACTTTGATGTTTTAAAAGGATCAAATGCAAAAATGCTAGTCAAAGATCCTCGAGTGACAAGAACGTTTGAAAGATACAGTAGTGTTCACAGTTCACCAAATGAATTGCACTATTAGACTCTGTATTAACTGAACCGAACCCATCAAGCGTGAAACCCTACGACTGCCTGTAGGTGCAAATGTGAGCATGAATGTATGTCTGTGTGTCAGCCTTCTGATTGACTGGTGAGCCGTCCAGGCTGTAGGATAGGAGAGAGGGAACAAATGGTATAGGAAATGGATGCATGATTGCAATCTGCCCAAGAGGTAAAGGAGTCATACAGAGAACATTCCATATGACCCAGATTTTGTCCTAGACTGGAACATGGTAGGTCTAAACTCTACCTGTTTATTTGTATCTTATTTAGATCTTAGTCATATCCAAAATGACTCAGAAATCCCACTACATTATCTGTGGTTTACAGAAAAAGTTCTAAGACTGGACAAACGGTCTGTATTGATGCACATTGTCACTTGCTCTCCTGGTATGATTGCAAAAGATAAACGAGAGTCAAGTCAACACAGGGTAGGACCCTCAGACATTAGTTCCCTGGCAAAGAAGATCTTTCAGGATCATAATTTGATTTAGCAAAAAAATCATTAATTCCCCTGAGGAGCACAAACAGCCATGCAAAAAGTCACTCATCAAACTTTGGACTGGACACAGTTGATCCTTATCCACATCTTAACCCGTAACAAAAGACAAACTACCATTAATTGCTACCAAGCAAAGTACATCAAGCACAGTGAGCCAGACATCTACCTGTTGCAGTAATTGTACCTGTAAGGCTGTGTTCACACATGTAGAGTACTAAAATACATTTCTCAAAAATATAATTTGTGCAAGGGCTGCGCAATCAATCGACATCAAATCGACATTGAGGTTTTAATTACTGCAATAACATAACCACAGGCTGAGGTTTTACATTTTTTTCTCTCCTTCTGCATTTGAGTAATGGACGTGTTCGTCTATAAGAATTGCCGAGCCTTGCGTCCTTGGTTGGCTGGCTAATCAGAACTGGCTACGTTTACAGAAAACAGTCACGCTAATAAACACCACTGCACGGTATCTGCAAAAAGTTTTATTGGGGACAGTGAGAAATGGCTGAAGGAACTTTTCCGGTGACAGCAATACGAGGTCTGTCTGCCGCATTTGAAAACGAAGTGGCCAAGGACGGTGTATGCAGCATTTTAGCAGCATGACCTCAGGTCACTGTATCGTTTTTATTGGTTATTTGTTCGGTTCAGCAACGTGATCTAGACAAAAGCTCTGTGTCTTCACAAAGCAGATTTTCAGTAGTCCAAGTGAGGACGCTGTCCACATAGACCCAAATATTATTGAAAGAAGATTATTGCAGATTGTTCTAATGTGTGGCAACTTGGCAAATATGTTGATTGACAGTTTAAAAGTACACTATATTGACAAAAGTATTTGGCCACCCATGCAAATGATCTGAATCAGGTGTCCTAATCACTTGGCCCGGCCACAGGTGTATAAAATCAAGCACTTAGGCATGGAGACTGTTTCTACAAACATTTGTGAAAGAATGGGCCGCTCTAAGGAGCTCCGTGATTTCCAGCGTGGAACTGTCATAGGATGCCACCTGTGCAACAAATCCAGTTGTGAAATTTCCTCGCTCCTAAATATTCTGGGTTTGGAGGTTGCCAGGAGAACGGTACATTTCAGACTGCATTGTGCCGAATGTGACATTTGGTGGAGGAGGAATTATGGTGTGGGTTTTTTTTTCAGGAGTTGGGCTTGGCCCCTTAGTTCCAGTGAAAGGAACTTTGAATGCTCCAGGATCAAAACATTTTGGACAATTCCATGCTCCCAACCTTGTGGGAACAGTTTGGAGCGGGCTCCTTCCTCTTCCAACATGACTGTGCACCAGTGCACAAAGCAAGGTCCATAAAGACATGGATGACAGAGTCTGGTGTGGATGAACTTGACTGGCCTGCACAGAGTCCTGACCTGAACCCGATAGAACAGCTTTGGGAAGAATTGGAATGGAGACTGAGAGCCAGGCCCTCTCGACCAACATCAGTGTGTGACCTCACCAATGCGCTTTTGGGAGAATGGTGGAAAATTCCTATAAACACACCTTGTGGACAGCCTTCCCAGAAGAGTTGAAGCTGTAATAGCTGCAAAAGGTGGACCGAAATCATATTGAACCCTATGGGATAGGAATGGGATGGCATTTCAAGTTCATATGTGAGTCAAGGCAGGTGGCCAAATACTTTTGGCAATATAGTTTATTATAACCTTTTTCACTCATCATTTTAGTCTTAAAATTGCACAAGATTTTACCCGCAGGCAGAGAGACTCATATCTCAGGCGGACAACTTGTTTGTTCGGGTGATCGCAAAAATCATTCACAACTTCACTAAATTACCGTATTTTTCGGACTATAAGTCGCAGTTTTTTTCATAGTTTGGTGCGACTTATACTCAGGAGCGACTTATGTGTGAAATTATTAACACATTACCGTAAAATATCAAATAATATTATTTAGCTCATTCACGTAAGAGACTAGACGTATAAGATTTCATGGGATTTAGCGATTAGGAGTGACAGATTGTTTGGTAAACGTATAGCATGTTCTATATGTTATAGTTATTTGAATGACTCTTACCATAATATGTTACGTTAACATACCAGGAACGTTCTCAGTTGGTTATTTATGCCTCATATAACGTACACTTATTCAGCCTGTTGTTCACTATTCTTTATTTATTTTAAATTGCCTTTCAAATGTCTATTTTTGGTGTTCGGTTTTATCAAATAAATTTCCCCCAAAAATGCGACTTATACTCCAGTGTGACTTATATATGTTTTTTCCCTTCTTTATTATGCATTTTCGGCCGGTGCGACTTATACTCCGAAAATACGGTAACTGAAGAGTACTAGAAGATCAAACGCACCTGAAGTTTTTTACCCAGACCAAACAGGTGTGAACACACCCTTAAAGTTCTGTATGCGGTAAGAGTTTCACATGTATTTTTATAAACATGCTTGTCGTCTTGACTGCATTCGTTGTCGATTCAAGACTAACCAGTGCTTCTTTGGTTCAGTTCCATCGTTAAACAAACACAAAATGCCTTAAAGATGCCTGATGTTTCTCCTTAGGCTTTAAAGTCACTCAAGGACACACCAGTTTCAAGTCCCAACTACATCATTCAAGTTGATAAACCGTTTAAAACCACATTGGTGTCATTTCTGCTATTTCAAAGCCACAGTTGAAACATCTGTGAATCCTAGTGACAAGTCATAAAACGGCCCAATTTGCTTTGTACACTTTTTTTCCCCCTCCCTTTCTCTCGGGGTGATGTCTTACTTCTAAGAGCCTCTCAAGGGGCCGGACACGCATTGCATGTCTTGCAGTTTTTCTGGAAAACAAAGCCCAATGGCTGCATAAATCCTTGAGGCATTTCAGGGGAGGGGTGGGGAAGGCAAGACAGGCAGGCTTTTAAACTATAATCCTGTTTGACATACAGTACAGCGTTACATTGTCCTCCTGTCTCCCTGTGAGGTGGATTCAATTACACACCAATGATTTAATTCCGGCTCTTGCTTGAATTTGAATCGTTTTACTCTGTTTGACTCCAAAAGTTGGCCACCAGGTTTTTATTGAAAAAAATGACAGCCAACATGACCTCCTTTAATCTGGCAATATATTACACTATGGGTGGGACAGTATGCAACACCACGGTCACGGCTCAATTGAGGAAAAAACTTTATTTTTAGGAAAGTGCAATGATACAGACAACATGAAATTGTTATTTTATTTAATTAAAGTTACTTGATTGCAACATTAATAGTTCCAGCTTGCACCCATATCTAAAGTTAAAGTTAAAGGCCTACTGAAATGCGATGTTCTTATTTAAACGGGGATAGCAGGTCCATTCTATGTGTCATGCTTGATCATTTCGCGATATTGCCATATTTTTGCTGAAAGGATTTAGTAGAGCACATCGACGATAAAGTTCGCAACTTTTGGTCGCTGGTAAAAAAGCCTTGCCGGTACCGGAAGTAGCAGACGATACGCGCGTGACGTCACAGGTTGTGGAGCTCCTCACATCTGCACATTGTTTACAATCATGGCCACCAGCAGCGAGAGCGATTCGGACCGAGAAAGCGACGATTTCCCCATTAATTTGAGCGAGGATGAAAGATTTGTGGATGAGGAAAGTGAGAGTGAAGGACTAGAGGGCAGTGGAAGCGATTCAGATAGGGAAGATGCTGTGAGAGGCGGGTGGGACCTAAAATTCAGCTGGGAATGACTACAACAGTAAATAAACACAAGACATATATATACTCTATTAGCCACAACACAACCAGGCTTATATTTAATATGCCACAAATTAATCCCGCATAACAAACACCTCCCCCCTCCCGTCCATATAACCCGCCAATACAAATCAAACACCCGCACAACACACTCAATCCCACAGCCCAAAGAACCGTTCACCTCCCCAAAGTTCATACAGCACATATATTTCCCCAAAGTCCCCAAAGTTACGTACGTGACATGGACATAGCGGCACGCACGTACGGGCAAGCAATCAAATGTTTGGAAGCCGCAGCTCATGCGTACTCACGGTACCACGTCTGCGTATCCAACTCAAAGTCCTCCTGGTAAGAGTCTCTGTTGTCCCAGTTCTCCACAGCTTGACTGTCATCTTTCGGGAATGTAAACAATGAAACACCGGCTACGTGTTTGTGTTGCTGCAGCCGGCCGAAATACACCGCTTCCCACCTACAGCTTTCTTCTTTGCTGTCTCCATTGTTCATTGAACACATTGCAAAAGATTCACCAACACAGATGTCCAGAATACTGTGGAATTGTGCGATGAAAACAGACGACTTAATAGCTGGCCACAATGCTGTCCCAAAATGTCCGCTACAATCCGTGACGTCACGCGCAGGCGTCATCATACCGAGACGTTTTCAGCAGGATATTTTGCGCGAAATTTAAAATTACACTTTAGTAATCTAACCCGGCCGTATTGGCATGCGTTGCAATGTTAAGATTTCATCATTGATATATAAACTATCAGACTGCATGGTCGGTAGTAGTGGGTTTCAGTAGGCCTTTAAAGTCCCAACGATAGTCTCACACCTCTGAAATCGACCCATCCTCATGTTCACTACCTGGGAGGTGAGGGGAGCAGTGAGCAGCAGCGGTGGCCACGCTCGGGAATCATTTTGGTGATTTAACCCCCAATTCCAACCCTTGATGCTGAGTGCCAAGCAGTGAGGCAATGGGTCCCATGTTTATAGTCTTTGGTATGACTCGACCTTCCAGTCTCAGGGCGGACACTCTAACCACAGAGCCACTGAGCAATGGTGGCACACTGCTTTCGTCTTAACCACTGGTCTTAATTTGTTTACGTATTTTACTGGGGAGAAGGGTTCCCATTCAGGAGAATTGACGATTACCCCTGGTCGGTGACTCTGGCGAGCCAAAGTCTGAGCTGCACTGTATTTGTTCATGGAATGTTCTGATTACGAACATTTGTACCAGTACACCTTTTCAAAGCTCCAAGTTCTGAGTTTAAAGGTCAGTTTGGCTACTGTTGTTTTTTTTCTTCCTCCCCAGCTAAGTGTATATATTTTGATATAATTACACTTTAATGCTTTGCCCCACCTGTCAAGGACAACCAGTCATCTGACTAATGTGTGGACAAAAGACTCTGCCAGCAAACCGGAGGTCATAGCACAGGGGGTTTATGGAAGTACATGGTCTGAGGAGTCTAATACTTGAATTTGTGCGCTGTGTAGAAGAAGACTGTCGCCAAAAAACACTTGCACTCCACTAATGTCCAGCAAAAGGTTAAGAGACTTCACTTCAGTGCTGGATTTTTGATGACTGCTACCTGTTGACACTTATTTTATGTCTTGGCAACTTTGAGGATTTGCAGCCAAACTATATATATATATATATATATATATATATACTGTATGTATGTATGTATTCATGCATGCATGCAAATATATGTATATACAGTCGTGGTCAAAAGTTTACATACACTTGTAAAGAACATAATGTCATGGCTGTCTTGAGTTTCCAATCATTTCTACAACTCTTATTTGTTCGTGATAGAGTGATTGGAGCACATACTTGTTGGTCACAAAAAACATTCATGATTTTAGAAATTTATTATGGGTCTACTGAAAATGTGACCAAATCTGTTAGGTCAAAAGTATACATACAGAAATGTTAATATTTGGTTACATGTCCCTTGGCAAGTTTCACTACAATAAGGCGCTTTTGGTAGCCATCCACAAGCTTCTGGTTAAAGTTTTGACCACTCCTTTTGACAAAATTGGTGCAGTTCAGCTAAATTTGTTGGTTCACTGTCATGAACTTGTTTCTTCAGCATTGCCCACACATTTAAGTCAGGACTTTGGGAAGGCCATTCTAAAACCTTCATTCGAGCCTGATTTAGCCATTCCTTTACCACTTTTGACGTGTGTTTGGGGTCATTGTCCTGTTGGAACACCCAACTGCGCCCAAGACCCAACCTCCGGGCTGGTGATTTTAGGTTGTCCTGAAAAATTTGGAGGTAATCCTCCTTTTTCATTGTCCCATTTACTCTCTGTAAAGCACCAGTTCCATTGGCAGCAAAACAGGCTCAGAGCATAATACTACCACCACCATGCTTGACGGTAGGCCTGGTGTTCCTGGGATTAAAGGCCTCACCTTTTCTCCTCCAAACATATAGCTGGGTGTAAAAAATTGTATCTATGTAATTAAGTTTAACTCATGTGACTTCTGCTAAGCAAATGAGGTCGACATCAGATTTTAAAGTATATTCGCTACAGTCAAAAACAGTAATATCTGTTCAGTATTGGTAATGTCAATTAGGAGTGCAACGATTCGTCGACATAGTCATGACGTCATCACTCGTGTTTTTCTGGAGGATGCGAGTCAGCACCGCCACTCGCATCAAAAATCTGTAAGGTGTTGGAATAGTTCCTCCTGTGCCTGTTAAAAATATGAACACCTTGCTGATTTTGCAAAGCAGATCTTGTTTTTATGACGCTATATCTGTGATACGGGAGCATTAAAAGCGGAGGAATGTCGGACATCTGAAGGATGCGGTCCCAACTCTGTAAGACTGTTAGCGTTTACTTTGCTGGCCTACCTAACAAGTGTCAGACAAAGTTGTGTGACATATAGATTTAACTGTCATTTTAACCAAAGTCTGCCAGCTAAACTTTGTCTAAATCAATTTAAGTACTGATATATGAAATATAATATTTTTTTATAATTAATCCTGATTTTTTTTTTTTTTTGCCCAGCCCTGTGTTTGGAATAGAGATATTGAGACCAGAGTTTTATGCTGCCGATTCCGATACCATCCGATACGAATAACCATACCAGTCACATGTATTACCTATTCATTTTTCAATATATTCATAGTGAGTGCAATTGGAGGTTTACCAATATCAACACAATATTTAGGTTAGTTCCTTATTCTCGTCCTCTGTGTGTAACGTGGTGAGCCTTGTTCTTCAGTAATAGCAATACTTGATAATGATACTTAAATACAAATAAATGCAGTTTATTTTCCATAATTGAGGTGATTATTAATAGTTTAGAGAAGTGGCTCCACACTGTATAGAGACACTTAATTAGCTGCTAGCTGCTTGTCAGCCGGGGGACTACAAATAAATAAAATGTCAGCCAGAGGGGATCGGCATTTGCGATAAACAATAACACTCTGATGATCACATATTTTTTTTCACGAAAATCGGCCGATACGATTCGGTGGCCGATCGATCGACATATCCCAAATTTGGTACAGTGATCTGCCTTGGTTGGAAATGTGTTCCTTTGTCTTGTTTATGAAGGAATATGTATCACGTATCCATCGCTAATGTTTACATGGGACTTCAGTTTCTCACTAGGAAAAACCTATCACTAATTCAATGTTTTTAATATGCTGCCATTTCCTGTAGTAAATTCACAATCCACACAAAGTTGTACAGTCCAGTGCCATACAATGTATGTTGACCACCTCCACAGCAATAGGAGGAAATAAGTCATAAGTCTCCCTAATTCAGAGTGTTTTTCCAGGGGACAGATGTTCCTCTCACTGTTGGTGAAGTTCAATCGGCCTGAACTGCTTGGTCAGATTTAATGTCAATGATGGAGGCGGGTCTCCAACACCTCATTGCCCTAATTGCACACAGCACAAAGACACGACAGCACTTAAGCCAGGGGTGTCAAACGTACGGCCCGCGAACAGGTTTAATCTGGCCCACGGCCCGCAAAATAAGTTTAAGTAGAACATGAGCTGCAATTTTTTTAATGAAAGAAACTGCTGTTCTAAATGTGTCCACAGGATGTCGCAATAGCAATTCAAGTGTAACCCATGTCACACATTACACTGTTTAAAGAAGACGTGTCAGTTGACTTTAAGCGCCCTTTGGATTGGCTGCCGCTACTCCAATCAGCGTCGGTTTTGGCTGGCAACAGACTAATGCTCTAGCAACGCACAATACCTTTTTTTTTATTGTAAATTATGCACTCAGCAGATAAAAAATAACGAAACAATAACATGCAAAGTCAACGTGACCATCATCTTTGTAGTTAGATTTCCGGTGCAGCGCTCTCAGTTTGTTGACAGCCCGATGTGCATCCTGAACTCCATTGTAAAAATGTGTGTTTCTACATTAGTTGTTTGTTCTATTTCATGATTAAATCTACCATGTTAACATGGGTTACGTTTGTAGAATCAGAATCAGAATCAGAATAGTTTTGCCATTGTTTGAGGACGGGTTCACAAACTAGGAATTTTTCTTGGTGCAATCGTGCAACATAAAACACATATAACACATATTTGTTAATAAAAAGAGCTGTAACTGAGCTATAAAAAGAGCTGTAACTGAGTATCTAGTTATGTTTCCTTTAATTCAGCTGTCATTTTGATCATTGTTTTGGTTGTATTGGAATTGTAATATTTGAATGATGGTAAATGAATGTGTTGTGGCAGTTGTGGGTGTCACCAATGTGGTGGTTTGAGGAAACACTCGGTTGCTTTTCCAAACACGTCTTTAATGAACTGCCTACATGATAATGCTGAACAGAAAGTGCTTTAAGTTTAATGGCTTTGTAAAAACACTATGTGGTGTTTTGGAAACGGCAACAATTTTTTTCCACTAATTTGAAGTGTTTTGCCAAGAGGATTATTTGTCATGTGTACATTTTCAGAATATGCTTGTTCTATTTTTGGCCAAAGAAAACTATTTTGAAGTTGTCTTTATTTTTAAGTTATCATGCCATGATTTTACCAGTCCGGCCCACGTGGGAATAGATTTTCCTCCATGCGGCCCCTGGGATAAAATGAGTTTGACACCACTGAATTTAAGCCCTCTGAGCCAAAATGGCGCTCTCGTCAATAAGTTGCCAACAAAACAACGATATGATTGCATCAAAATAGCATATGGCGTCACATTACCATATTCTCACCTATGCCGTTGTGTGATACAAAGCGTTTTATTGTATTGCACACGCTAACACAATGTCACCTTGGGTGCAATCAATGGAGTGTCATAAAAAGGCCCGTAAAAACAAACAAGAACCTGATGATTTTGTCCATTAACAATGTCAAACTTAACGGCCGGATGCTCACAATTCAAAGAAACATGACTCCACTCTATGTTTCTTTTAGAGTAAGAATAATTGCATTTCAATGGGGATAATAAAACTCCTGTCAGGTTTAAACCTTAAATCTTAAAAAAAAGGTGTCACATTTGTCTACCCTTACTGTTAAGCATTAGCCGGCTACAGTAGGTGAAATGTTTACTGTAAAGCTGACGCACACTAGGTACACTTCAGCGTGCATTTATTATTCATGGGCTTGGCTTTTCATTTCAGCCGGTAGCGTGGGCATGTCACGGTCGCATGCTTTACTGTGCACCGCGAGCAGGCACGGGTGAAAGACGGCCCTTCTTCTCCCAGGATGAAGCGTTTCCTAGTTCCCAGAGCCGAGGTGGCGTTCGTTAGAAGGGGAAGGGATCATTTTGAATATTTAAGGAGGACTGAAGGCTGTTTTTACCCCGCAGCAGCCGGGCCGGCGCATGAGAGCAGAAACAGTAAAAGGTCATATGAGGCTTGATTGAAACGGCGTGTGCAACTATCAGTCATACCAAGTGTCATGTCGACCAAAACAAACACGATCCCTCCACTTAATTAGGAGCCCTGAAGAGTGCCTTTGCACAATTATAGCAGACTAACATTTGTTATTTAATTAACACTTGCAAAAGCCAGCTAAATCTTTTCCACATATATAAGCTCTATGTGGTATAAAATCATAATTAGCATAATTGTCTCTTGATTTGTTCTTTACCCGTAATTGAATCGGTCTCTTTAGTCAAGAACTAACCAATTACTTCAATTTTTGCCAACATGGGTCCTTTTTTGTAGCCATTAACTCCTGTAAAAAATATCCCATCTGTCCTCACTGCAAAAAGTCAGTGTTCAAAAACAAGAAAAAAAATACAAAAATGAGGGGTATTTTATTTGAACTAAGCAAATTTATCTGCCAATAGAACAAGAAAATTTGGCTTGTCAAGACTTTCCAAAACAAGTAAAATTAGCTAACTTCAATTAACCCAAAAGTACCTTAAAATAAGAATATTCTCACTAATAACAAGTGCACTTTTCTTGGTAGAAAAAAAAAGAGACCTTTTTGCTCAATATGTTGAAAAATATTCTTAAATTAAGTAAATGCTAGTGCCATAGTCTTGACATAATGATATGTGCTCGGCATTACATTTCTTGAAACCAGCAAACTTATATTAACAACAAATGTATTGTTCTTAATGGAAAGGCAACAAGGCAACCGCTTGTTACTCTCGGGGTCTCCTAGGTAAATCATATGGTCTAAAAATGCATTTTCATCATCACGCCAAGTGCGTGCTCTTTCAGTCAATTAGTGCGCATATATACAACCTGGCCCCTGGCCAACATTATTTTAATTGTAATTTTGAAAAATGTATCTGAATGTGCATGAACTATTTCTGTTCAAAATTGTTAGAAATGTCACATGTTAAATGTTTAAATATTAACTGTCAGTTTACTGTACTGTGCCAACTGTACTACTATATGAGTACTTATGTTCTATTGCTTCATTGAAAATAAAACAGTCCATTTGGCTGTCATGTTTTAATTATGAGACACAATTGTGTCAAAGTCATGATTTTTTTTTTCATGCTTGAAATAAGAAATTATTACTTTAAAAAAAGTACTTTTATACTTGTGAGTGTTGATGACATAGCTTTGCAACAGTTGATATTCTAGTTTCAAGCATGTTTTACTCAATATAGGTCATCAAATCTCAGCAACGAGCTAATATCTTACTGAGATCATTTAGGACTAAAACCCTTAAAACAACCTTTATGGTTTATTGTTGCTTCGCTGTTTATGGTTTTAGAATGATGGTCCCAGATTATAGTATTTATGAACATTTTCAAAACAAACATTTTACAAAGTGATCACTGCAGACACAAGCGGCCCGATTGCATTCCACAAGATGATGAAAGTGATATTTTTTAAGGCCATGTCCTTCTACGCACTTTCGATTTTTCCCTGACATTATTACCTTTAAGAACCACTTCTTTCGGGACTCTATGAAAGCTCTTTTCTATCTCTCTGTTTGAACGACTGGAACACCCAAGAACAGAACAGCAATATGACATTTTCTGCTCAAAATCTACACTCACTCTCAATTGATTTAATTCTATGCTCTCTTGATTTAATCTTTACCCGTAATTGAATCGCTCTCAAGTCGAGAACCAACTAAATACTTCAAATTTTGCCAACATGGGTCCTTTTTTGTAGCCATTAACTCCTGTAAAAAATATCCCATCCGTCCTCCTTTCTCACATTACATGAATCATCATTGTAGTCGCACCAACCCCTTTATGGTTTATTGTTGCTTCCCTGTTTATGGTTTTAGAATGATGTAATGGTCCCAATTATAGTATTTATGAACATTTTCAAAACAAACATTTTACAAAGTGATCACTGCAGACACAAGCGGCCCGATCGTATTCCACAAGATGATGAAAGTGATATTTTTTAAGGCCATGTCCTTCTACGCACTTTCGATTTTTCCCTGACAATATTACCTTTAAGAACCACTTCTTTCGGGACTCTATGAAAGCGCTTTTCTATCTCTCTATTTGAACGACTGGAACACCCAAGAACAGAACAGCAATACGACATTTTCTGCTCAAAATCTACACTCACTCTCAATTGATTTAATTCTATGCTCTCGTGATTTGTTCTTTACCCGTAATTTAATCGCTCTCAAGTCGAGAACCAACCAATTACTTCAATTTTTGCCAACATGGGTCCTTTTTTGTAGCCATTAACTCCTGTAAAAAATATCCCATCTGTCCTCCTTTCTCACATTACATTAATCATCATTGTAGTCGCACCAACCCCTTTATGGTTTATTGTTGCTTCCCTGTTTATGGTTTTAGAATGATATAATGGTCCCAATTATAGTATTTATGAACATTTTCAAAACAAACATTTTACAAAGTGATCACTGCAGACACAAGCGGCCCGATTGTATTCCACAAGATGATGAAAGTGATATTTTTTAAGGCCATGTCCTTCTACGCACTTTCGATTTTTCCCTGACATTATTACCTTTAAGAACCACTTCTTTCGGGACTCTATGAAAGCTCTTTTCTATCTCTCTATTTGAACGACTGGAACACCCAAGAACAGAACAGCAATATGACATTTTCTGCTCAAAATCTACACTCACTCTCAATTGATTTAATTCTATGCTCTCTTGATTTGTTCTTTACCTGTAATTTAATCGCTCTCAAGTCGAGAACCAACCAATTACTTCAATTTTTTGCCAACATGGGTCCTTTTTTGTAGCCATTAACTCCTGTAAAAAATATCCCATCTGTCCTCCTTTCGCACATTACATGAATCATCATTGTAGTCCCCCCAACCCCCTTTATGGTTTATTGTTGCTTCGCTGTTTATGGTTTTAGAATGATGGTCCCAGATTATAGTATTAATGAACATTTTCAAAACAAACATTTTACAAAGTGATCACTGCAGACACAAGCGGCCCGATTGTATTTCACAAGATGATGAAAGTGATATTTTTTAAGGCCATGTCCTTCTACGCACTTTCGATTTTTTCCTGACTTTATTACCTTTAACAACCACTTCTTTCGGGACTCTACAAAAGCTCTTTCCTATCTCTCTATTTGAACGACTGGAACACCCAAGAACAGAACAGCAATATGACATTTTCTGCTCAAAATTTACACTCACTCTCAATTTATTTAATTCTATGCTCTCTTGATTTGTTCTTTACCCGTAATTTAATCGCTCTCAAGTGGAGAACCAACCAATTACTTCAATTTTTTGCCAACATGGGTCCTTTTTTGTAGCCATTAACTCCTGTAAAAAATATCCCATCTGTCCTCCTTTCTCACATTACATGAATCATCATTGTAGTCCCCCCAACCCCCTTTATGGTTTATCGTTGCTTCCCTGTTTATGGTTTTAGAATGATGTAATGGTCCCAGATTATAGTATTTATGAACAATTTCCAATAAGTGTCAAAGGTCCCAAAATGGTGCATTGCAATGTTGTAATTTAGACAGTTTAAATGTGCTTTTAGTAAGCCCGACTGGGAACACAACATGTGTGTAATTGTAGCTGTGTGTGTCTCCAACAAGTGCTAATGTGCGCTTTATCCACGTTTTACATTTACACTTTAACTTTGCACTTGTCCAACGTAATAATGATATACCACGTTACACACAACGGCGTAACATTAAGGAGTGAAACACAAGCGTTAGCAACACTAGCGTAGCTACGTGAGCTACAGTGTTACATTTTAACAGCTACAGTCGTGGTCAAAAGTTTACATACACTTGTAAAGAACATAATGTCATGGCTGTCTTGAGTTTCCAATCATTTCTACGACCCAATTTTTTTTTGTGATAGAGTGATTGGAGCACATACTTGTTGGTCACAAAAAACATTCATGAAGTTTGGTTCTTTTATGAATTTATTATGGGTCTACTGAAAATGTGACCAAATCTGCTGGGTCAAAAGTATACATACAGCAAGGTTAATATTTGGTTACATGTCCATTGGCAAGTTTCACTGCAATAAGGCGCATCCTGACCAATTTTCTCTCAGCAGATAGCTTGCGTTTTCTTCCTGATCGTGGCAGTGACAAAACTGTGCCATGCACTTTATACTTACGAACAATTGTCTGCACAGTTGCTCTTGGGACCTTAAAGCTGCTTTGTAATGGCTCCAAGTGACTTTCCTGACTTTTTCAGGTCAATTATTAGTTTTTTCAGATCTGTGCTGAGTTCCTTTGACTTTCCCATTGTCGCGTTTGTAACCGAGTCTAATGACTACATCACATGAGCCCTATTTAAATGGGCTCAGAGAAGTCAACAGGTGTCGTCAATCATAATCACTCACATGAAGTTAAGAGTCCATGCCATGAAGCTAATTTGATTTGATCGTAACTTTTGTACATCACCAAAATTGATAATGTACGTTGCTGTATGTATACTTTTGACCCAGCAGATTTGGTCACATTTTCAGTAGACTCATAATAAATTCATAAAAGAACCAAACTTCATGAATGTTTTTTGTGACCAACAAGTATGTGCTCCTATCACTCTATCACAAAAAAATAAGAGTTGTAGAAATTATTGGAAACTCAAGACAACCATGACATTATGTTCTTTACACGTGTATGTAAACTTTTGACCACGACTGTATGTAATGCAAGGTTAGCTTAGAAAATCTAAGCTTTCAAACTCACGGCTCCCACGTCTGTAGCAGACTGCCGGATAGTTAGCAGAGCTTTATTTTAAGATGTGTAGCAAAGCATGAGGCATTAGGGTTTTCTTTCTTTCTTTCATGTAGTCACAAAAAGACACAACTTCAAAAGCGACAGTATAACAAGTAAAGGAGATGAGTGCTCCAATTAATAATCAATTAATTCCATTGGAAAAAAGCTTTGATTTATGTTATTTTTCTTCGATTAATCATTTGAGTGTAACTAATTAAAATTGATCAAGTCCAGACCGCATGGAGTGCCTGGAACTTTAAATACATGGACATAGTTTTCGCACTGCCGCTGCAATAGCTGGGTTGCAATCACGTGACCAAGATGATCAGGTGATGGTCGAGAGCAGAGGTGTTAAAGTCGTTTTCACTGAGGGCCACATCGCAGTTATGTTTGGCTCCAGAGGGCCGCTTCTAACAGTGAATACTATTATAACACCGTGTTTTAATGCATTTTATTAGGAGATTTTTTTTTACTTAAATGTTAAAAAAAATATGGTAAATTGCAATGATTTCCCCTCAAAATTGTGTGTATATTCCTGTAAATAGAAAAACAGTACTGCTGTTTTTATGGTAAAAAAAAAAGGCAGCTCAGTTGCCAGAATTTTTCTGTAAAATTTACATTTGTTTTTTTACAGTAAATAAAAAAAAATGCAATTTTACAGTAACATTTTGGCACCTGAGCTGCCACTTTGTTTGTTTTATACCGCAAACCAACAATTGTAGATTTTTCGGTGTATTACTGTAAATGCCAAAACGGCACCACAGTTTATTAGTTAAAAAAAAAAAGTACTGTTTTTTTTCATTTAGAGAAAAATGCTGTAAAAACCACAGTAAATTTCAAAATTTAACCATGAAATCTATTGTTACTTTTACATTGCACAATTTGATGGATAACTTGCTTTGAAATCATTACTATTAGTACTTATTTCTATTTAAAAATGGTTTGAATGCTACATAATACATATTTACATAATGAGACAACATTTAAGTTAACATAATTTGCAATTACATGGAGTACATGTATTGTTTTTCTCCCAAAATAGAAAGAAAGAACACTTTTAGTTAGAAAAGTTACAGTACTTTATTGATACATATTATTTCCAGGCTTTCGACGGCCAAACAAAACAAAGTGGCGGGCCACATCTGGCCCCCGGGCCTTGAGTTTGACACCTGTGGTCTAGAGTCACATTAGGCTGTGGTTTATTTACCTGCAACAGTGCAAATGTGGGTGTATTTTGAAAGGTTTACAGGCAAATATATAAGCTGTCATTAAAAAATATATATTCAAAATGGGATGGAGTGGATTGATACACTCTTAATAAAAATAATTTTCGAAAGATTTAAACCATTCATCATCACCGAAGTAGATGTAAAAATTGGAGGCACATCATGTCTTTACATCTGAGGGTCCACAAATTAAACATTAATCGGTGAAAGACAAAGTTGGATTTATTTGTGCATCGCTAAGTAACGTATTTAATTGACATAACGAGTGCCGTGCTGCTGTGATCGTGACGCTAATGAGAAAAATGATACGTTTGTTTGCAGTTGATTTCCTGCTCCAAATATCAGTCTCATCTACAATTCAGGTCTGCAGTTGTTTTTATGGTGTGAATGTCATACTTTGTCTCATTATTTGGCTATAGATGACCCTGTTGTTCAGCAATGTTTGTTAGCGATATCAAGATTCAATACATGCTTTTTAGCCTACTAGAGATTTATTCATCTGCTTTATTAATTCTATTAAAAAAATGTTCTTGATGCTATCAAATATCACCAAAAACGCTATAATGTGGTCAGAACTTGGCTTTCCTGCACAAGTTTCTGTTATGAAAATGCCATCCATCCATCCATCTTCTTCCGCTTATTCGAGGTCGGGTCGCGGGGGCAGCAGCCTAAGCAGGGAAGCCCAGACTTCCCTCTCCCCAGCCACTTCGTCCAGCTCTTCCCGGGGGATCCCGAGGCGTTCCCAGGACAGCCGGGAGACATAGTCTTCCCAACGTGTCCTGGGTCATCCCCGTGGCCTCCTACCGGTCGGACGTGCCCTAAACACCTCCCTAGGGAGGCGTTCGGGTGGCATCCTGACCAGATGCCCGAACCACCTCATCTGGCTCCTCTCGATGTGGAGGAGCAGCGGCTTTACTTTGAGCTCCCCCCGGATGACAGAGCTTCTCACCCTATCTCTAAGGGAGAGCCCCGCCACCCGGCGGAGGTAACTCATTAGGGCCGCTTGTACCTGTGATCTTGTCCTTTCGGTCATGACCCAAAGCTCATGATCATAGGTGAGCATGGGAACGTAGATCGACCGGTAAATTGAGAGCTTTGCCTTCCGGCTCAGCTCCTTCTTCACTACAACGGATCGATACAGCGTCCGCATTACTGAAGACGCCGCACCGATCCGCCTGTCGATCTCACGATACACTCTTCCCTCACTCGTGAACAAGACTCCGATGTACTTGAACTCCTTCACTTGGGGCAAGATCTCCTCCCCAACCCGGAGATGGCACTCCACCCTTTTCCGGGCGAGAACCATGGACTCGGACTTGGAGGTGCTGATTCTCATCCCAGTCGCTTCACACTCAGCTGCGAACCGATCCAGTGAGAGCTGAAGATCCTGGCCAGATGAAGCCATCAGGACCACATCATCTGCAAAAAGCAGAGACCTAATCCTGCAGCCACCAAACCGGATCCCCTCAACGCCTTGACTGCGCCTAGAAATTCTGTCCATAAAAGTTATGAACAGAATCGGTGACAAAGGGCAGCCTTGGCGGAGTCCAACCCTCACTAGAAACGTGTCTGACTTACTGCCGGTAATGCGGACCAAGCTCTGACACTGATCATACAGGGAGCGGACCGCCACAATCAGACAGTCCGATACCCCATACTCTCTGAGCACTCCCCACAGGACTTCCCGAGGGACACGGTCGAATGCCTTCTCCAAGTCCGCAAAGCACTATGAAATGTTGTTATGAAAATGGACAATGAAAATACGGTAGATTGGATTTACAATTACAATATTTATTACTAGGACTTAACATGACCTTAGTTTATTTGCACAGGCAGGTCTTCCTAGTTATATTTAGTCATAGCAACCACAAAAGAACACAAACTAATGCCATCTCGTGTCCTTTTTGTACGTTTAGTTCTGCCATCAAACACTACTAATATAGTAAAGAATAAACTCGCTTGCATCCCAGAAAGTTTCTATAACAAATCAAATGTTCAAACAAACATTTTACAAAGTAATCACTGCAGACACAAGCGGTCCGATTGTATTCCAAAAAATGATGACAGCGATATTTTTAAGAGCCATTTCCTTCGGCGCACTTTATTTTTTCCCTGACTTTATTACCTTTATGAACCACTTCTTTCGGGACTCTATTAAAGCTCTTTCCTATCTCTCTATTTGAACGACTGGAACACCCATGAACAGAACAGCAATACGACATTTTCTGTTCAAACTCTACACTCACTCTCAATTGATTTAATTCTACGCTCAAGCTGCTCGACCATTGTGTGAATTAAGCCGCCAAGAAGAAAAACGGATGTGACGTCAAATGCAACAGAGCTCTTGAGCGCACATGAGAGTGGTGGTATGTGGGTGCCGTAAAATGAATGCACACGTTAAATGTGCACTTTCAATGTTGATGGCATGTTAATTTAAAGAATTTTCCCTAAGAAAATATGCATTTAGGCTATAAAGCACGTTTTATCCGATTACTTGATTAATCGAACGAACTAATCGATGGATTACTCGATTACTAAAATAATCGATAAAAGTTTTTTTTTTCTTAAATTTAGTGCTCGAACAGGCTCTCGGAACACATACAGTATTACAGTTAGATTGGTATTTTATTTTAGTGCATGATAGGGGATCTTTCTTTCAATGCATTAATCCAACTAAAATCTTAAATTGTTCTCTTAGCAAGACATTTTGGACAAATGTTCCTCAGGATGGGGGTCAGCAACCCGTGGCTCCCTGGAGCTTTGTCAAATATGTAGGAAAATTGGGGGAAAAAAATATTTTTTGTTTTAATATGGTTTCTGTAGGACAAAGATGACACAAACCTTCCTAACTGTTAAGAAAGCCCAATGTACAATGTTTGTGTTTACGCTTCACTGATGAGAGTATTTGGCGAGCGCCGTTTTGTCCGACTAATTTTGGTGGTCCTTGAACTCACCGTAGTTGTGTGGACTGTGACCCAACAGTTTGTTTACATGTATAATTTTCTCTGAAGCTGCCACAGAAAGACGTGTTTCATGCCACTCCTTATTTGTCTCATTTCGTCCACCAAACGTTTTATGCTGTGCGTGAACGCACAAATGTGAGCTTTGTTGACGTTATTGACTTGTGTGGAGTGCTAATCAGGCAGGTCAGTGTATGACTGCAAGCTAATCGATGCTAACATGCTATCTCCGTCGGCATCCTTCCGCCTCGGGAGACGATGGGGTAGATCCAAAAAGGGGCGGGGGGTCTCACTGGGATGGTCCCTCCCACGGACGGAGATGGCCTCAGGCACCTGTTTCCTTGGCCAATAGGATGGGCTTAGAACCGGTATCTGCTGGAGTGACCTCTCCAGTGGATCTACACGGCCTGGGCATGGAACTATGGAGGGCAAGCTGTTGTCCAGGCAGCAAGCCCCCCCTCTCCGCATGGCTGGTGGATCCAAGGGAGCGACGAGTGTCGATACAACTTGGCACCAGCGACGCCGCAGGAGTTGCCGGAATGACGCTACAACATCAAACCGCCTTTAGGACTCCGGCTCCTGATTTTCTGTCGAGGTTTACTCCCTTAGCCTTACCCTCAAGTGGGTTGACCACAAGGCAGCGGTGGTTTTGAGATTGGAGATTTCCTTCTCCTAGGACTGGACTTTCGCTGATGTGTTGGACTTTCACAATATTATGTCAGACCCACTCGACATCCATTGCTTTCGGTCTCCCCTAGAGGGGGGGGGGGGTTACCCACATATGCGGTCCTCTCCAAGGTTTCTCATAGTCATTCACATTGACGTCCCACTGGGGTGAGTTTTCCTTGCCCGTATGTGGGCTCTGTACTGAGGATGTCGTTGTGGCTTGTACAGCCCTTTGAGACACTTGTGATTTAGGGCTATATAACTAAACATTGATTGATTGATTGATTGATAGATGGGCTGCCTACCAGGTTTACGAGCCCCATCTGCCCGAATGCGGCAGGTAGCACGGGGGTACATCTTACCCGTGGCGGTATAAGCCCGACCTGACTATCTAGGCTAGCTGTATGTACATATTGCATCATTATGCCTCGTTGATAGGTATATTTGAGCTTGTTTCATTTCCTTCACTTATGTCCTCTGTGTATTTAATTTATATTTGCATGTTTCATGACACATTGTTTGTAATATTGGCTGCATTTGTGTGCCATGTTGTTCCAGACCACAGTAAACGTAACCCAGCTTGCCAAAGATTGTAATAAATGGGGACGGCGTGGCTCGGGTGGTGGAGGGGCTGTGCCAGCAACTTGAGGGTTCCAGGTTCGATCCCAGCTTCCGCCATCCTAGCCACGTCCGCTGTGTCCTTGGGCGAGACACTTCACCCTTGCTCCTGATGGGTCAGGTTAGGGCCTTGCATGGCAGCTCCCGCCATCAGTGTGTGTGTGAATGGGTGAATGTGGAAATAGTGCCAAAGCGCTTTGAGTACCTTGAAGGTAGAAAAGCGCTATACAAGTGTAATCCATTTATTTAAATTCAAATTCTATTAGAAGAAGACAGCCTGCCGTTTCTTTTACCTTGGACACACACATCTATACCTTTGGCCATTCTAAGCCAGTAACTTCCAGGAGTTATCTCACCCTCTGAGAAGTTTTACTAATGTTTTCCAATGTTGCAAAAATGTGTAGAATAAATATTACATTTTAACATTACTGTCAACCAAGATTTGGGTCAGCCTGCGACACATAGTCATTTTGATAGTAGGCTAATATAGCTAATATAGACACTTACGTTATGTTTGCCTTCATTAAAACACGTATATAAGGCTTCTCCAGACAGATTTGTTTCTTGTATTTTTGGTCCAGTTTGGCTCTTTCAACATTTTGGGTTGCCGACCCCATTCCTTAATGAATGTACAACAATTTACAAAGACGAAAGAGAAAAAAAAATGTTTCCAGTGGGTTGACTTTTGTCAGCTAATTTACAGCATCTCAATTACCACCCATGTCCTTCTCTTCTATGCATTTCCTCCATCAACCTGTCAGACTGAGCTCCTGTAAGGAGGAGATAAAGCCCCCCAGCAGGGTACCACAGCTGTCGCCTTCAGACTTCCTGGACAAGCTCATGGGTAGAACATCGGGCTACGATGCCCGCATCAGACCCAACTTCAAAGGTAAGGGTGTGAGCCAGGGCTGACAGGTCTGCCAGCAGAGCTCCTCAAATTCCGGCCGATTGCCCAAACATGGGAAAACAAAGCGGAGCAAATTGGCGACGTGAGGGCCAGAACGTGGACCAAGCATTTGTACGTCCAGGAGTGAATATGAACAAAGCTAGACTCATTCCTTGGGAAAAAAATACTGTTTTTCTCTATGGTTGACAGGAAAACTTGTGCTTTCTCACCTCCAAGACACAAATCCATCTCTGGTATAGCAGAAAACCAATGTCAATAAAAAAAATACCTGTTCCTAAGTCAAACTGTTGCAATCATATAACCTCTATGAACTATTCCGGCAATATTTTAGTAAACACTTTAACATTCTCAACTGTTATTCAGATGTGAAAATCAGTTAACCACTGGTATTAGATAAATGTAAAAATAAAACACTCTCTTTACGACTGGGACTTAAGGCCTGTAGTCACACACTTTTTATAAATATTAAATAAAAATAAGTTAGCCATACCTTTTTAAATGAATAAAAAACTTTGATAACGAGCGAAAAAACAATGACTTTAGAAATTGTCATGAAATGGTTTAAAATGGTGAGCTAAAAAAAAAAGCTGTGCAAGCTCATTTTGAGATATGTGTAAAAATGCTTGTTTATGTGAACAGTAATAAAAATAAAAAAAACATTATGTAAACATAAAAAAACAAAAAAACATTCTTACATTATGTTCTTAACTATAGCGGAATGAAAAAAAGAGAGTGAACTCACTTATCAGTCATCCACTGTCTTTATCTCTGTGGGTGGAGGCCAGGCTGCAAGCATACACACACAAAATGGTAAGCTAAAAACAAAAAAAGCTGTGGGAGCTCATTTTGAGATTGTGGGGAAAAAAACAACCTTTTGAATACACTGTGTCAAATGCTCCTTTATGTGAACAATAATTCCAAAAAAAACAACAATATGTAAACAAAAACAACAAACAAACATTGTTACATGGTGTTCTTAATTATAGCGGAATGAAAAAATAAAAGAGTGAACTCACTTGTCAGTCATCCACTGTCTTTATCTCTGTGGGTGGAGGCCAGGCTGCAAGCATACACACACAGAAGTTGAGGCTCATATAGGATTTTTTAACGCTCCAAAGTGCTCCAAATCAGATCTTTTGGTATCAGATTCAGGCCACATTTGAATCCAATTCAAATCTGATTTTGAAATAAAGCTCCCGTAGATCTACGCTGATGTCCGTGTCTCCTCTACTTAACAGATTACAACCCATTATATTACTTTAATAAATTTTTTACATTAAAAAAACACTAATTTTAAGGTGTTGCCACTTTTATTTTATTTTGTAGTAGTAGTGACTTCTTTTTGGGTCAACTTCCTTTCTTTTCACTTTATCGAAGTGCGCATGCAAGTGACGTCGAGGCCCCGTTGGGACCACATGCGCGTTTACACTGGAGTCTGATAATAATCACATTATACAGTCAGCAGGAAAAAAATCAGATCTCAAAAAAACCTGATTTGGCACACTTTGGCCTGCAGTGTAAACGTAGTCTTTCAAACTGCAAGTATGTGGAATTAAATCTTGCAATCAAACAATGTACTAATATGATCCACTTCAAGAAACTCTTCAAACTTAAAGTGTTTACAAAGTACAAAGAAGAAGAACCAAGATAAACACTCTGAATTTATTTCATCCATCCTTTCATTTTCAAGATAATCTTACTCATCTCACCATATGAAATATAACTTACTTCACCAATTATTATTTATTTATTTTTATTGTTTATTACTTATGGAGTATATTGTGAATAAAGTGAGAACAGGAAGTGAACAAAAGTTTGAGCAACTGCTATGGAAAGGAAAAGGGGTAGGATTAAATGAGCTCTGCTTCTTCCTACTCCTTTTCGAACATGTTGAATAGAGAAATTGGAAATTGTGATGTATCATGTTATATGTTGCATGTTCCAAATAAACTCAAACTCAAACTTGGCATGCCGGCGGTTTCAAGTTTTACTGTTTGTGTCCCAATCCTGATTTTCTGGCATTGTTCTGTACATTGCATGACAAAGGTTATTTGCAACAAGCAGTCAGGTGACCCCCAAAAAATGTCCACTCTTTTCTTTAGGCCCGCCTGTGAATGTCACCTGCAACATTTTCATCAACAGCTTTGGCTCCATCACGGAAACCACCATGGTAAGAAAACCCGGCGCATTTAATAGTAGAACGTCTCAGGAAATTACACTTCATTACGACTTCCATTGTCTTGGTTGCATCTCGCTTTCCCTGCCTTCAAAATGATCATTGAAATTTAAAAAAAACAACACTTGCCACTCTGTCCAGCAATTAAAGCCGGTTCCCTCGCTCCTGTGCCTCCTAGAGCGTAACGGTGCAACTGTCCGGGACCGGCGCGTCACTGGAGTGTGGATAATGACGTGTCCACTCTGCAATTAAAATGAAACATTGAGAAAATGAATGAACAAGAAAAATATGGCGGGTGAGGGTTAAGGGGATACAGTATATGATAAAATTGCTGCTCAGGGGCTGTATTTATCAAGCTTTTTAGAATTACTCTTAAGAAGTCTGCTAAGAGTTGACTTATGAGTAAAGAAATTCTTTGCTGAAAGCTGCACTTCAAAGTTAGTTATCAAGCGTCTTACTCACACTTTCAGCGAAGTGTAGGACTGAATCTTAAGTGTCACACTCAGAGCTGAATTACGACATTACTATGTGTCGTAAACGGAATTTTAGGTGACGTCATTTCTGTGTCCATAGAAATGACCAATCACGGAAGGGAATCCGTTGTCTAAGAATAAAGAAATATCTTGGAAATATTTAAGTGGACAACGGGAGTGTATATTTTGACAATAAACTACAAAATAATAAAAAACAAACAAACAATATTGGCAATGAAACAAAAATAAATGTTTCCTTTTCTTTCCAATTCATTAATTAGGCAACTGATTTGAAACTGAAAGCGTGATGTTGCTGATGAGATGACGCCCCCTATTAAATCTGTGACAAAAATAATACCCGCTCTGTCTAAACGATACCGTTTAATCAGCTGCTCGTCATCAAACAAAGCCAGGACATCCTTCCGCTCCCTGAACGTTCGCGCAGGTCTCTCTCGCCTCAGTGCCATCCCCCGCTGGCAACTCCTAACCACTTAGGACACCTCTGAAGGTCTCTTAAATATCGTGGAGAGTAGGAGTGATTCTTAGACTTAAAGTTGATAAATAGCTTTTATTCTTAAGTTTGAGAATAGGACTAAATTTCGCAAAATCTCAGGACTTAAGTGTAAAATGGCACTCTAAGACGCTTGATAAATACGGCCCCACGTCTGCTTCAATAGTGATCCAGCATTATAGAGTACTGTAGTCCAGTGTTTTTCAACTAGTGTGCCGTGAGATATTGCAAATTAATAATTATAATCTGCAAATAATGTGCTGTTCCTTTATTGTCTGTGCTGTGTAGAGCTCGGCATGGTAACCATGTAATACTCCACGTCAGTAGGTGGCAGCAGGCAGTTAATTGCTTTGCAAAAGTCGGAATGTGTCGGGTGAGATGACGACGGTTTGTCGTGAACCCAATATGCAAAAGGTCAAAAGGAATGTAACGCTTAAACCAAAAATAAACAAAAGGGAAAGGTAAAGGCATTGAAGCATAGGGATGGCTATGCAAAACAAAAGTAAAACTGAACTGGATACAAAGTAAAGAAAAACAGAATGCTGGACGACAGCAAAAACTTGCAGCACTTCCGTACAATCAACAATCTCCCCACAAAGAAAGATAGCAACAACTTAAATAGTCTTGCTTGCTAACACAAAGCCGGTGCGGGGAATAGCGCAAAGGAAGACAGGAAAACGCCAACAAAACAGGAAGGGCCACCAAAATAACAGCGCAAGACAAGGACTAAAGCACTACACACAAGAAAACACCAACAAACTCAAAATAAGGCACGACGACCTGGTGGAGTTTAATTTTTTTACGTTTTCTGCTGGTGGTGGGCCTCTGGATTTTTTCATGAAAAAAATGTGCCTTGCCTCAAAAAAGGTTGAAAAACACTGCTGTTGTCAGTTGTTAAAAGGGGTCTGGACCTATGTCACCTCCAGTCAGGTCAGAACCAGAAGGCTAATGTGGTCGTTTGAAAAATAGCAAAGCATTCTGTGCAGCCCGAGTATCAAATGCTAACTGCCCGCTCCATCCATTCCAACAGGACTACAGGCTCAACGTCTTCCTGCGACAAAACTGGAACGACCCCCGTCTGGCATACAGCGAATACCCAGACGACTCCCTGGATCTGGATCCGTCCATGTTAGACTCCATCTGGAAACCCGATTTGTTTTTCGCCAACGAGAAGGGGGCCAATTTCCACGAGGTCACCACTGACAACAAGCTACTACGGATCTTCCAAGACGGCAGCGTTCTGTACAGCATCAGGTAAAAGGAGCATTTGTATTTGCTTGTGTTGTTTGTATTTGGCAAGAGGAGATCTGGCCAGGTTCTATATTTTAGTCTGAGAATGTGTTTCAATGTGCTCAATTCCGTACTTAGGTTTCAATATGTATACTAATTTACCCTGTAGGGTTGTACGGTATACCGGTATTAGTATAGTACCGCGATACTAATGAATCATATTTGGTACTATACCGCCTCTGAAAAATACCGGAACCCCCCCCCCCCCCCATGTTCGGCAGCGCACAATCACGGAGTACTTACAATTAGACAGTGTGTAGACAGAAAAGAGAGAACGGACGCATTTTGGCTTAAAAACTGCCGATAAAGGTGAAGTTATAACACTGAAACGCCCTCAGGAAGAGGTGCTTTAAGACATGGCTAGCTAGCTAGCAGCTAAAGTCCATCCTGTTACGTGCGGCGGGGTCACAGCTTGCTGCGAAATTCGTTCCTCCGGGATGCAAACAAACCACTCCGGACAGGACGTGCAGGTAGGAACATGATTTATTTGTAGAACTCAAACAAGTACCAAAAACTGAAAACATGTGCCGATCGCACTTGAAGCAAACGCTAACACTTAGCATAGGCAAAAAGACAAGGAATACTCACGTAACTGTAGCATAAGCAAGCAAAGAAGCCAGGCCGACTGACCGGCAAAGGCAGGCTTAAATAATGCCTCTGATTAGTGCTCGGGGAACAGGTGAGCGTCCCGAACACCAATCAGAGGCAGGTGAAAATAATAAGTAGCCAAGGTAACTAAACAAATTCAAGGGTGCACAACAACAGGAACTCAGGGAGTCCAAATCTAACAGAAAATAACAAAAACATGATCCGGGCCACGGATCATGACACATCCGCAGTCTACAGTGTTTTAGCTACTTCTAAATCACTAATCCTCGCCTCCATGGCGACAAATAAAGTACGTTTCTTACAAGTATCATCCCTGTAGGACGAGGAATAGCTAAACATGTTTCACTACACACCGGAGCTTACCGGCGTCACAATGTAAACAAACGCCATTGGTGGATCTACAGCTAACATCCACTGTAATGATACCAAGTACAGGCGCGTATCTAGTCGATACTAATATGATTACATCGATATTTTTTGGCGTCACAAAGTCTTCTTTCATTTAAAAAAAATGTATATCATGTTTATAAACTCAGGAAATATGTCCCTGGACACATGAGGACTTTAAATATGACCAATGTATGATCCTGAAACTACTTGGTATCGGATTGATACCCAAATTTGTGGTATCATCCAAAACTAATGTAAAGTATCAAACAACAGAAGAATAAGTGATTATTACATTCTAACAGAAGTGTAGATAGAACATGTTAAAAGAGAAAGTAAGCAGATATTAACAGTAAATGAACAAGTAGATTAATAATTAATTTTCTACCACTTGTCCTTAATAATGTTGACTAAATAATAGAATGGAAAATGACACAGTATGTTACCGCAGACTAAATTGTTTGTTTACTTACTAATAAAAGACAAGTTGTTTTGTATGTTCACTATTTTATTTAAGGACAAACTTGCAATAAGAAACATGTGTTTAATGTACCCTAAGATTTGTTGTTAAAATAAAGCCAATAATGCCATTTTTTGTGGTACCCTTTGTTTAGAAAAGTATCAAAGTACCGAAAAGTATCGAAATCATTTTGGTACCGGTACCAAAATATTGGTATCGGGACAACACTACTACACTGCGTACTTTGTTACTGAGGACGCGAAATGATACGTTTCCCTTTTCTCTCCTTTCTAAATGTGAATTGCAACCACTCAGGTTAGCCCCTCCCCTTACTCTACGTAGCCAAGATGATCATGATTGAAGGTGATTAGGGTTCATCACTGCACACCCACCATTTGGGGTGTGTTGAGTGCAGGTACCGACGGAGTATTTCTCGTTGGGAACGTACTTTTTTACTTAAAATGCTATGAGCAAGTACGGAAGTGCGCAAACTGAAACAAGGCTTTATGTACCGGGAGGTCGGAATGTCCGAAAAAGTTTCAACGAACGCCCCCGATGTCGGATTTCTTACTTGGAAAGTCGGAGCATTCTCACCACCCCCGAGTTGGCTTCTGCTCTGAATGTAAACAATATTATAAGCTTCTATATTATTCGTTATCACTTCTGAGTAGTTTTTGTTGCAATAAATTAGCCATATACGATGTATTGTTGGACATTTGTATATGGTAACCGGGCACCGATTCTGTCACAAGGTGTTGGTAAAGAAACCCCAAGATGCAGAGAAGGCAGGATTGGTGCAGGAAAACATGATTTAATGTCCAATAAATAAATGTAAAACACAAACCAGGAACTAGGAATAGCCAAACTGAAAACAGGAATCAGCAAACAGAAAAACTGGAAACAGCTAACGGCTAACAGGATAACATGAAACAAAGAGCTAGGAGACAGCAAACTGTAAATAGCAATTAGGAACTAGCAAACAGGAACAGCTTACCGCAAACGAAAACATTGACAAGTATCAGCGACATCGACAAGTCATAATGGCAATACTCCAGCACAGACTGGATGGCAAGGCAGGTTTAAATAGCAGCTGGCTGATTGACACCAGCTGTGGCCAGGTGCCAATCAGCCACAGCTGAGGGAAAACCGCACTCAGGGAGAAAAGCAGGAAACAACCAAAATAAGAGCGCTGACAGGAAACAAAGACAAACACAGAGGAAAAACTAAAACCTAACCAAACTGTCAGGGACAAGCCTGACAGATTCACTTCAAATCCAACGGTGCCATGTTTCAGTGCCTGGCACTCACTTTGGCACTTGGCAATCACTCCTGCAGCACTGAGAGCGGACTAAACCAAACTACCTCTAGGTCAGTGGTTCTTAACCTTGTTGGAGGTACCGAACCCCACCAGTTTCATATGCACATTTACCGAACCCTTCTTTAGTGAAAAATTATTATTTTTCAAATTCAAGACAAAGTTATATGTTTTTTTTTACTAGTGCACAAAATGAACCGTGCATGAACATCACCTTGTTCAAAGAACAAAACCAACACAGTGCATGAACTCACAACTAATTACACACTTGCAAATCAGATGGAAAATTAGAGGGAACCTTGTTTGGGGGTATCCATAATACTTAGACTTCCTTTTTATTGTCATTCAAATGTTAACTTTACAGTACAGATACGCCGATAGGGAGAAGTTTTTATTTACACGATTGATTGATTGAATGAAACTTTTATTAGTAGATTGTACAGTACAGTACATATTCCGTACAATTGACCACTAAACGGTAACACCCGAATAAGTTTTTCAACTTGTTTAATTAAGTCGGGGTCCACGTTAATCAATTCATGAGTCTGGTGCGTCGGAGGCTCTGCCGAACCCCTTAGGTCGACTTACCGAACCCCTAGGGTTCGATCGAACCCAGGTTAAGAACCACTGCTCTAGGTAATGTTGTAATTTTCAAAGCCCAAAAAGTAAATGACTCAAAAAACTCTCCAATGTAAATTAAGCTCCACTTTTTCCACAAATGTGCTAGCTTGATGCTAATATACACTGGCTTTGCATTAGCGATTTTAAACTTTTTAACTTCAACACCTTCAAAATTGTTGATGAAAACTACGACTAAGATGCACGTTAAAATCAAACAGCTGGTGCGTAGTTAGTTATAATGTAAATAATTCAAAGTATATACTCTGATGATTAACTTGTGTGATGTCTGTATTATGCTGATAGTATATATTTGTACCATGAATTGATTTACGTGGACCCCGACTTAAACAAGTTGAAAAACTTATTGGGGTGTTACCATTTAGTGGTCAATTGTACGGAATATGTACTGAACTGTGCAATCTACTAATACAAGTTTCAATCAATCAATCAATCAAGTACAATACTTCCAGTATCAACACTTTGTAGGGGGAAACTTGAGACAGCAGGGACTGCATGAGCAACAGACTATAAACTATGCACTACAAGATACAACAACTGGACAGCAGTTATCATAATCAGCCCTTTTTTAAATGTTGCAATAAAAAAATGAGATTTCATGATCAAAAACAATTACGGTAATATTTATTAACACACAAAAGTACCAAAAATTGGTAGTGTTGAGTACTGGTATCGATTCCCAGGTACCATATCAGTTCAAATTATTAATCTTGATATTATTGTCGTGTTAAGTAAATTTTTTTCGTGTGGTATTTACATTTAACATTGCTAATATTAGCGTCTGGGTATCCTCTTCATCCATTTTGTTTGAAGGTTTCCTACAAGTTACTTATGTTCAGACAACACAAGAATCGCAAGATTAACTTTCGTGGATTTTGGTAGTCTTGATTTCCGACCTCGTCACTGGAATGTTCACAACTCGGCTGTGACGTCATTCCCAGCTCCGACTTACAACTTCCGAGATAAATGGAACGCGGCGTTACACCTTAGAATCAAAATAGCCGCCACATGTAAAACAATACAAAAAAAGTAGCGTTGTAATGTACAAGAATAATATGGCGTCTTAAGAATATTTTAATAAGTGAACAATGAAGCGATAAATTAGACTATAAATTGGACTTTATTAATCTTACCTATATTAATTTTTTTAATTAGACGTTTAATTACAATAACTGTTAATTTCCCCCAATGAATCAAATAAGTTTAGTGGAGCGGCCAACACTTGTAGTAGTAGCACCTCTCAATATGATCATTATTAAGTATTGGGTACAAGATGTTCAGTCAAATATCAAAGTTATTGACTAAAAAGTGCAATATTTTTGTCCTGAAGCAAGCTCCAGCCTTGATTTTTTTTAAATATATTTGAAAACATTGAAAATTGGCCCTCAATGTTTTTGGCAACACAAGGTGTAAAGACAATACAATAAGTTAGCAAACACTTACCTGTTTTGGGGGAGGGTTTTTTGCAACAAAAAGTTATCCAATTTGACTTTAGTATTCATGTAAAAGTCCCAGCCTGTTTTAAGTGAGAATATCCAACAACAATGTCCACGTTAAAAGGGTAAAACATTTAAAACAGCACAAACAAAGTGATCTTATTAGCTTAGCACTGCTGGAACTCCAGCAAACACAATTTGGCAAGACAGGAAGTACGGCAAAAAGCAGGAAGTGCCTTTCAAAGTAAAAGAGGAAGTGGGTGTATCTTGTCAAATTCAACATCCATAGTTATTTAATGTGTAAATTAATGGTTACTGTTAATGGTCTGACTAACCTGACTCGCAGTTCTGTCAGATTTTAATCCGGTCTGTGGAACCATTGGCGGTAAGCCTGTATGCTTGACATTGAATATTGTGGAGTGTTTATTTATTTATTTATTTTTATACAAGTTTTTTATTTGTTATTTTTCTGCTTGTATTTCTTTTATTTGGGTTTTATCGTTGTATGGTTTCTTTTTCTGTGATATGGACCCCCCTTGGTCTGAAATAAAATGACTACTACTACTACTATAAAACCAATCAATCAATGTTTATTTATATAGCCCTAAATCACAAGTGTCTCAATAGGCTGCGCAAGCCACAACAACATCCTCGGTTTAGGGCCCACATAAGGGCAAGGAAAAACTCACAACCCAGTGGGATGTCAATGTGAATGACTATGAGAAACCTTGGAGAGGACCGCAGATGTGGGTGACCACCCCACCCCCTCTAGGGGAGACCCAGGCATGTGATTTTTCCGTCTAAAGTCGGAATTCCGTCTTTTTTAATCTCGGGGGGGGAAAAAAATGTATCTCCCGTTTTTCCGTTTTTTTTCCGACCCTAAATCAAGATTCGAGACGTAGTTGATTGGTCGATATGTTCCTTGTGACCAATCAGGACATCTGTTATGAATGATGACGTTAATAACGTCATCATTCATAATGGTTACTACGGCCATTTTCCATATGTAAACAATGTCGGTTCTCGAGAGAAAGGACGCTTTACGAGTAAAAGAAATTGATAAACATGTCAAAAATAAGTTTCGATGGGACTGGATGGAAAGGGAAATCACTGATACTGTTGGGAAGAAGAAAGTTACGACTTTGTTCGGTGATTTTATTCGGAAAATCGATCGTCCCGGAAAGGTTTTGTGCACGTGGTGTCATGATAATATTGACTATGGATCACGAGGTTTCAAGGCTTTGGAAGTACATGCGAAACGCCAAAAACATATGAAACAACTTGAAGCAAGGAAAACGAACTTTTCACTAGCTGCTACTTTTGGATGTCAACCGAAAGTGAGCAAACCTTACGGACTTCATCTTTTGTTTACATCGACAACTGCCGTAGACATGGAGAGGAAAGATCCACCCACTTCAGTTGCAGACAGGGTTGTTAATAATGAGGTAAGCTAAAAAATATTTGCCTGCGAAATACGCATGTTTGTTTTAAATATTAACCAATTATTGCTTAGCGAAATATAAATGAGTTTTTCTAAAAATAAAAAGCCACGTGAAAATATATTATGAAATTACAGAAATTCAAAGAGTCGCATTATTGATTCCAGTTAACAATTTATTTGAAATAAATTTGCATATAATACTATTTTGTAATATTAAGTTCTTATGTAGTCTGTTGAAACTATTGTCAGTGGTGTAACAATCTTGAAGGTAAATATTTTCACACTTGTTTCATGCAATATGTCAGTGTCCTCACATTATTATTATTTCCTATTTTCAAATATGAGTAAACAATACTAAACATGTTTAATTATTTTCATAAATGTATATCCTATTTTGGCGAAAAGAATGAAATGTTTACATTACATGAACTGAAGTAATGTGGTAATACTGTAAATAAACTGTGGATAATAACACTGATCAATGTGACACCTGTGGATGTGAAATGAACACAAGATGTAAATATTAGTGACTAAATACTGTTGGGACTGAACCATATACAGTGATTCATTAGGATAATTGGGTTATGTATGTTCTATTAATGATGTTTTCATGTCTTTAAACACTAAAATATTTTCTTCAAATGGTGCTGTCTTTGTTAATTTTAGCATGTTAAATTGGTGAAAAACCAGGAGCTTCGGGGGGGCGTTGCCCCCCTTGTCCCCCCCAGACCCCCGGAAGTTTTTTCAGTCTTTTTCATTGTGGTCAAATCACATGCCTGGAGACCGGATGCAATGGGCGTCGAGTGGGTCTAGCAAAATATTGTGAAGGTCCGGTCCATAGTGGATCTAAGATAATAGTTGGGTGGCAGGAAAGAAAAGAAACGGCAGATCAACTGGTCTAAAAGGGTGGTCTATTTAAAGGCTAGAGTATACAAATGAGTTTTAAGATGGGACTTAAATGCTTCTACTGAGGTTGCATCTCTAACTTTTACCAGGAGGGCATTCCATAGTACTGGAGCCCGAATAGAAAACGCTCTAAAGCCCGCAGACTTTTTTGGGCTCTGGGAATCACTAATAAGATCTTTGAACGCAGATTTCTTGCCGGGACATATGGTATAATACAATCGGCAAGATAGGATGGAGCTAGACCGTGTAGTATTTTATACGTAAGTAGTAAAACCTTAAAGTCACATCTTAAGTGCACAGGAAGCCAGTGCAGTTGAGCCAGTATAGGTATATATATATAGGTATATATGTATATAAAGGTATATACAGTATAAGCGTAATATGATCAAACTTTCTTGTTCTTGTCAAAAGTCTAGCAGCCGCATTTTGTACCGACTGTAATCTTTTAATGCTAGACATAGGGAGACACGAAAATAATACGTTACAGCAGGGGTGTCCAAAGTGCGGCCCGGGGGCCATTTGGGGCCCGCAGCTAATTGTTTACCGGCCCGCCACACATTCTGGAAATGCTATTGCAAAAATAAAAATGAATGAGGTGAAATCTAACGAGAAAAGTTGCAATGTTGACACAAAGCTGCCATGCAGGCTGTTTTTTTCTCTTTTGTCTTCATTTATTTTTATTTTTTTGCCATTGCTCCCAAAAAAAAAATAGTGACAAAAAATCCATGTTATAATGAATTATTTTCAAGGCTCCAATTACTTCAAATATTTCACTTTAAAATGTTTTTTGTGGTAAATATTGCATATATTGTGTAGTTGCCATATAAAAACATCAACGTTTTATTTGACAAAAGAGCATAAAACAAACAAAATAATAGTTCAAACGTAAAATCGACAGATATATCTGAAGTTGATCTCGTAACTTAAGTGTTGAAAGTAAAAGGAAAACCTAATAAAAATGTATCACTTTATGAGTGGGGCACCTTTTGGATCCCAAATATATTTAGTGGTATTTTATTTATCTTTTCACTGTGATTACTCAAAAATATTAAAGAATTAAAATCAATGCATTATTGATCTTTTAGGGCTCTAATTACTAAATACTGCATATTTCAGTTTTATTATAAAAAACAAAGTTGTTTTTGACATAAAAGCCATAAAACCTTTTTTTTTATTATTACTTTATATCAACTTGAAGTTGATATAGAGATTTACTGTAAGCGTTAAATTAAAAAAAATAATAATTTGACTTATTTTTAACATATTAATGACTGAGACCCCTTTATGATCCCCAGGACCCCTAATGGTAAAAAAAAAAAAAAATCCATATATTTTGTCATGGTTTAAAAATGAAAAATATCAAAATGGCCCCCACATGCTTTAATTTTTCTGTGTGTGGCCCTCAGTGGAAAAAGTTTGGATACCCCTGCGTTACAGTAATCGAGACGAGACGTAACGAACGCATGAATAATGATCTCAGCGTCGCTAGTGGACAAAATGGAACGAATTTTAGCGATATTACGGAGATGAAAGAAGGCCGTTTTAGTCACACTCTTAATGTGTGACTCAAACGAGAGAGTTGGGTCGGAAATAATACCCAGATTCTTTACCGATTCGCCTTGTGTAATTATTTGGTTGTAAAACAACACATGTGACTTATTAATAAACCCGTTTTTACTTGTTTTTTTACTATTTATGAAAACATCTGCTACATTAATTCAGGCCATTCTCAGTTTTGGCGGCACACTTTCAGGGCTCTGAACAGATGACAACAAAGTATATGAGCAGATGAAATCATTTGTAGCTAAGTCGTCGAGCGGCCGGCTGTAGAGACATTCTGTCACGATGACGTGCCAGCAAATGGCTGCCCATGTGTGTTTACCGCGGGGCAGCGACGGCGTCGCCTCTGGTCGGTGCAGCACAGCAGGTAATTACACCGCTTGTCTCGCCGGCACGCTCCCAAATTGCTCCCTCTCCCCCAAGCATCCCCGGCCTGTTGACGCGCCCGTTCCACTACAAATACGCTTCGGCTGCAAAATGCATTGGGGGGGGAGGGGTCCATATTTGGTGATTAAACACAAACAAACAAGCCAACTTGCACTGATTGTTCATTTCACACCAGCTTTTTTTGTCTGTTGTGATTCCTTTTTGTGTGGTTTTCTGCCCCCACCGCCCCGCCTCCTGTGGCTCTTCTCCTGCCTTTCAATCTGCTTGTCTATCTCAGGCTGACTCTCATCCTGTCCTGCCCCATGGACTTGAAGAATTTCCCCATGGACATTCAGACGTGTACCATGCAGCTTGAGAGCTGTGAGTCTTCTTCTTCTTGCCTTCCTTTCTCCTCCCCCACCCACGTTTGTCTCGCTTTTTTCTCTTTTGTGCCACTTTTAAGCACACCTGTGAAGTGAAAACCATTTTCAGGTGACTCCCTCTTAAAGCTCATCGAGAGAATGCCAAGAGTGTGCAAAAAAGTAATCGGAGCAAAGGGTGGCTATTTTGAAGAAACTAGAATATAAAACATGTTTTCAGTTATTTCACCTTTTTTTTTTTTTTTAAGTATTTTTCGGACTATAAGTCGCAGTTTTTTTCATAGTTTAGCCGGGCTCCAGTGCGACTTACCGTATTTTTCGGACTATAAGTCGCAGTTTTTTTCATAGTTTAGCCGGGCTCCAGTGCGACTTATATATGTTTTTTTCCTTCTTTATTATGCATTTTCGGCAGGTGCAACTTATACTCCGAAAAATACGGTATATATGTTTTTTTCCTTCTTTATTATGCATTTTCGGCAGTTGCGACTTATACTCCGGTGCGACTTATACTCCGGAAAATACGGTATATATGTTTTTTTCCTTCTTTATTATGCATTTTCGGCAGGTGCGACTTATACTCCGGTGCGACTTATACTCCGGAAAATACGGTATATTTTTTTTTTTCCTTCTTTATTATGCATTTTCGGCAGGTGCGGCTTATACTCCGGTGCGACTTATACTCCGAAAAATACGGTATATATGTTTTTTTCCTTCTTTATTATGCATTTTCGGCAGGTGCGACTTATACTCCGGTGCGACTTATACTCCGGAAAATACGGTATATATGTTTTTTTCCTTCTTTATTATGCATTTTCGGCAGGTGCGACTTATACTCCGGTGCGACTTATACTCCGGAAAATACGGTATATATTTTTTTTTCCTTCTTTATTATGCATTTTCGGCAGGTGCGGTTTATACTCCGGTGCGACTTATACTCCGAAAAATACGGTATATATGTTTTTTCCCTTCTTTATTATGCATTTTCGGCAGGTGCGACTTATACTCCGGTGCGACTTATACTCCGAAGAATACGGTATATATGTTTTTATCCTTCTTGATTATGCATTTTCGGCAGGTGCGACTTATACTCCGGTGCGACTTATACTCCGAAAAATACGGTATATATGTTTTTTTCATTCTTTATTATGCGTTGTTCCATCCGACCACAGAACTTTCCTCCAGAAGGTCTTATCTTTGTCCATGTGATGTCAGATGAAACAAAAATTGAGCTGACCAACAAGTATGTGCTCCAATCACTCTATCACAAAGAGTTGTAGAAATTATTGGAAACTCAAGACGGCCATGACATTATGTTCTTTACAAGTGTATGTAAACTTTTGACCACGACTGTGTATATATATATATATATATATATATATATATATATATATATATATATATATATATATATATATATATATATATATATATATATATATATATATATGTGTGTGTATTCCTCTCACAGTAATTTACTAAAAGAGTGCGCACTTTCCGACACTGCGGCGCGAGCGCGATGATGTCACGTTATTGATGGGAAAGTGCATTTTTAGACAATATGATTTGCCTGAGCGGCTAGGAGACCAGGAGAGTAACAAGCAGTAGAAAATAGATTAGAAAAGACAAATTAAAACAAAAACTTGAGACTTCCCGCGGGACGGATTTTGGACGGTGGCGGGCCGTATTCGGCCGTATTTTGGGGTCCCCTGATTTTTTATTTTTTATTTTTATTAAGGATCCCCATTAGCTGGTTGCCTCAACAACCCACGAGTCTTCCTGGGGTCCACAATGCAATACAATTACAAGTAAAAGCATATAATTATAACTACACAATACAGAAAAAAATAAAAGCATCAATAAAAAAACCAGCAAACAATTTACAGTCACAGAATAACAATTACCATATAAATATAACTACACAATATAAAACCAAACAAATCATCAACAAGCAAACTAATTTAAAGACTCAGATAAAATATTACTCTCTTTTTAAAAACCTGTTTACTTTCAATGCTTTACCGCTGCTGGGTATTTTTTTCTATACTTTTATTGTAATATTTTCAGAATGTGTTTGTTCTATTTTTGGCCAAAGTAAGACAAAGAAAACAATCTGAAGTTGTCTTTATTTTATAGTTTCAGCGCCATGATTTTAGTAGTCCGGCCCGCGTGTGCGCACATTTCCCTCCATTCGGCCCCTGAGCTAAAATGAGTTGGACACCCCTGATGTACAATATTACAGTATGTGGTAAAAGTTTTGGAACAAATCGGCAGTCAAAATTACACATGAGAATACACACTGGAGAAAAACCATTCATGTGCTCAATTTGTAGTAAAAAAAAAAAAAGGGAGCATAAAATAGAAAGTAGATCCAGCAGAAAATAGACATTATGAACAAAGAGAGGTAGCTAACATAGAAGCGGTCGGACAAATTTTAAAAAAAAACTTGAGACTTCCCGTGGGTCGGATTTTGGATGCTGGCGGGCCGTATTTAGCCCGCGGGCCGTAGTTTGGGGACCCCTGATATAAAGGGTCCGATAAGGGGAGATCGGGTAGTATGGGAAGTTTTCTTACCAAGCCAATAAAATCCCTTTAAAATGTTATTTTCCCTTTCACTGATAAAGCCAATAGGAGCAAATAATGCTCTCCCCTTACCCTCATGGAGCAGATAGCATCTACCCCCCTCAAGTAAAACCAATTTCCAGCATATAAATAATAAAAGCTGAACTTTGCGTCGCTGTTATTAAACGCGACCCCGCCCCCACCCTGCTCTCGGTGCCTGGCGCTGACCTGCGTCCGCACCCCGCGGTGTTCACACACAAATGACTGAGGCTCGTGTGCTTATCTGATTGCACACAAACAAAAAGGTATTGGTTTTTTTTGCTCCCAGCTCGTCACACTCCCTCTTTGTACTGAGAACAATATGATTTATCTCCAGCAGATCATTTGAAAGAAATGACGCAGCATGTGCGTCATGATGGTTTTATCTTTCAGGGTGTGTTTAATGCACAAACACAGTCATATTATGGTACCATAATATAACCAGCAGAGGCGCTGTCGAGTCAGTCTAAACGAGAACCAATTGAACTATGGGAAATACACTATATTGCCAAATGTATTTGGCCACCCGCCTTGACTCGCATATGAACTTGAAGTGCCATCCCATTCCTAACCCATAGGGTTCAATATGATGTCGGTCCACCTTTTGCAGCTATTACAGCTTCAACTCTTCTGGGAAGGCTGTCCACAAGGTTGCGGAGTGTGTTTCTCGAAATTTTCGACCATTCGACCAAAAGCGTATTGGTGATGTCGGCGGAGAAGGCCTGGCTCTCAGTCTCCGTTCTAATTCATCCCCAAAGGTGTTCTATCGGGTTCAGGTCAGGACTCTGTGCAGGCCAGTCAAGTACATCCACACCAGACTCTGTCATCCATGTCTTTATGGACCTTGCTTTGTGCACTGGTGCACAGTCATGTTGGAAGAGGAAACTGTTCCCACAAGGTTGAGAGCTTGGAATTGTCCAAAATGTGAAACTAAAACTGAGGGACCAAGCCCAACTCCTGAAAAAACAACCCCATACCATAATTCCTCCTCCACCAAATTTCACTCTCGGCACAATGCAGTCCGAAATGTAGCGTTCTCCTGGCAACCTCCAAACCCAGACTGGTCCATCAGATTGCCAGATGGAAAAGCGTGATTCATCAGTCCAGAGAAGGCGTCTCCACTGCTCTAGAGTCCAGTGGCCACGTGCTTTACACCACTGCATCCCACGCTTTGCATTGGTCTTGGTGATGTATGTCTTAGATGCAGCTGCTCGGCCATGGAAACCCATTCCATGAAGCTCTCTGCGTACTGTACGTGGGCTAATTGAAAGGTCACATGAAGTTTGGAGCTCTGTCGGAACTGACTGAACTCTGTCTGTCAGTTTATGTGGCCTACCACTTGGTGGCTGAGTTGCTGTTGTTCCCAAACTTCCATTTTCTTGACAGTTGACTTTGGAATGTTTAGGAGCGAGGAAATTTCACGACTGGATTTGTTGCACAGGTGGCATCCAATGACAGTTCCACGCTGGAAATCACTGAAAGCGGCCCATTCTTTCACAAATGTTTGTAGAAACAGTCTCCATGCCTAAGTGCTTGATTTTATACACCCGTGGCTGGGCCAAGTGATTAGGACACCTGATTCTGATCATTTGGATGGGTGGCCAAATACTTTTGGCAATATAGTGTATATAGATCAGTAGTATCTCAACAAACAAGCCTAATTGGTTCTGTGACTGAGCTCTTAACTCAAGACACTTGTATCTCAAAACAACATTTGACATTGAAATCAATTTGATTGGCCCCTCCGAAACATCACCATCTTAACATGTATCATGCCTGGAAAAAAGAAAAACAGTCTTTTGGATTATAAATATTGTACATTGTAAATATAACAACACAATACAATGTATTAAAGAAGTAATGTAATAATAATGTACAGCCTTTACCTTGGAGAGTGGACTTCTACGTTATCTCCTTTCAGCACACTATCTGCAGCTTTTCCATATTTTCATGGATAAATGTCCACCGCTTATAAAGTACAGGCCAAAAGTTTGGATACACCTTCTCATTTAATGCATTTTCTTTATTTTCATGACTATTTACATTGTAGATTGTCCCAGTCAAACACGCTATCTGCAGCTTTTCCATATTTTCATGGACGAATGTCCACCGCTTGAAAAGGAACATGCCAAAAGTTTGGACACACCTTTTCATTTAATGTGTTTTCTTTATTTTCATGACTATTTACATCGTAGATTGTCCCAGTCAAACACACTATCTGCAGCGTTTCCATATTTTCATGGATAAATGTACACCGCTTATACAGTACAGGCCAAAAGTTTGGACACACCTTCTTATTCAATGTGTTTTCTTCATTTTCATGACTATTTACATTGTAGATTGTCCGAGTCAAACACACTATCTGCAGCTTTTCCATATTTTCATGGATAAATGTCCACCGCTTGAAAAGGAACATGCCAAAAGTTTGGACACACCTTCTCATTTAATGTGTTTTCTTTATTTAATGACTATATCATAGATTGCCCCAGTCAAACATACTATCTGCAGCGTTTCCATATTTTCATGGATAAATGTACACCGCTTATACAGTACAGGCCAAAAGTTTGGACACACCTTCTCATTCAATGCGTTCTGTTAATTTTCATGACTATTTACATTGTAGATTGTCACTGAAGGCATCAAAACTATCAATGAACACATGTGGAGTTATGTACTTAACACAAAAAGGTGAAATAACTGAAAAGATGTTTTATATTCTACTTTCTTCCAAATAGCCACCCTTTGCTCTGATTACTGCTTTGCACACTCTTGGCATTCTCTCGGTGAGCTTCAAGAGGTAGTCACCTGAAAATACCTTGGAGAGTGAGCTTCGACGTTATCTCCTTCCAGCAGCGTCTCCCAGTCAAACACACTATCTGCAGCTTTTCCATATTTTCATGGATAAATGTCCACCGCTTATATAGTACAGGCCAAAAGTTTGGACACACCTTCTCCTCATTCAATGCGTTTTCTTTATTTTCATGACTATTTACATTGTAGATTGTCACTGAAGGCATCAAAACTATGAATGAACACATGTGGAGTTATGTACTTAACAAAAAAAAGGTGAAATAACTGAAAACATGTTTTATATTCTAGTTTCTTCAAAATAGCCACCCTTTGCTCTGATTAGTTTTTTTGCACACTCTTGGCATTCTCTCGTTGAGCTTCAAGAGGTCGTCACCTGAAAGGGTTTTCACTTCACAGGTGTCATAGTTTTGATGCCTTCAGTGACAATCTACAATGTAAATAGTCATGAAAATAAAGAAAACGCATTTAAATGAGAAGGTGTGTCCAAACTTTTGGCCTGGACTGTATATTATTTTAACATCCTTTGCTGGCATTCGACTCATTCTGCTTCAGTACGGCGCGGACTAGCAGCGATACGCTCAAATTGTTTCGCCAAGTTGCCGACACGCTATGTCGTGTTTTTAATGATTTCTTTCTTGAATTCGATGAATATCATCCACTTCTTGTCAGCACTGTCCTTTACACTCCACTTCTTCCTTCCCATTGTTGGAATAATAAGTTATGTCGATCTCTAGCGATACGCTAATGCTGGCGAGTAATACCAGATGTGCTTGTCACTAAAAGTTTTGCTTTGTTCTACTACTTTATTGCAGTAATTTCACAAAATTATGCAATATCTTGTCCTTTAACGTTGCCCTTTAAAAAATAATAATAATAATTACAGTGAATGTCATATATATAAAATAAAATAAACTAAGTACAGAATGTTTTTTTATTTTTGCTTGTAACTTAAAGCACAAAAATGAGCCAAGAGACAGCTCTTATCTCAAAACACTCTTAAATTGAGGCCCTCTTAAGTTGAGGAATAACATTATTATGATAGCATTATTAATAATAAAAGTGTTATTATGGAAATGGAAGTTGGGAAGATTCTCAAAATCAAGACAATTTCGGACGTTGATATGTTATCTATTCTTGTCTTTGCTGAACACTGAAATGATGGTACGACATTTTGTCATGCCACGCTAGTCAAACGTGAACGGTTCAGAGTTTGTCCTAAAATTTGAAGTCAAATACGAGGCACTGCTGATTTCCCTTGCTTTTACAAACCTGTTGTATATTTGTGCGTGTTTTTCATGTTTTTGGGCATAGATGTTGTTTCACTTTCTGAGCTTTTGCGGTGTTTAATTTCACTACGCTTTTCCTTGTCACTTTTCTTTTCTTTGACACGCTGCTACCAGAAGAATGTGCAAGTTAAAGTTTAGAAGTTAACTAAAAAAAAGGAACGCAACGCCTTTCTTCAGTGCAGCTATCGGCACCTACGTATTACTGCGCCAACAAAATTCAAAATTCCAAGAATTCGTAGAATAACGATGTCACACTTACATTCAAAACATTAAACATGCTGTAGATGCTACAGTGTACAAACAGGAAATTAACAGTGTAAAAAAGTTGGTGACAAGTTGATACGCGGACCAGCCAGTAAGCCACACGCACAGGCTCAGCCTCACCCTGGTTAGTTATTTCTTAAGTTAGTCCTCACCTGGTCTAAAAGGCACTCTAATTGCCTGTGTCCTGGCTTGTTCTAGTGTAATCAGTCAAGTGTGACTTAAACAGTGATCTATGTTCCTAGTAGAGTGATGGCACTTTCCAGGTTAGGGTGAAGGCAAACGTCCTCAGCAAACCCGGTTTGCCCCAGAAAGAGGGCCAATTATCCATACATGTAAGTTCCTGTTCTCTACAAAAACTAGCCAGCCACTTGTTAAGCGAGACTAATCTGCTATACCTCTCATCATTGCCTACTGCGATGCCGAGACATCTTTCTAGCGAAATTACAAGTCTGAGCTATAGTTAGGGCCCGCACGGCCCATTGTCAAAGGAATCCCAAAGGGAGTCCTTTTGCAATAGGACGAAAGGACCTATTGAAATTGCAAGGTTTTATTATTATTGTTCCGCCGCCACATTAAACTCTAATTTGACCCACTTAACATGCTTCAAAACGCACCATATTTGACACACACATCAGGACCTGCGAAAATTGCCATCTAATAAAAAAAAAAAAACCCAAAACTCAAAATTGCGCTCTAGCGCCCCCTAGGAAAAAACAAAAACAAACTGCCTGTAACTCCCACTAGGAAGGTCGTAGAGACATTAAACAAAACCTCTATGTAGGTCTCACTTAGACCTACATTTCATAATTGACATCCTCGGGCAAAAACCAACAGGAAGTTGGCAATTCCCCCTTCAAGACAAAAGTTTACTAAAAACACTAATTTTTGCCTCTTTGAGCTGTAATTTCACCCCCTTAAAATACTTCAAAACTCACCAAACTTTTCACACACATCAGGACCAGTGGAAATTGCGATCTAATAAAAAAAAACGAACCCCAAAACTCAAAATTGCGCTCTAGTTCCTCTTTGTAATTTCTGACTGTCTCAATCTAGTGTCATTGGAGCCGACGAGTACAACTATGTTCGTGTAGCTAGTGGTGCGATTAGCCTGTCGTACGTGTTTACTAGGCCTGTGCCGAGTTAGCGCCCTAAGACTAGCTTCAATGTTGGGTGCTCTGGCACTGGGAATACGCTTAATTATGGCTGGTTTACTAAGCTGTATGTTCCGGGTGATGGAGTCCCCTATGACTAAGTTCTGGTGTCCGGTTGACTGGGGTGTAAGACTAGCTAAAGGGCTAAATCTGTTGTGTATCATAGCCAGCTCACCGAGGCTTGTAGGCCGCCTAGGGCTGCTACAAACTGTGCCAGTTATCTTACTACAGCTAACGCTTGCAAACGTGTCCGCGGCGTTTTAAAGTTACGAAGTTACTCTGCTCAAACTTGCGGACATGGGAAGGGTTCATGAAGAACAGGAAGCCATACTCACGTTGTTTCTTTCACGGAGTCGAGTTCTTGCTGTATTTAGAGCAAGGGGAGGGGATTGTTATAAAATGAACTAGAAATCTCATATAAAAATATAAAACATAAGGTGGCAAGAAACACATTAATAATGAATAAAGCAAAATATGTATTGGACCAAAAATTACTTCATATTCTCTACTACTCACTAGAGTTACCATATCTGAGTTATTGTGCATAAACATGGGGAAATAACTACAAAAGTATGCTTCATTCACTGACGGTGTTACAAAAAAGATCAGTCATAATAATACATAATGTTGGATATTCAAACCCTTTATTTATTGAATCAAAAATATTGAAACTCCACAATAAAATGCATTTGCAAACAGCTCAAATGATGTACAAAGCAAACTATAACCTGCTTCCCAAACGATTCTTCTCAACAAAAGAGGAGGAATACAATCTTAGAAAGAATGTCATTTAAACCTGTTGGATGCACGTACAACCCTTAAGACCTTTAGTATATCCGTATGTGGAACTAAATTATGAAACCGATTAAGCAAACAAATTGAACAATGTACTAATATGATCCAATATGAGAAACTGTTCAAACTTAAAGTGTTTACAAAGTACAAAGAAGAACCATGATGAAGATTTTGAACTTATTATTAATTGTATCTATCTCACCAGATTAAATAGAACTTACTTTACTATTTATTATTTATTTATGAATGTAATTTTTTTTATGTTATTACTTCTGGAGTATATTGTGAATAAATTGATAACAGGAAGTGAACCAAAGTGTTAGCAATTGCTATCTAAAGGAAAAAGGGTTGAATTAATATAAGCTCTGCTTCTTCCTACTCCTTTTCGAACATGTTGAAAAGAGAAACTGGAAATTGTGATGTATCATGTTGTAATTGTATCCATGTTCGAAATAAACACAAACTCAAACAATAATTAAAGTTCTCATAAATAAATAGATGACAAGTATGTTTTGATTATGATCAAGATAAAATAGACAAAATAATAAAATACATGAAATAAAAAGAAAATAAATACAAAAATCATGCAGAAAATACATTTATAACAGTTCAATGGGCAAATATTAATATTGATTTCATGTTTTTATAAAAAAAAATTAATCATCTTGGTGCTTGTTTGAAATAAACTCCAACAATAATTAAACTTCTCATAAATAAATAGATGACGAGTATGTTATGGTTATGTTCAAAATAAAATAGACAAAATTATCATTTACATGAAATAAAAAGAAAATAAATAAAATATCATGCAGAAAATACATTATAACACAGTTCAATGGGCAAATAATATTTATTTCATGTTTTTACAACTTTTTTTCATCATCTTGGTGCTTGTTCGAAATAAACTCAAACAATAATTAAAGTTCTCATAAATAAATAGATGACGAGTATGTTATGGTTATGTTCAAAATAAAATAGACAAAATGATAATTTACATTAAAAATAAAAATAAAATAAATAAAATATCATGCAGAAAATACATTATAACAGTTCAATGGGCAAATATTAATATTTATTTGCTTTTATTAATTTTTTTCATCATCTTGGTGCTTGTTCGAAATAAACTCAAACAATAATTAAAGTTCTCATAAATAAATTGATGACAAGTATTGTTTGATTATGTTCAAAATAAAATAGAAAAAATAATAAAATACATTAAATAAAAAGAAAATACATTTAAAAAATCATGCAAAAAATACAATTATAACAGTTTAATGGGCAAATATTAATAATATTTCATGTTTTTATTCATTTTTTTCATCAACTTGGTGCGTTCGCAATCACAAAAGGTTGTAAAATGAATCCCACCGGTATTATTGCATTAAAATTTGGTGTTTGACAAGTGCCATCACCTCGGCCAGAACTGGACGTTCAAAGTTTTACTGCTGCGACCGTCGCTGTGGTAACATGAAATAGAGCGAGGGAGGCAGGCACTAAACCAACAACAACAACAACAACACTGAGAGGCTGTAATACCCAAGGCCAATCGTCTTTCATGCAAGGCACTGCTGAGAAAAGTGAGAATCGAAAGATAACACAATTTGCCTCATGAAAGTATCATTTGGTATGCGGTTAATAGCGTCACTTCCCCATTAATGCGTGCCGGCATTGTTGTTTATTTACAGGAGCTTCAAAGCGCTGGCTTTTGTTATGTAAAAAAGGCTGTTTTAACATGAAAAAAGAAGCTCCGCTATGACAAACAGTCATTACCTCACCTTCTGCATTCCAGTCACTCGCAGAGAACGTTTTTATTGCACCTTGAACGCTACGTCAATTACGCCCTGATGCCGCGCAGCTGCAGCCTGCAGAAAAAAAGGCAGAAAAAAACCCCATAGATTATCTCAGGAAAGCATTGCCATTCCCCTCGCTTGTTAGAGGAGGTGAATGACAGAGAATCCCCTTCGAGAACAAGATAAAGTAGATTTTTGTGCAGTTGTTTTTCAGCCGAGGAGGCCATAACAACTTGAATAATTTATGTCGGGGTCCTAACGGGTCCGGGTAGGCATCAGTATTATTCAAATGTGGCCGGGAATCCTGCATTGTTGTTGCATGCCGCATGCATATTTAATATAATCCACTCTATAATCAGGCAAGTACAGCCTTCGAATTAGAGATCATACAAAACCGCGAGCAGGATAATTGGACTCATACTTAGCAAGGCGTTCAAAGAGCTTTGAGAAAAGTGTGTATTTATACACGAATCATATTTCTTACACTAATACAATATGCTTCTGATGCGTAACCTCGTAGCAGCGTCGACGGCAGCACTGTGCTGAGCTGACCTTTACTATGACAAGCGCGACGGCGGAGGTCAGCACGCGAAAGTTTCCGCTTCCTCGCCGTGTCTAATTAGTCAAGGCTTCCGATGACTCGTTGGTAGTGTTCAAGGAAACACATCATTTTGCTGTGAATTGCTTTTATTGTTCTACTATCTGTTGCTTCCCAGCAGGCACAAGACATTGATACAACGTTGATTATGCGTGCATGTCCTTTAAAACTGACTTTGAAACAACGTTGCAAAATAGTTGTATTTGTAAACTGAGACAACGTTGATGTCCGATGTCTTTGGTTGGGAAATGACCATATTTCAATGGTCAAATCAACGTCACAACCTGACATTGAATAAACGTTGTCCAAGAGCATGTTGTTTCAACATTAGGTTTGAGTTGTCGAATTAACGTCACAACTTGACATTGAATATATGTTGTCAAAAAGCATGCTGTTTCAACGTTGTATTTGTGTTGTAGGATATTGGTTGGGAAATGACCAAATTTCAATGGTCAAATCAACATCACAACTTGACATTGAGTAAACGTCGTCAAAAAGCATGTTGTTTCAACGTTATGTTTGTGTTATAAAATATTGGTTGGAAAAATGACCAAATTTCAATGGTCAAATCAACGTCACAATTTGACATTGAATAAACGTTGTCAAAAGGCATGGTGTTTCAACGTCGTATTTGTGTTGTAGGACAATGGTCGGAAAATGACCAAAATTCAACGGTCCAAACAACGTTAGAACCTGACATTGATTAAACGTTGTCAAAAAGCATGTTGTTTCAACGTTAGGTTTGAGTTGTCGAATATAGGTTGGAAACTGACCAAATTTCATTGGTCAAATCAACATCAGAACCCAACATTGATTAAACGTTGTCAAAAAGCATGTTGTTTCAACGTTAGGTTTGAGTTGATGAATATTGGTTGGAAAATGACCAAGATTCAACAGTCCAAACAACGTTAGAACCCGACATTGATTAAACGTTGTCAAAAAGCATGTTGTTCCAACGTTGTATTTGTGTTGTAGAATATTGGTTGGAAAATGACCAAATTTCAATGGTCAAATCAATGTCAGAACCTAACATTGGATAAACGTTGTCGAAAAGCATGTTGTTTCAATGTTAGGCTTGAGTTGTCGAATATTGGTTGGAATATGACCAAAATTCAATGGTCAAATCAACGTCACAACCTGACATTGAATAAACGTTGTCAAAAGGCATGGTGTTTCAACGTCGTATTTGTGTTGTAGGACAATGGTCGGAAAATGACCAAAATTCAACGGTCCAAACAACGTTAGAACCTGACATTGATTAAACGTTGTCAAAAAGCATGTTGTTTCAACGTTAGGTTTGAGTTGTCGAATATAGGTTGGAAACTGACCAAATTTCATTGGTCAAATCAACATCAGAACCCAACATTGATTAAACATTGTCAAAAAGCATGTTGTTTCAACGTTAGGTTTGAGTTGATGAATATTGGTTGGAAAATGACCAAGATTCAACAGTCCAAACAACGTTAGAACCCGACATTGATTAAACGTTGTCAAAAAGCATGTTGTTCCAACGTTGTATTTGTGTTGTAGAATATTGGTTGGAAAATGACCAAATTTCAATGGTCAAATCAATGTCAGAACCTAACATTGGATAAACGTTGTCGAAAAGCATGTTGTTTCAATGTTAGGCTTGAGTTGTCGAATATTGGTTGGAATATGACCAAAATTCAATGGTCAAATCAACGTCACAACCTGACATTGGATAAACGTTGTCAAAAAGCATGTTGTTTCAACGTTGTATTTGTGTTGTAGGATATTGGTTGGAAAATGACCAAATTTCAATGGTCAAATCAACGTCAGAACCCAACATTGAATAAACGTTGTCAAAAAGCATGTTGTTTCAACGTTAGGCTTGAGTTGTCGAATATTGGTTGGAAAATGACAAAATTTCAATGGTACAATCAACGTCAGAACCTGACATTGATAAACGTTGTCAAAAAGCATGTTGTTTCAACCTTGTATTTGTGTTGTAGGATATTGGTCGGAAACTGACCAAAATTCAATGGTCCAATCCACGTCAGAACCCAACACTGATTAAACGTTGTCAAAAAGCATGTTGTTTCAATGTTATGTTTGAGTTGACGAATGTTGGTTGGAAAATGACCAAATTTCAATGGTCCAATCAACGTCAGAACCCAACATTGATTAAACGTTGTCAAAAAGCATGTTGTTTCAATGTTAGGTTTGAGTTGTCGAATATTGGTTGGAAATTGACCAAATTTCAATGGTACAATCAACGTCAGAACCTGACATTGATAAACGTTGTCAAAAAGCATGTTGTTTCAACGTTGTATTTGTGTTGTAGGATATTGGTCGGAAACTGACCCAGATTCAATGGTCCAATCCACGTCAGAACCCAACACTGAATAAACGTTGTCAAAAAGCATGTTGTTTCAATGTTAGGTTTGAGTTGTCGAATATTGGTTGGAAAATGACCAAATTTCAATGGTCAAATCAACGTCACAACCTGACATTGGATAAACGTTGTCAAAAAGCATGTTGATTCAATGTTGTATTTGTGTTGTAGAATATTGGTCGGAAACTGACCAAATTTCAATGGTCAAATCAACGTCACAACCGGACCTTGATTAAACGTTGTCAAAAAGCATGTTGTTTCAACGTTAGGTTTGAGTTGACGAATATTGGTTGGAAAATGACCAAAATTCAAAAGTCAAATCAACGTCACAACCTGACATTGGATAAACGTTGTCAAAAAGCATGTTGTTTCAATGTTGTATTTGTGTTGTAGAATATTGGTTGGAAAATGACCAAAATTCAATGGTCAAATCAACGTCAGAACCTGACATTGGATAAACGTTGTCAAAAAGCATGTTGTTTCAACGTTAGGTTTGAGTTGTCGAATTAACGTCACAACTTGACAATGAATATACGTTGTCAAAAAGCATGCTGTTACAACGTTGTATTTGTGTTGTAGAATATTGGTGGGAAAATGACCAAAATTCAATGGTCAAATCAACGTCACAACCTGACATTGATTAAACATTGTCAAAAAGCATGTTGTTTCAACATTAGGTTTGAGTTGACGAATATTGGTTGGAAACTGACCAAATTTCAATAGTCAAATCAACACCAGAACCTGACATTGGTTAAACGTTGTCAAAAAGCATGTTGTTTCAATGTTGTATTTGTGTTGTAGAATATTAGTTGGAAAATGACCAAATTTCAATGGTCAAATCAACGTCAGAACCTGACATTGGATAAATGCTGTCAAAAGGCATGTTGTTTCAACGTTGTATTTGTGTTGTAGGATATTGGTTGGAAAATGGCCAAAATTCAATGGTCCAATCCACGTCAGAACCCAACACTGATTAAACGTTGTCAAAAAGCATGTTGTTTCAACGTTATGTTTGAGTTGACGAATGTTGGTTTGAAAATGACCAAATTTCAATGGTCAAATCAACGTCAGAACCCGACATTGATTAAACGTTGTCAAAAAGCATGTTGATTCAACGTTAGGTTTGAGTTGTCGAATATTGGTCGGTAACTGACCAAAATTCAATGGTCCAATCAACGTCAGAACCCAACATTGATTAAACGTTGTCAAAAAGCATGTTGTTTCAACGTTGTATTTGTGTTGTAGGATATTGGTTGGAAAATGGCCAAAATTCAATGGTCCAATCCACGTCAGAACCCAACACTGATTAAACGTTGTCAAAAAGCATGTTGTTTCAACGTTATGTTTGAGTTGACGAATGTTGGTTTGAAAATGACCAAATTTCAATGGTCAAATCAACGTCAGAACCCGACATTGATTAAACGTTGTCAAAAAGCATGTTGATTCAACGTTAGGTTTGAGTTGTCGAATATTGGTCGGTAACTGACCAAAATTCAATGGTCCAATCAACGTCAGAACCCAACATTGATTAAACGTTGTCAAAAAGCATGTTGTTTCAACGTTAGGTTTGAGTTGACGAATGTTGGTTGGAAAATGACCAAAATTCAATGGTCCAATCAACGTCAGAACCCAACATTGATTAAACGCTGTCAAAAAGCATGTTGTTTCAACGTTGTATTTGTGTTGTAGAATATTCCGGAAAATGACCAAAATTCAATGGTCAAATCAACATCAGAGCCCAACATTGATTAAACGTTGTCAAAAAGCATGTTGTTTCAACGTTAGGTTTGAGTTGCTCAACTTCAGGACCTAATTCAACAAGTTCTCCCGCGGAGATTCAGTAATAATATTATAATCAGAAAAATAATGATTTATTATTATGATTTATATTCTACATTGATGATAATCCAATGCGTATCTCTGCTTTACACGCTAAAGTAAAGGGACATGTGAATAATGACACATAATGCCACTTATATTGCATTTGTTGGCACTTCTTTGTAGATTTTTAGTTTTTACACAAAACCAAATGATTTAGGTTTATCTAGATATGTTAAACCCGCCTTTAAAAAAACAAAAACCTGATTAAGGTTTTTTTACATGTGTTTTAAAAAGTTGTTTGCAACCAAATCCATGCAATAATTAGTTTTCCGTGCATGTAAACATACCAAGTGTGTGTGTATGGGGCTGTGACGTTGTGTTTAAGGTGGAATGGGGGCATTCAGTAATCGTATGGGGGCCCAGAATTTGGTGGTACGCCCCTGGCCATTGTTCATGAGGAAGGAGGTTGGACCCGTGATGACATCACGAAAACCCGCAACTTCAAAAGCGAGCGTTTGAGCGCCGATTCTTTCAAAAAGTGGAGCAAATAAGTGACGGAATGTCCTCACATTTGGTGCTCACAGATCTGGCTCGTGTGCGTGCGTATGTTTGTACGTTTATGAAAGGACAATTGATAAAAAGTGTGGCAAGTTGTGTGATTCGTAATTAAAAACAGAATACAATGATTTGCAAATCTTTTTCAACTTATATTCAATTGAATAGACTGCAAAAACAAGATAGTTAACGTTCGAACTGAGAAACTTCTTCTTTTTTTTTTGCAAATAATCATTAACTTAGAATTTAATGGCAGCAACACATTGGCACAGGGGTATTTTTACCACTGTGTTACATGGCCTTTCCTTTTAACAACACTCCGTAAACGTTTGGGAACTGAAGAGACCAATTTTTGAACATTTTCAGGTGGAATGCTTTCTCATTCTTGCTTGATGTACAGCTTAAGTTGTTCAACAGTCCGGGGGTCTCCGTTGTGGTATTTTAGGCTTCATAATGCACCACACATTTTCAATGGGAGACAGGTCTGGACTACAGGCAGGCCAGTCTAGTACCCGCACTCTTTTACTATGAAGCCACGCTGTTTTAAACACGTGGCTTGGCATTGTCTTGCTGAAATAAGCAGGGGCGACCATGATAACGTTGCTTGGATGGCAACATACGTTGCTCCAAAACCTGTATGTATCTTTCAGCATTAATGGTTATGGTTAAAGTTATCCATGCCTTGGGCACTAATACACCCCCATACCATCACAGATGCTGGCTTTTCAACTTTGCGCCTAGAACAATCTGGATGGTTCTTTTCCTCTTTGTTCCAAAGGACACGACGTCCACAGTCTCCAAAAACAATTTGAAATGTGGACTCGTCAGAGCACAGAACACTTTTCCACTTTGCATCAGTCCATCCTAGATGAGCTCGGGCCCAACAAAGCCGGCAGCGTTTCTGGGTGTTGTTGATAAATGACTTTGGCTTTGCATAGTAGAGTTTTAACTTGCACTTACTGACAGTGTGTTTTTGAAGTGTTCCTGAGCCCATGTGGTGATATCCTTTACACACTGATGTCGCTTTTTCATGCAGTACCGCCTGAGGGATCGAAGGTCCGTAATATCATCGCTTACGTGCAGTGATTCCTCCAGATTCTCTGAAACTTTTGATGATATTACGGAGCGTAGATGGTGAAATCCCTAAATTCCTTGCAATAGCTGGTTGAGAAATGTTGTTCTTAAACTGTTCGACAATTTCCTCACGCATTTGTTCACAAAGTGGTGACCCTCGCCCCATCCTTGTTTGTGAATGACTGAGCATGCTTTTATACCCAATCATGGCACCCACCTGTTCCCAATTAGCCTGTTCCCCTGTGGGATGTTCCAAATAAGTGTTTCTAAGTCTTTTGTGCCAGCTTTTTTGAAACATGTTGCAGGCATAAAATTCCAAATTAGCTAATATTTGCAAAAAATAACAAAGTTTTCCAGTTCAAACGTTAAGTATCTTGTCTTTGCAGTCTATTCAATTGAATATAAGTTGATAAGGATGAGCAAATCATTGTATTCTGTTTTTATTTACCATTTACACAACGTGCCAACTTCACTGGTTTTGGGGTTTGTATGTTTTATCGTGCGCTTACACACCAGTTAATGTTGGTCTATGTTGATCTGGACCCCAGGATGCAGAGGCAGCAGGCCAAGAGCAGATAAAATCCCTATCATTAGGGAAAACACAACAAAAACAGTGCAGCAGGGAAGTGCACAAAAAGCAGCCAGGCACAGGAAGCTATGCAGCAAAAATAATCAAGCCTCATCTAGAGGACGGGGGTTGGTATAAGAAGGTTCCTAATTGACAACCAGGTGAGAGAAACAGCACTCAGAAACGTGACAAACGGGAAGTGGAAAAATAAGTGCACTAGACAGAAAATAATACAAAATACAGGAAACTAATGATAAAGTCCAAACTGGCAGGTGAAAATTATGACAGCACGTGGCTTCAGGTCAAATATTTAAAGGGGTACAGGACCCTGATAAGTTGGTGAGTCACTGCTCTAGGGACAAATATTACCATTAGAACATCATGAAAATTTCAAATTAGCATAATATTGGATTTATCTCAGTAAAAGTGTAAGGGTCAAATAATCTATAGAAGAAGAAGATAATAATTCAGCGTTTAATCCTTTCCTGCTGACTTCTCCCACAGTTGGCTACACCATGAACGACCTCATCTTCGAGTGGCTCTCTGAAAATCCTGTCCAAGTGGCCGACGACCTCACCCTGCCGCAGTTTGTGCTCAAAGACGAGATGGATTTGGGCTACTGCACCAAATATTACAACACAGGTACACAGCAGAAGTCAATCTTTACCTTCTTCGCCTTTATTTACCTGAACCGCAGAGAGGGCGGGGCTTTGATTTGAAACAGGTAAAAACTGCTGACTTGCATATAAGTGGACCACATGAGTCATTCAGGTGTATAACCAAATATCAGCATTTACTTATATGACCCACTGCAAACAACCTACCCTCATCATGGTGCAAACAAATTAAACAAAATCGAACCAGCACAAAATGTATACAGACATGGTCACACATAACACAATATACAACAATTTGTGGACATTATCAAAAAACGTCCATGCACCAAACAATTTTCAGAATTACACCCATTTAAATCCATCACTAAGCATGATGGGAAAAATGCAAAACAATATCTACACACTTATCCATGTTTGGCGCATTTTAGCTGCTTGATATTTCTGATTGATTACAAAACTTTAAGGAGGTCGTCACGGAAATAAAAAAGCTAGGAGTTGATATCCAATATAATATATCTTAAAATCACATTGTATTAATTATTAATTAAATATCCATTACATTATAATAATATGTACATCTATATGTATATATGTGTGTGAATGTGTATATATATAAATGTATATGTATGTATACAGTATGTATAGTATGTATATGTACATTTATGTGTGTATATATATATGCATATATATGTGTGTATATATATATACAGTATATATATATATATGCACACATATATATACATGTGTATATATATATATATATATATATATATATATATATATATATATATATGCATACATATATATGTGTATATATATATATATATATATATATATATATATATATACATACATACTGTACATGTGTGTGTATATATATATATATATATATATATATATATATATATATATATATGCATACATATATATGTGTGTATATATATATATATATATATATATATATATATATATATATATATATATATGCATACATACTGTACATATGTGTGTGTGTATATATATATATATATATATGCATACATACATATGTGTGTGTATATATATGCATACATACATATGTGTGTGTATATATATATATATATATATATAGTGTGATGACCGGGTGCGAGTGTTCGTTCTCTCAGAGATGCAGACGGGCTTCGGACACAGCTTGCAGGTACAAAAATTATTTATTTTAAGAAATAACAAATACTGGAAACAAACAAAAACGTGCACATGGCACTTAAAGTACAAAACTAAAGGAGCTAGCGTGGGAGCTAGAGAAAACACTAAACATACAGAGCCTTTAGCGTGGGAGCTAGAAGGTTACCAGATCACGAACAGAAGTCGTCACTTGTTGTGAGAAGACAAACTACGAAGCCAGACCGACTGGCTGTGGAGGCAGGCTTTAAATAATAATGTCAATCATGAAAAACAGGTGCGCGTCGGGAACACCCGCGGCAGGTGAAAATAATCAGTAACTATGGTAACCAAACTGAGAAGTGCTTAAACAGGAACTAGAAAGAGATCAAGACTAACAGAAAAACACAAGTGACTAGAAAACGTAAACAGAAATATGATCTGGGCAGCGGATCATAACAAATAGACTGTCGAGTTTCAGATGAAAGTTCTCTTTTTCTGGCCATTTTGAGCGTTTAATTGACCCCACAAATGTGATGCTCCAGAAACTCAATCTGCTCAAAGGAAGGTCAGTTTTGTAGCTTCTGTAACGAGCTAAACTGTTTTCAGATGTGTGAACATGATTGCACAAGGGTTTTCTAATCATCAATTAGCCTTCTGAGCCAATGAGCAAACACATTGTACCATTAGAACACTGGAGTGATAGTTGCTGGAAATGGGCCTCTATACACCTATGTAGATATTGCACCAAAAACCAGACATTTGCAGCTAGAATAGTCATTTACCACATTAGCAATGTATAGAGTGTATTTCTTTAAAGTTAAGACTAGTTTAAAGTTATCTTCATCGAAAATAAGGACATTTCAATGGGACCCCAAACTTTTGAACGGTAGTGTATATATGTATGTATATATGCATACACATATACATGTATATATGCATACACATATACATGTATATATGCATACACATATACATGTATATATGCATACACATATACATGTATATATGCATACACATATACATGTATATATACATATATATATATATATATATATATATATATATATATATATATATATATATATATATATATATATATATATATATATATATATATATATATACATATATATATGCATACATACATATGTGTGTGTATATATATACACACATATATATATATATATATATATATATATATATATATATATACAGTACCGGCCAAAAGTTTGGACACACCTTCTCCTCATTCAATGCGTTTTCTTTATTTCCATGACTATTTACATTGTAGATTGTCACTGAAGGCATCAAAACTATGAATGAACACATGTGAAGTTATGTACTTAACAAAAAAAAGGTGAAATAACTGAAAACATGTTTTATATTCTAGTTTCTTCAAAATAGCCACCCTTTGCTCTGATGACTGCTTTGCACACTTTTGGCATTCTCTCGATGAGCGTCAAGCACACCTGTGAAGTGAAAACCGTTTCAGGTGACTACCTCATGAAGCTCCGTGCCACAAAATGTGCCCTTGTACTTATCAATGACGGAGCAGGAAAGGGCTAGGAATACATATAGAGCGTCCTTTTATGAAGTTAATGGCATTTTACATTTATATTTATTTACGCAAAATGGGGCCCCCACGAGTCGCACAGTGTGTGATCTGCATATAAGGAGGGACAGGCCTCGATGTAATAGCGCAAAGGAGCAAACTGCTGCTTTAAAATATATATATATATATATATATATATATATATATATATATATATATATATATATATATATATATATATATATATATATATATATATATATATATATATATATATATATATATATATATATATATACTTTCTCTGTAAGAGTCAGCAAATGTTGCATTTATTTTATACCAATTTCCTTTTTGATTGATTCAGCATCCTCACTGTGTGTGTGGTGTGCATGGAAGGTAAATTCACCTGCATCGAGGTGAAGTTCCACCTGGAGCGTCAGATGGGCTACTACCTGATCCAGATGTACATCCCGTCGCTCCTCATCGTCATCCTCTCCTGGGTGTCTTTCTGGATCAACATGGACGCCGCGCCCGCCAGAGTAGGTCTGGGCATCACCACCGTGCTCACCATGACCACGCAGAGCTCCGGGTCGCGGGCGTCGCTGCCAAAGGTAAGTCGACATAACACGGGTGAGCGTTAAAAGGAAGAGTTTGATAATAGGGCTGTCCAAACTTTTTCTACGCATACTTGAAAATTCAAAAATTCGATATTTTTCATTTTCAATACCAATGCGACATGTACATTTTTAAAGCAAATTAACCCCCCAAAATACAGCCTGTCAGCTTTGTTTTATTAGCATCAACATTTCAACTATTTTAATATTTATATGGGGACGGCGTGGCGAAGTTGGGAGAGTGGCCGTGCCAGCAACCTGAGGGTTCCTGGTTCGATGCCCAGCTTGGGAGTACCGAATGTGATTCATTAGTATCGCAATACTGCACTAATACAACCCTAGTGTATCCTAAACATTCCTGCAACTTCATCTTACACACTTTGGCATTTTTAAGTATTTTTGTCACAATAATAATAGCATTAAAAAAATGACTCAACCACTACTGCTTCTTGTCCTTTTGGACTACTTGCTCTTGTTGGGAATCGGTGGTTGTGTTTTTTCTGACATATTTATCCGAGAAGAGAATGAGGGCAGGGAGAAAACGGAGCAAAGTAGAGCCTATACAACAGGCCTTTTAAACTGGCGGCCCCCGTGCCACATCCGGCCCGCCAAAGCTTTTAATTTGGTTTGACGAACATCGCCCAAATGGGCTTGATGAAACCAATCAAAATAGGGTTGTTTATGTATGCAGTACTCCCGCCACCCCACAGGGGGCAACAACAAAGCATAAGTGTCACAATAAAGCGACAGTGGGGGATTAGAAGAAGATGACACGATCGACCCTGAAAAAAAAATCATAATAAATCGCGAAAATCTGACTTTTACCAGCGACTGGACAACAAAGTATGTTGTTTTGAGCTGTTTAACTCGGGCGATCAAAACTGGTTTAGTACATGTAGCGCTGTATTTGACCAGTAGAGGGCTATAAAGCTACACATTAGGTTTAATTGTGTTAAACCACATGTGTGCAATGTTTGCCGTGTGTATTAACACTATTGTATTTATGTATCCTACACAATGGACATTATTTATGTAAAATACACAATGGACGGTACACTTTTGTAATGTTTATATTTTCAGTCCTACAAATTAGAGATGTCCGATAATGGCTTTTTTGTCGATATCCGATATTCCGATATTGTCCAACTCTTAATTACCGATTCCGATATCAACCAATACCGATATATACAGTCGTGGAATTAACACATTATTATGCCTAATTTTGTTGTGATGCCCCGCATTAAACAATGTAACAAGGTTTTCCAAAATAAAATCAATTCAAGTTATGGAAAAAAATGCCAACATGGCACTGCCATATTTATTATTGAAGTCACAAAGTGCATTATGTTTGTTAACATGCCTCAAAACAGCAGCTTGGAATTTGGGAGCATGAGGAGGTTGAGGTGGGCGGGGTTGGGGGGGGGGGGTATGGGGTACCGGGGGGGTGTATATTGTAGCGTCCCAGAAGAGTAGTGCTGCAAGGGGTTCTGGGTATTTGTTCTGTTGTGTTTATGTTGTGTTACGGTGCAGATGTTCTCCCGAAATGTGTTTGTCATTCTTGTTTGGTGTGGGTTCACAGTGTGGCACATATTTGTAACAGTGTTAAAGTTGTTTATACGGCAACCCTCAGTGTGACCTGTATGGCTGTTGACAAAATATGCTTTGCATTCACTTGTGTGTGTGAAAAGCCGTAGATATTATGTGTTTGGGCCGGCACGCAAAGGCAGTGCCTTTAAGGTTTATTGGCGCTCCGCACTTCTCCCTACGTCCAATTTTACTTTTTGAAACAGATACCGATAATTTCCGATATTACATTTTAAAGCATTTATCGGCCGATAACAGCTCTACTACAAATCTAAATAAAGGAAGATGTATAAAGAAATCAAACTGAGGAAGAAAAACAATTCAAAAGAAGGAACATCAATAATCAACAAAACTTAGCTTTTATTTCTACATGCTGTTAACTATCTGTCTAGCTGCACACGCTGGAAGCGAGTAGAGAGGGCAGAATAATTAATTTATTGACAGTGCAGTGTGAAAGCTGATGTGTTGACTTTGTAAATAAGTCAACACCGTCTCAAAGGAATATAAACCTGCATCCAAATTGTGATGTCCGGCCCCTGAGAACTCGGGCTCCTGAAACTGCGGCCCTCTTCATGATGTAAATGAATAGCCCTGCTGTACAGCAATAGGGTATGCTAACATTAGCGTACGCTACCTCAAATGACCTCACCGAAAAAATGCTGCATTAGTTCCTTTCATCCCGGCTTATAAAAAGGCCAAACCAAAACGCGGAAAATTTGATTTACTGCGGATCAGAAAGGGATTTACCGTCCTTGTCCTCCAAAAGACATTGGAAGGGGACACTGGAATGGGACGTCCCGGAACGAGCTTATTTGGGTGATGAAATAATGACACCCGTGGGTGTAGGACAAGGGCCGAGGACAAACAGTGAGGTCGTATTGTAAAAACAAAGTCGGGCTGTGAAATGACCAAGAAAAAATGATTTTCACACGATTGGCCAGCGGATCGATGCGTTTTCGGCTATGAGGGTGCAGCAGGTAACCATAGCAACTGAATATCGCAAAACGCAACACTGAACACACATCATGGGTAAATTGTGATGACACTATTTCCCATAGTAACCACAACTCAGCGTGGTTCACTGTGTGCCGAAGAACACTTGCCACAACATTAGGTACACACCTGCAAATACTGCTGTGCCACTTGTGCTCACCCATCCATCCATACATTTTCTACCGCGTGTCCCTTTTGGAGTCGCGGGGGGTGCTGGAGCCGTACAGCATAAATCATAACACTGATAAAAGTGTCAAAAGAAGCTAAGCACTGGTGCAGATTATTAGTACCGAGCAGCCTGGGAAGAGAAGGAATGACCAACAGTTCTTCCTTCATTATTTGAATGTTGTACCGAGCAGCCAGGACCGAGGAGACGTGTACACCGCTTTCCCACGTTATACGGTCACGTACGGTTCCATGGTCTTCTTCTGCTTTGTTGTCACTGATAGGCGTCATTAGAGCAAGGGTTCTGACCTTGGGGTCCATGGCCCTCTCAAATGTTAACACTGAATTAGTCATCTTACTTTTGATTTTAATCATAATAATCATTTTGTCTAACCTACTTACAGTTTGTCACATGAAATGAAACCATGTGTTGATTAGAAAGATTATTATTTATTTAACACATAAACCTTCGCTTAGGTCAGGCTGATTTAAAAAAATAAAATAAAAAATAAAAGGTACTGACCAACTGATATAAAATATATGTACATGCAATTATGTAGTGCTAAAATAAATAAATAAAGTAGATTAATAAGTAATACTATTTATGTTATTTAATAAAATCAAAATGCAAATTAAAACAAATTTGGTCATAATTTTTGCGCTTAAAAAAATGACATTAGCTCCAGACTGTTTGTCACATGAAATGAAACCATGTGTTAATTAGAAATATTATTATTTATTTAACACATAAACCTTAGGTTTAGGTTAGGCTGATTTTAAAAAAAAGAAAAAAAAAAAAGGTACTAACGAACTGATAAAAAATAAATGCACATGCAATTATGTAGTGCTAAAATAAATAAACTAGACTAATAAGTAGTAATATTTATGTTATGTAATAAAATCAAAGTGCAAATTAAAACGCATTTTAGTCATAATTTTTGTGCTTAAGAAATGTTTCTGTGACTTTAGCTCCAGACTGTTTGTCACATGAAATGAAACCATGTGTTAATTAGAAATATTATTATTTATTTAACACATAAACCTTACTTAGGCTTAGGTCAGGCTGATTAAAAAAAAAAAAGGTACTAACCAACTGATAAAAACACATTTTACATGCAATTATGTCGTGCTAAAATAAATAAACTAGATTAATAATATAATATTTATGTTATGCAATAAAATCAAAGTGCAAATTAAAACAAATGTAGTCATAATTTTTGCGCCTAACAAATTTTTCTGCAACTTTAGCTCCAGACTGTTTGTTTGAGATTGTCATTACTACCACAAAGTGGTGGAAAAATGTATTGCAACTGAGTACCACTGTGGCCCGTACAGACCACAGCTGAGAAACAGATATTTGTTGGAAGTCCACTGACTCAAAGAGCTAATACTTTTCGATGCTCATCGTGATCGAAGTAATGCGAGGCGTTTGGACTACTTTTGAGTTTGTTCGCCAAATGTTTGTTCGAAATTCATAATTGTACACCCTTTGTACACCGAAGTGGCTGGGAGAGGGAAGTCTGGGCTTCTCTGCTTAGGCTGCTGCCCCCGCAACCCGACCTCGGATAAGCGGAAGAAGATGGATGGATGGATGGAGTTTGTCCTTGCACCACTAAACACCATAAATGTTGGTTTCTTATTATTTAATAATAACTTATTAATATCAAACCATTTTTTTAGCTGAATCAACTCAACCTCTATTATCCTCAAACACTTCCTTCAGTGTTACAAACTCGATGCATCGCCCAGCCCTAGTTCCACCCCGAACCCCCCAGTTTAGTGTTTGCGTCCGTAACAGTCAGCAAAACTGACGTTCGATTGGCTGAATTCTTAACTCGGCATGTGCTCAGAAGGCGTTGCTGATGCGTTATGACATCGCCTCTCAGATGGGCGGGAGGGGTCAGGTTGTCCCCGAGCCTTAACCGTGACCTGTCTTGTGGCTGTGTGACAAGTGCCCACCACCCCACTGACTCACTCCCCACTCATGGGTTTCGCCACACGCCACCGGGTGACCCGGAAACACGGGCGATCCGCCCACCTCTTTGGTCACCTTGTTGACGTGTGTGCGTGTGTGTGTGTGTTGTTCTGGCAATGCTTACTTAATGGGGACATTGCTCTGTTTACACAGTCACCTTTAGGGGACCTCTGACGGTATGGGGACAAAAAAACAGGTCCCCTAAAGGGAAACCTTTTTAAATGATAGTCAGATCCATTCTGAAGATGCCTAAGTGATTTTTAAGCTTTGGCCCATAAAACATGTTCACTGAGAAGTAAACATCTAATTTGAACTTTTATTTTCATTTTATTTTTTTTTATTTTTTTTTAAATGGTCCTCAGAAGTCACGTACAAATTTGTGTGAATTATGCAGAATTATTTAAATTTGGTCCTCATATTAACTCTTATTCCCCAGGGTCCCCAGTAAGAATGATCAGCACATTACTTCATCAATCCAGAGATTTAAAGACTAGACCAGGGGTCGGCAACCTTTACCACTCAAAGAGCCATTTTGGCAAGTTTCACAAATTAAAGAAAGTAATGGGAGCCACAAAAAAAAATTTTTAATTTAAAATGAAAAACACTGCATACAAAGCTTAAATGCTTTGTGCTATGTTAACCAGGGGTCTCCGACACACGCACCGGCACGCACTTCAATGTGGAAATTTGATGTTAGTGCAGCCCGCGAGTTTTGAATGAATGGCGCTTGATAGCGTCATACTTGCCAACTCTCTCACTTTTCCCGGGAGACTCCCGAATATCAGAGCGTGATGACACTGCATTTGGCGCCCTCTACAGTCTGCCCTAACAGTGTACCTGCTCGACCACACATAGAATGCAGTTTCAGCTTGCTCACGTAAGAGACAGCAAGGCGTACTAACTCAGCAGCCACACATCTTACACTGACGGTACCAATACCCAGAATCCCATGCAGCCCTAACTCTTCCGCTCAACCAACGCACGGAGAGTGGGGGGGGGGGGGGGGGGGGGGGGGGGTTGATGTGTGGGGGGATTTGGTGGTAGCGGGGGTGTATAATGTAGACCGGAAGAGTTAGGGCTGCATGGGATTCTGGGTAATGGTTGTGTTGTGTTTATGTTGTGTTACGGTGGGATGTTCTCCAGAAATGTGTTTTTCATTCTTTTTTGGTGTGGGTTCACAGTGTGGCGCATATTTGTAACGTAACAATGTTAAAGTTGTTTGATACGGCTACCGTCAGTGTAAGCTGTGTGGCTGATGACTAAGTATGCTTTGCTGTCTCCTGTGTGTGCAAGTAATAACAACATGCAACATGTGGCTGGACTGGCACGCTGTATGTAAATGCTATACAGGACAATTACTGCAGTGCAATTAGGGCACGCCCTTTATTTAGTAATTAGAGTGTAAATAGGATTATTTTTTCCCTGGGAGTAATCTATGAGAGACACTGACATCCATAAATCTCCTGGGAAAATCGGGGGGGTCGGCATGTATGTAGCTGAGCCGCATCAGAGTGGTCAAAGAGCCGCATGCGGCTCCGGAGCCGCGGGTTGCCGACCCCTGGACTAGACTATGAGCTAACTGGGCAGTGGCCATTTTACCTATTTTTTTTTATGCCTCCACAACCTGTAGAAAGGGTGGTCCCCACAAGTGATGATCAAAAACTTGGTCTCCATTCCAAATGATAACCAGTATGTGTGTGTGTGTGTGTGTGTGTGTGTGTGTGTGTGTGTGTGTGTGTGTGTGTGTGTGTGTGTGTGTGTGTGTGTGTGTGTGTGTGTGTGTGTGTGTGTGTGTGTGTTCCCAGGTGTCCTACGTGAAGGCCATCGACATCTGGATGGCGGTGTGCCTTCTCTTCGTGTTCGCCGCCCTGCTGGAGTACGCCGCCGTCAACTTTGTGTCCAGGCAGCACAAGGAGTTCATCAGGCTGAGGAAAAAGCGGCGACAGCAAAGAATCGTGAGTGTAAATCAAGCAGCCTTTTAAAAAGAACAACAACAAAAAACACACACTGTCAGGTTCAAACACTGGTGACATCTATTAAACAAGACAAAAAGCAAGGAATTAAACAGAGACAGAATTAAATTTGGCTCAATTGAGGAGAAACGTCTGGACTGTACTCTTCGTGCAGTCCCACCACGCTCTGACGAAAGATTGTACACCTCTTTTTTTTGGACTTTTCCTGATTACATGGCAACAGCTGTTTCTAAAGGGTCGGGGGCCGTAAACAGCCGCCCCCTTTGGTTACAAAACAGTTCAAAGAAAAGGTCGGTTCAAAGAAAAGCTCGTAAACAGTTCGAAGAAGAGGTCGTAAAACAGTTCAAAGAAGCGGTGCTGGAGCTTGGGCAGGTCCTGCTTTCTCTCCGCTTTTGTAGATCTCGGGTCAAGACAAAATATTTCTGTGGATTACAATACATCAAAGAAACAGACACCTTCATGTTGCTTCCCATCCTACACAGTGGAGTTTTACAAGCCTTCTTCTTGGTAGGATCAAAGACAGCTTTTGTCTGCTCGCCGGGAACTCATGTGATAACTTAGAAACAATTATTCTGACACACACACACACACACTGTCACAAAGTGCGGAATGTAAAAACAACACACACTCCTTGTCAGGCGCCATGACTTCCACCTCCCATTATTGCGGGGCGGCGGTATATCCAGGAAGTGACAACATCAATCCGCTACAGCTGGCTGTCATACCACAGAGGAGCCGTTCTTTGTTGCTATGACGATCCTGTCCCTCCGACAATACGTTCCGCACAGCCGGCCGGGATGACCCCGCGGCTCCGCTAAGCAAAACAGGCCGATGCATAAACAAACGCGAGAATGCCCAGTGGGCTACACCGTAGTCGTCTATGACCAGAGGTGGGTAGAGTAGCCAGAAATTGTACTCAAGTAAGAGTACTGTCACTTTAGAGATTTATTACTCAAGTAAAAGTAAGGAGTAGTCACCCAAATATTTACTGGAGTAAAGTAAAAAGTATGTTGTGAAACAAACTACTCAAGTACTGAGTAACTAATGAGTAACCTGTTCGTTTAATGATGACGGCAACAAATAATGCACAAAAACATAAAAATAGCAATGAGCAAATTCAGAGCCAGGAATATCTCTTAAGCAACTAAAACGATAACATATATTAAATAATAATACATTAACATGAAAAAAATTAAGGCAAATTGAGCCACAATAACTTAACAGCACCATGGGCTTAGTAGGCAGAGATTACAAAGGAAAATAACAAGTTAGCCTTTACGCAAACCATAAACTGATAGGTGTGGGCTGCACGGTGCACCTGGGAACACACTGATTGGTGTTTCTATGCATGCGTGTGTGTGTGTGTGTGTGTGTGTGTGTGTGTGTGTGTGTGTGTGTGTGTGTGTGTGTGTGTGTGTGTGTGTGTGTGTGTGTGTGTGTGTGTGTGTGTGTGTGTGTGGTGTGTGTGTGTGTGTGTGTGTGTGTGTGTGTGTGTGTGTGTGTGTGTGTGTGTGTGTGTCTTTGTCGGTCTCTCTATGAGGCTGCAGTGCGTTAATAAATGTCCCCACACGATGTACATTTGACAGTGATTCATAGCAGGGAAGCTAACATCAGCCTACGGTGACAGCCAAAATATCTGCTAACGTTACTTACTGCCATGTGCTTCCTCAAATTTGACGTTGAGTTCATGTAAAATTAAGCTTGTTGCCTCTGAAACTTTATGTTCAGTTAATCATGTGACCGCCTGGCTCTGTTTGATTGGTGAAACGGAGTCAAACGTCACCAGCGACTGTATTTGATTGGTGAAACGGAGTCAAACGTCACCAGTGACTGTATTTGATTGGTGAAACGGAGTCAAACGTCACCAGTGACTGCATTTGATTGGTGAAACGGAGTCAAACGTCACCAGTGACTGTATTTGATTGGTGAAACGGAGTCAAACGTCACCAGTGACTGTATTTGATTGGTGAAACGGAGTCAAACGTCACCAGTGACTGCATTTGATTGGTGAAACGGAGTCAAACGTCACCAGTGACTGTATTTGATTGGTGAAACGGAGTCAAACGTCACCAGTGACTGTATTTGATTGGTGAAACGGAGTCAAACGTCACCAGTGACTGCATTTGATTGGTGAAACGGAGTCAAACGTCACTAGTGACTGTATTTGATTGGTGAAACGGAGTCAAACGTCACCAGTGACTGCATTTGATTGGTGAAACGGAGTCAAACGTCACCAGTGACTGTATTTGATTGGTGAAACGGAGTCAAACGTCACCAGTGACTGTATTTGATTGGTGAAACGGAGTCAAACGTCACCAGTGACTGCATTTGATTGGTGAAACGGAGTCAAACGTCACCAGTGACTGTATTTGATTGGTGAAACGGAGTCAAACGTCACCAGTGACTGTATTTGATTGGTGAAACGGAGTCAAACGTCACCAGTGACTGTATTTGATTGGTGAAACGGAGTCAAACGTCACCAGTGACTGTATTTGATTGGTGAAACGGAGTCAAACGTCACCAGTGACTGCATTTGATTGGTGAAACGGAGTCAAACGTCACCAGTGACTGCATTTGATTGGTGAAACGGAGTCAAACGTCACCAGTGACTGTATTTGATTGGTGAAACGGAGTCAAACATCACCAGCGACTGTATTTGATTGGTGAAACGGAGTCAAACGTCACCAGTGACTGTATTTGATTGGTGAAACGGAGTCAAACGTCACCAGTGACTGCATTTGATTGGTGAAACGGAGTCAAACGTCACCAGTGACTGCATTTGATTGGTGAAACGGAGTCAAACGTCACCAGTGACTGCATTTGATTGGTGAAACGGAGTCAAACGTCACCAGTGACTGTATTTGATTGGTGAAACGGAGTCAAACGTCACCAGTGAGTGTATTTGATTGGTGAAACGGAGTCAAACGTCACCAGTGACTGCATTTGATTGGTGAAACGGAGTCAAACGTCACCAGTGACTGTATTTGATTGGTGAAACGGAGTCAAACATAACCAGCGACTGCATTTGATTGGTGAAACGGAGTCAAACATCACCAGTGACTGTATTTGATTGGTGAAACGGAGTCAAACGTCACCAGTGACTGCGTTTGATTGGTGAAACGGAGTCAAACATAACCAGCGACTGCATTTGATTGGTGAAACGGAGTCAAACGTCACCAGTGACTGCATTTGATTGGTGAAACGGAATCAAACGTCACCAGTGACTGCATTTGATTGGTGAAACGGAGTCAAACGTCACCAGTGACTGCATTTGATTGGTGAAACGGAGTCAAACGTCACCAGTGACTGTATTTGATTGGTGAAACGGAGTCAAACGTCACCAGTGACTGCATTTGATTGGTGAAACGGAGTCAAACGTCACCAGGTGACTGTATTTGATTGGTGAAACGGAGTCAAACGTCACCAGTGACTGTATTTGATTGGTGAAACGGAGTCAAACGTCACCAGTGACTGTATTTGATTGGTGAAACGGAGTCAAACGTCACCAGTGACTGCATTTGATTGGTGAAACGGAGTCAAACGTCACCAGTGACTGCATTTGATTGGTGAAAGGGAGTCAAACGCCACCAGTGACTGTATTTGATTGGTGAAACGGAGTCAAACGTCACCAGTGACTGTATTTGATTGGTGAAACGGAGTCAAACGTCACCAGTGACTGCATTTGATTGGTGAAACGGAGTCAAACGTCACCAGTGACTGCATTTGATTGGTGAAAGGGAGTCAAACGCCACCAGTGACTGTATTTGATTGGTGAAACGGAGTCAAACGTCACCAGTGACTGCATTTGATTGGTGAAACGGAAACAAACGTCACCAGTGACTGTATTTGTTTGGTGAAACGGAGTCAAACGTCACCAGTGACTGCATTTGATTGGTGAAACGGAGTCAAACGTCACCAGTGACTGTATTTGATTGGTGAAACGGAGTCAAACGTCACCAGTGACTGTATTTGATTGGTGAAACGGAGTCAAACGTCACCAGTGACTGCATTTGATTGGTGAAACGGAGTCAAACGTCACCAGTGACTGCATTTGATTGGTGAAACGGAGTCAAACGTCACCAGTGACTGCATTTGATTGGTGAAACGTAGTCAAACGTCACCAGTGACTGTATTTGATTGGTGAAACGGAGTCAAACGTCACCAGTGACTGCATTTGATTGGTGAAACGGAGTCAAACGTCACCAGTGACTGCATTTGATTGGTGAAACGGAGTCAAACGTCACCAGTGACTGTATTTGATTGGTGAAACGGAGTCAAACGTCACCAGTGACTGCATTTGATTGGTGAAACGGAGTCAAACGTCACCAGTGACTGCATTTGATTGGTGAAACGGAGTCAAACGTCACCAGTGACTGCATTTGATTGGTGAAACGGAGTCAAACGTCACCGGTGACTGTATTTGATTGGTGAAACGGAGTCAAACGTCACCAGTGACTGTATTTGATTGGTGAAACGGAGTCAAACGTCACCAGTGACTGCATTTGATTGGTGAAACGGAGTCAAACGTCACCAGTGACTGCATTTGATTGGTGAAAGGGAGTCAAACGCCACCAGTGACTGTATTTGATTGGTGAAACGGAGTCAAACGTCACCAGTGACTGTATTTGATTGGTGAAACGGAGTCAAACGTCACCAGTGACTGCATTTGATTGGTGAAACGGAGTCAAACGTCACCAGTGACTGCATTTGATTGGTGAAACGGAGTCAAACGTCACCAGTGACTGCATTTGATTGGTGAAACGGAGTCAAACGTCACCAGTGACTGCATTTGATTGGTGAAACGGAGTCAAACGTCACCGGTGACTGTATTTGATTGGTGAAACGGAGTCAAACGTCACCAGTGACTGTATTTGATTGGTGAAACGGAGTCAAACGTCACCAGTGACTGCATTTGATTGGTGAAACGGAGTCAAACGTCACCAGCGACTGCATTTGATTGGTGAAACGGAGTCAAACGTCACCAGTGACTGTATTTGATTGGTGAAACGGAGTCAAACGTCACCAGCGACTGCATTTGATTGGTGAAACGGAGTCAAACGTCACCAGTGACTGCATTTGATTGGTGAAACGGAGTCAAACGTCACCAGCGACTGTATTTGATTGGTGAAACGGAGTCAAACGTCACCAGCGACTGTATTTGATTGGTGAAACGGAGTCAAACGTCACCAGTGACTGCATTTGATTGGTGAAACGGAGTCAAACGTCACCAGTGACTGCATTTGATTGGTGAAACGGAGTCAAACGTCACCAGTGACTGCATTTGATTGGTGAAACGGAGTCAAACGTCACCAGTGACTGTATTTGATTGGTGAAACGGAGTCAAACGTCACCAGTGACTGTATTTGATTGGTGAAACGCAGGCATGTGATAGATCCTACTTTGAAGATCTGTCTGACAGACCAAAACAAACAAAGCGTGCATTAAAAGATCGATAAAAATCAGTAGCGAGTAGCGAACTGAATGTTGATAAATGAAGCGGCGTAAAAGTGGCATTTCTTCTCTATCAATATACTCAAGTAAAAGTATGTTGCATTAAAACTACTCTTAGAAGTACAATTTATCCCAAAAGTTACTCAAGTAGATGTAACGGAGTAAATGTAGCGCGTTACTACCCACCTCTGTCTATGACGCACAAAAATATCCTGCAGCCTTCAAGTCAAGAAGCTCATTTATTCATTCCCACGCCGTGTTTCCACCACACTTGATCCAAGCCCAACCCGTGGCTGTCATTACAATCCAAGTCCAGTGCACAGGTGCAGGTGTGCTAAATCAAGGCTGCCGCACAATAATCACCCTAACAGTCCCTCGCCACCTGTAACCTCATTGCTGGGCGGTCATGCTTTATAGATGCTTTTCCTCCTAGTGTTATTCTTTTTTTACTGCGGTTCTAACGGCCACATGTCTCCCCGGAGCCCGCCCGTGAGCAACAAACGTAAGAATAAAAATCCATCATCTCGCTCACTTGGTTTTGCGCCACTTTGGAGAGAAGAGGCGCTCAGACGCTTGCTGTTCAAGATCGTCACGAACTTCCATCCATCCATTTTCTACCGCTTTTCCCTTTTGGGGTGATGGAGCCTATCTCAGCTGCACATGGGCGGAAGGCGAGGTCACACTGAGGGTGGCCGTATAAACAACTTTAACACTGTTACAAATATGCGCCACACTGTGAACCCACACCAAACAAGAATGACAAACACATTTCGGGAGAACATCCGCACCGTAACACAACATAAACACAACAGAACAAATACCCAGAACCCCTTGCAGCACTAACTCTTCCGGGACGCTACAATATACATCCCCCGCTACCCTCCACCCCACCTCAACCTCCTCATGCTCTCTCAGGGAGAGCATGACCCAAATTCCAAGCTGCTGTTTTGAGGCATGTTAAAAAAAAAAATGCACTTTGTGACTTCAATAATAATTAAAGCTGCAAGCAGCGATGGACGGGACCGACTGAGAGGGCTCATAAAATCCAAACCGGAGCAGTAATTAAAACTCTTTCATCAACTTTTAATCAGAAGGGTTCAATCTCTCTCCTGTGCTAATTTGAAGCCGACACGACAAACGCGCTCAGAGGTGATAATGTTTGAAAAAAGGTGACTGTTTTTTCTCAACTTTTGTTTTGAAGGGGGAATTGCAAACTTCCTGTTGATTTTTGCTGGTGGTTGTCAGCGTATGAAATATAGGTCTAAGTGAGACCTACATAGAGGTTTTTGTTTCATGTCTCTACGACATTCCTACTGGGAGTTAGAAGCCGTTTTGTCAGTGTTTTTTTTCCTAGGGGGCGCTAGAGCGCAATTTTGAGTTTTGGGGTTTGGTTTTTTGATTAGATCGCAATTTTCGCCAGTCCTGATGTGTGTGTCCAATTTGGTGAGTTTTGAAGCATGTTAAGGGGGTCAAATTACAGCTCAAAGAGGCGGCGGTATAATAATAAAACGCTAGAAATACAATAGGGTCCTCTGTCCCAAAGGGACTCGGTCCCTAAATATGGCAGTGCCATGTTGGCATTTTTTCCATAACTTGAGTTGATTTATTTTGGAAAACCTTGTTACATTGTTTAATGCATCCAGCGGGGCATCACAACAAAATTAGGCATAATAATGTGTTAATTCCACGACTGTATATATCGGTATCGGTTGATATCGGAATCAAGAGTTGGACAATATCGGAATATCGGCAAAAAAAGCCATTATCGGACATCTCTAATTCTCATAGTGCACCCTTGACATTCTCATTCATTTAATTCCTTGTTGCTATTTTAAAATGAAATGACGCCCACAGAACATTTGAAATCCTCATGTTTTCTTTGACATTGAATGACGAGAGAGGATCGCTTACAGTAATTCCAACTGTCTGTCTTACTTTTGGAGGAACTCGCCTGTCTGAACGGGAGCGTGGAGTCGATGCGGAATGTGAACAGTGACATTCCCGCTAGCGATTGCACCTGCACGAATGTGACGCACCACTGCAACGCCTGTATCAGGGTAAAAACCCCCAGTGGAACCTTTGACCCTAATGAGTGTTCAAGCCTCACTAACTCACCCTGATGAAAGGCCCTGCAATCCTTCATGTCCTAACCTGACTAATCTGTGTCTTTGCACCCTTTTCCCACTCTGTTGTCTGGGTCTAGGAATTATTTGACGCTCAAAACGGCTAGCAGCTACACTGCAGCTAAGCACACAATAGCACAAAAGCTAGACATACGTGAGAAGTGTCCTTAATTGAACACTATTGTGGTCTTAAACAGCACATTTGTCAATACAAATAAGTGGCAAAATAATTATGCTTTCATTTACCGTATTTTTCGGAGTATAAGTCGCTCCGGAGTATAAGTCGCACTTGCTGAAAATGCATAATAAAGAAGAAAAAAAACATATATAAGTCGCACTGGAGTATAAGTCGCATTTTTTGAGGAAATGTATTTGATGAAACCCAACACCAAGAATAGACATTTGAAAGGCAATTTAAAATAAATAAAGAATAATGAACAACAGGCTGAATAAGTGTACGTTATATGAGGCATAAATAACCAACTGAGAACGTGCCTGGTATGTTAACGTAACATATTATGGTAAGAGTCATTCAAATAACTATAACATATAGAACATGCTATACGTTTACCAAACAATCTGTCACTCCTAATCGCTAAATCCCATGAAATCTTATACGTCTAGTCTCTTACGTGAATGAGCTAAATAATATTATTTGATATTTTACGGTAATGTGTTAATAATTTCACTCCTGAGTATAAGTCGCCCCCGAGCTATGAAAAAAACTGCGACTTACAGTCCGAAAAATACGGTACTTATATATGCAAAGTCTCGAAGGCAGAAGCTAATTAGAAAGTATCAAGTAACAAACGTGTCCGCATCATTCAATCTACGAATTGTTCTTTGTTCTTGCGTGTTTTTAAATGTTTCACTTCCAATAATGTGATGCACTTGGCTAAAATGAGGACACTTGCATGAAAATAAGTACCGTATTTTTTGGACTATAAGTCGCAGTTTTTTTCATAGTTTGGCAGGGGGTGCGACTTATACTCAGGAGCGACTTATGTGGGAAATTATTAACACATTACCGTAAAATATCAAATAATATTATTTAGCTCATTCGCGTAAGAGACTAGACGTATAAGATTTCATGGGATTTAGCGATTAGGAGTGACAGATTGTTTGGTAAACGTATAGCATGTTCTATATGTTATAGTTATTTGAATGACTCTTACCATAATATGTTACGTTAACATACCAGGCACGTTCTCAGTTGGTTATTTATGCCTCATATAACGTACACTTATTCCACCTGTTGTTCACTATTATTTATTTTAAATTGCCTTTCAAATGTCTGTTCTTGGTGTTGGGTTTTATCAAATACATTTCCCCAAAAAATGCGACTTATACTCCAGTGCGACTTCTATATGTTTTTTTCCTTCTTTATCATGCATTTTCGGCCGGTGCGACTTATACTACGGAGTGACTTATACTCCGAAAAATACGGTAACACCGTGAGCACACTTTACTTCCTGTATGCTAAACGCGGAACCATAGCGACGCAACCTGGAACAGTTGCAAATGTGTACGAAACTAACTTGTGAATTAAATGCGCTATATAAGAAAAACTAGTTTTCTTGCCTTACTTTACTGCGTAACTCAATTATTGTGGCCACAAAAAAAATAAAATTATCATTCCACTTTAATTTAAAGACAGCATAGGTCAATTCCAGACGGGTAATAATACATAGGTTTGTGTTTTTTCATACTTACCATTAGGAGTGCAATAAAAATGTATTCATATCCGAATCGCAATTTTTATTTATTCAAATTCTTAATTTAACCCTTGTGTAATGTTCATGTTGTTGTTACCCATTGCATTTTGTGGCTTTTAATGCCTCACAATCAAACAGTTTTATGTTAAAATACTGAACAGATGTTTACCTTATCCCAATAATCATCTGTTCAGTATTTTAACATAAAACTGTTTGATTGTGAGGCATTAAAAGCCACAAAATGCAACGGGTCCATCAGACCCACAAACGCTGGCTGAGTAACAACAATATGAACGTTGCACGGAAAATTTCTCTGCCAGTTTCTACATCCCAAAAAGATTCTTCTTTTGTGTTTCTGCACCTGCGGTTCCCACACAAGGTTGCAACATTGTTTGTCAACACTAGCTGCTCTCATTTTCTCGCACATTTGACCCTCTGATGTTCTGTGTACCTACAC
>NC_084758.1:23758436-23765936 GCF_033978785.1 Entelurus aequoreus
ATGCTGACTGTGCGTTATGATAAACGCTGATGCGTCGCCAGGCTCTGCTTTTTATCGTTAGACTTATCAGATTTAATGTTTTATTATCTATAGCAGGGGTGCCAAAAGTGTGGCCCGGAGGCCATTTGCGGCCCGCAACTAATGTTTTAAAGGGCCCTGGCACATTTTAAAAATGCTATTAAAATAAACAAAAACATAACAAAAGTGGAATAAAAAAAGCTTAGAGGTGATATGTAATTTAGAAAAAGTTGCAATGCTGACTAATAAAACAAAGCTGTTTTTTTTTCTTTAAAACTGTCATTGCTCAAAACATAATATTGAATCAAAATCAATGTGTTTATGAATTATTGACCTATCCAAGGTTCCGCCGATTACTTCACATCAAATATTCCACTTGGAAAAATGTTTTTTGTGGAAGATTTTGCATATTTTGTGTGTTTGCCATAAAAAAAAAAAATTTTTAATTATTTGACAAAAAGGGCAGAAAACAAACAAACAAAAAAACAACAACTTAGAATTGAGGGATAGATCTGAAGTTGATGTAGACTCTACAGATTTAAGCGTTAAATAAATAATGTATGTATGCCCTGGCACACCATTATATATGTATATATATATATATATATATATATATATATATATATATATATATATATATATATATATATATATATATATATATATATATATATATATATATATATATATATATATATATATATAGTATGTATATATATATATATATATATATATATATATATATATATATATATATATATATATAGTATGTATGTATATGTGTGTATATATATATATAGTATGTATATATATATATAGTATGCATATATATATATATATATAGTATGTATGTATATGTGTGTATATATATATATATATATATATAGTATGTATGTATGTGTGTATATATATATATGTGTGTATAAATACTATATATACATATATGTATATAGTATGTATGTATATGTGTGTGTGTATATATATATATATATATATATATATATATATATATATATATGTATGTGTGTGTGTGTGTGGGTGTGGGTGTGTGTATAAATACTATGTATACATATTTATATATGTATATGTGTATATATAGTGTATAAATATGTATAAACATACAGATAATTTTTTATTTGTATTTTGACAAAAAAAACGTTTGGCAAGTATGAGAATGTGATATTTGTTGAAATAACGGATATTATTAAAGTTAAAAGGTATGAAATGTATTTCTTCCAAAATGGAAAAAAACTAATATATTTAGTAAGAAAAGTTACCTTATTGACGCATATTATTTCCAGGCTTTTGCGGGCCACCTATAATATTGTGGCGGGCCAGATCCGGCACCTGGGCCTTGAGTTTGACTTCAATGATTTATTATTACACCAAATTGTTAAATTCTATTTAAAAAGTGCAGCAGCAACATGTTGTAATCACTTTCTATGTAGCAAGTTAATACAAAATGTGGCATTATTCCGAAATGAGCTAAACAATTTTATACATTATCACATACTGCACCATTATTACATACTGCGTCATTACAGGGCCCTGTAAATACCTTTTTATTCAAATGATTTTGTTCCAATGAACCTTTTCCGAGCTGCTGCTTCTTAAGACGGCTGGCACAGGCTGTGACAATCACAAAGGTCAGTCAGCGCTAATTAAAAGCGGAGCGAAGAAAATCTGCTTCTTTAAATACCACATGTGGCTGATAATGCCAACGACAGCGTGATAATTAATGGTGATGCGTCTTCAGGTTAGCTTCTCTATCTTCATCCCAGCAGGCACAAGACATTGATACAACGTTTATTATACGTACATGTCCTTTAAAACTGACTTTGATACAACGTTGCAAAATAGTTGCATTTGTAAATTGAGACAAATACAAATTGGAGCCACGCCGTTGGATGGGAAATGACCAAATTTCAAAGGTCAAATCAACCTCACAACCTGACATTGATTAAACCTTGTCAAAAAGCATGTTGTTTCAACATTGTATTTTTTTGTTGTAGAGTATTGTTTGGGAAATGACCGAATTTCAATGGTCAAATCAACGTCACAACCCGACATTGATTAAAAGTTGTCAAAAAGCATGTTGTTTAAACGTTGTATTTTTGTTGTAGACTATTGGTTGGAATTTACAAAATTTCAATGGTCAAAAAGCATCTTGTTTCAATGTTGTATTTGTCTTGTACAATATTGGTTGGGAAATGACCAAATTTCAATGGTCGAATCAACGTCAGAACCCGACATTGATTAAACGTTGTCAAAAAGCACGTTGTATTTTTGTTGTAGGATATTGGTTGGGAAATGACCAACTTTCAATGGTCAAATCAAGGTCAGGACCCGACGATTAAATCTTGTCAAAAAGCATGTTGTTTCAACGTTGTATTTTTGTTGCACAATATCGGTTGGTAAATGTCCAAAATTCAATGGTCAAATTAACGTCACAACCTGACATTTTTGCATTGTTGTCAAAAAGCATTTTGTTTCAACGTTGTATTTGTGTTGTAGAATATTGGTTAGGAAATGACCAAAATTCAATGGTCGAATCAACGTCAGAACTTGACATTGATTAAACGTTGTCAAAAAGCATGTTGTTTCATTGTTGTATTTGTGTTGTAGAACACTGGTTGGGAAATAACCAAATTTCAATAGTCAAATCAACGTCCGGACCTGGCGTTGATTAAACGTCGTCAAAAAGCATGTTGTTTCAACATTGTATTTGTCTTGTAGGATATTGGTTGGGAAATAACCAAATTTCAAAGGTCAAATCAAGGTCAGAACCCTACATTGATTAAACATCGTCAAAAAGCAGGTTGTTTCAACGTTGTAATTTTGTTGTACAATATTGGTTAGAAAATGACTAAAATTCAATGGTCAAATCAACGTCAGAAATTGATATTGAATAAACGTTGTCAAAAAGCATGTTGTTTCAACGTTGTATTTGTGTTGTAGAATATTGGTTAGGAAATTACCAAATTTCAATGGTCAAATCAACGTCAGAACCCAACATTGATTAAACGTTGTCAAAAAGCATGTTGTATTTTTGTTGTAGGATATTGGTTGGGAAATGACCACATTTCAATGGTCAAATCAAGGTCAGGACCCGACGATTAAATCTTGTCAAAAAGCATGTTGTTTCAACGTTGTATTTTTGTTGTACAATATCGGTTGGTAAATGACCAAAATTCAATGGTCAAATTAACGTCACAACCTGACATTTTTGCATTGTTGTCAAAAAGCATTTTGTTTCAACGTTGTATTTGTGTTGTAAAATATTGGTTAGGAAATGACCAAAATTCAATGGTCGAATCAACGTCAGAACTTGACATTGATTAAACGTTGTCAAAAAGCATGTTGTTTCATTGTTGTATTTGTGTTGTAGAATACTGGTTGGGAAATAACCAAATTTCAATAGTCAAATCAACGTCCGGACCTGGCGTTGATTAAATGTCGTCAAAAAGCATGTTGTTTCAACATTGTATTTGTCTTGTAGGATATTGGTTGGGAAATAACCAAATTTCAAAGGTCAAATCAAGGTCAGAACCCTACATTGATTAAACGTCGTCAAAAAGCAGGTTGTTTCAACGTTGTAATTTTGTTGTACAATATTGGTTAGAAAATGACTAAAATTCAATGGTCAAATCAACGTCAGAAATTGATATTGAATAAACGTTGTCAAAAAGCATGTTGTTTCAACGTTGTATTTGTGTTGTAGAATATTGGTTAGGAAATTACCAAATTTCAATGGTCAAATCAACGTCAGAACCCAACATTGATTAAACGTTGTCAAAAAGCATGTTGTATTTTTGTTGTAGGATATTGGTTGGGAAATGACCACATTTCAATGGTCAAATCAAGGTCAGGACCCGACGATTAAATCTTGTCAAAAAGCATGTTGTTTCAACGTTGTATTTTTGTTGTACAATATCGGTTGGTAAATGACCAAAATTCAATGGTCAAATTAACGTCACAACCTGACATTTTTGCATTGTTGTCAAAAAGCATTTTGTTTCAACGTTGTATTTGTGTTGTAGAATATTGGTTGGGAAATGACCAAAATTCAAAGGTCCAATCAACGTCAGAACTTGACATTGATTAAACGTTGTCAAAAAGCATGTTGTTTCATTGTTGTATTTGTGTTGTACAATATTGGTTAGGAAATGACCAAATTTCAATGGTCAAATCAACGTCAGAACCCAACATTGATTAAACGTTGTCAAAAAGCATGTTGTATTTTTGTTGAAGGATATTGGTTGGGAAATAACCAAATTTCAAAGGTCAAATCAAGGTCAGAACCCTACATTGATTAAACGTCTTTAAAAAGCATGTTTCAACGTTTTAATTTTGTTGTACAATATTGGTTAGAAAATGACTAAAATTCAATGGTCAAATCAAAGTCAGAAATTGACATTGATTAAACGTTGTCAAAAAGCATGTTGTTTCAACGTTGTATTTGTCTTGTACAATATTGGTTGGGAAATGACCAAATTTCAATGGTCAAATCAACGTCCGGACCTGACGTTGATTAAACGTCGTCAAAAAGCATGTTGTTTCAACGTTATAATTTTGTTGTACAATATTGTTAAGGAAATGACCAAAAGTCAATGGTCAAATCAACGTCAGAACTTGACATTGATTAAACGTTGTCAATATGCATGTTGTTTCAACGTTGTATTTGTGTTGTAGAATATTGGTTGGGAAATGACCAAATTTCAATGGTCAAATGAATGCTACAACCCGACATTGAATAAACGTTGTCAAAAAGCATGTTGTGTTTTTGTTGTAGTATATTGGTTAGGAAATGACAAATTTCAACGGTCAAATCAACGTCAGAACTTGACATTGATCAAACGTCGTCAAAAAGCATGGTGTTTCAACGTTGTATTTTTGTTGTACAATATCAGTTGGTAAATGACCAAAATTCAATGGTCGAATCAACGTCAGAACCTGACATTGAATAAACGTTGTCAAAAAGCAAAGTGGTTAGTAGTTTTCTTCCGATCACTAATTTTGCTTGCAAACCAAATGCTTTGTTCAGAGAGATAAACTCCTTCAAGGGTGATAGAACATTTTCTTACATGAGAGATTAGGGTTGCTAAAAAAACACAGAGCCTTTTTTTTTCACGAGTGTGCTGAAATTTGCATGAAGCTTCTTGGAAAATCAATATGAATCGACCCACAGCACAGCACATAGCAGCGTCCTTCTCATTTTGTCCAGGTCACGCACTAGCAAGTCCAGGTCGACTGTCAAGAGGGAATAATATGTGTTGTTCGTTCGGTTCTTGCAGTACAATTCAATTTGGACCGCCACAGAAACATTTGGAGTTAGCTTGTTTTACATTTGGCGTGTTTACCCCTTGCTAACATGTCATGGGACTGTCCGTAGAGATTAGGAATATCCATCTAGATTGTTTTGGGGGTCACATTTCCAGGAAGCCAAAGACCGGGGGGCTGGACTTCCCCCTTCACTAATAGTCTTATTTTGTATACCCTGTAAAACCAGTGTCCTCGACAGTGGACATTTGATTTTGGTCTATTTATTTTGCCACAGTCACAGAAACACTTTGCTGTTTTTCACCAGACATGTGGTCTAGTAGGACCACATGCTTTCTTTGTGTGAAAAGAGTTGCTTTTTCCTTTGGAATGCCAGATCAACTTGGGCTACGCATTTGGATGTGTTGTTCGAGGCTGGTCTCTATTCTCAAATATTTGACAATAAATTACAAAATACCTATTCTATGCTTGGTGGTACCTTTTGAGTTCAGTTTATATGTCATTAAGGAACTTGGGACTGACCAGCGTTTTACATCCCACTTGGAGGAACATCTGGTCAAATGCAACAATACATATATAAGTGTATTTATACATATATATATATTAGGGGTGTGGGAAAAAATTGATTCGAATCGCGATTTTCACGTTGTGCGATTCAGAATCAATTCTCATTTTTTAAAAATCGATTTTTTTTATTTTTATTAATTTATTTAAAATACACACATACTGTACATACATACATATATACATATATATATATATATATATATATATATATATATATATATATATATATATATATATATATATATATATACATATATATATATATATATATATATATACATATATATATATATATATATATATATATATATATATATATATAGTGGAGTTTGCATGTTCTCCCCGTGACTGCGTGGGTTCCCTCCGGGTACTCCGGCTTCCTCACACCTCCAAAGACATGCACCTGGGGATAGGTTGATTGGCAACACTAAAAAAAAAATGGCCCTAGTGTGTGAATGTTGTCTGTCTATCTGTGTTGGCCCTGTGATGAGGTGGCGACTTGTCCAGGGTGTACCCCGCCTTCCGCCCGATTGTAGCTGAGATAGGCTCCAGCGCCCCCCGAGACCCCGAAGGGAATAAGCGGTAGAAAACGGATGGATGTATATGTGTGTGTGTATATATATATATATATATATATATATATATATATATATATATATATATATATATATATATATATATATATATATATATATATATATATATATATATATATATATATATATATATACATACAAACCCCGTTTCCATATGAGTTGGGAAATTGTGTTAGATGTAAATATAAACGGAATACAATGATTTGCAAATCATTTTCAACCCATATTCAGTTGAATATGCTACAAAGACAACATATTTGATGTTCAAACTGATAAAAATGTTATTTTGCAAATAATCATTAACTTTAGAATTTGATGCCAGCAACATGTGACAAAGAAGTTGGGAAAGGTGGCAATAAATACTGATAAAGTTGAGGAATGCTCATCAAACACTTATTTGGAACATCCCACAGGTTAACAGGCTAATTGGGAACAGGTGGGTGCCATGATTGGGTATAAAAGTAGATTCCATGAAATGCTCAGTCATTCACAAACAAGGATGGGGAGAGGGTCACCACTTTGTCAACAAATGTGTGAGCAAATTGTTGAACAGTTTAAGAAAAACCTTTCTCAACCAGCTATTGCAAGGAATTTAGGGATTTCACCATCTACGCTCCGTAATATCATCAAAGGGTTCAGAGAATCTGGAGAAATCACTGCACGTAAGCAGCTACGCCCGTGACCTTCGATCCCTCAGGCTGTACTGCATCAACAAGCGAAATCAGTGTGTAAAGGATATCACCACATGGGCTCAGGAACACTTCAGAAACCCACTGTCAGTAACTACAGTTGGTCGCTACATCTGTAAGTGCAAGTTAAAACTCTCCTATGCAAGGCGAAAACAGTTTATCAACAACACCCAGAAACTCCGTCGGCTTCGCTGGGCCTGAGCTCATCTAAGATGGACTGATACAAAGTGGAAAAGTGTTCTGTGGTCTGACGAGTCCACATTTCAAATTGTTTTTGGAAACTGTGGACTGACGTTCATATGTTGTCAATATTCAGTGTTTTATCGTTCATAGTTAATATTGTAAATAAC
>NC_084758.1:23805936-23835936 GCF_033978785.1 Entelurus aequoreus
ACATATACACATACACATATACAAATACATATACATATACACATATACGTATATACATATACACATATACACGTATATACATATACACGTATATACATATACACGTATATACATATACACAAATACATATACGTATATACAAATACGCATATATACACATACACATATATACATATATACACATACACACACATATACACATATACATATATATACATATACATATACACATACGTATACACATATATACATATGTATATGTATATATGTATATGTGTATATGTATATATACACATATATATACACATATACATATACGTATATGTATATACGTATATACATATACGTATATACATATACGTATATACATATACGTATATACATATACGTATATACATATACGTATATACATATACGTATATACATATACGTATATACATATACGTATATACATATACGTATATACATATACGTATATACATATACGTATATACATATATACGTATATACATATACGTATATACATATATACGTATATACATATATACGTATATACATATATACGTATATACATATACGTATATACATATACGTATATACATATATGTATATACATATATACGTATATACATATATACATATACGAATATACATATACACATATACGTATATACGTATATATACACATATACGTATATACACATACGTATATACACATACGTATATACATATACACATATACGTATACACATATACACATATACATATACACATATACATACACATATACACATATACATATACACATATACATATACACATACATACATATACACATATATACATATGTATATGTATATATGTATATACACATATATATACACACATATACATATATATGTATATACATATACACATACATATATACATATACATATATACGTATATATACATATACGTATATATACATATACGTATATATACATATACGTATATATACATATACGTATATATACATATACGTATATATACATATACGTGTATACATACATATACGTGTATACATATGCGTATATACATATACGTATATACATATACATACATACATACCACACACAGCCGTCCTTGTCATATATTTTTCCTTTTCCCGCTATCCATCCAGTAATTCAAACTGATTCAGCAGCTCGATTGTAGATTATTTTATTTTCAAAAATCAAGTAACAGAATACTCGGGAAACAAAATAAATGGTAGCCTTTATAAACAGGTGAGGTCAAAGACGGTATGCTGGTACCCGACTGCCAATCACACGCCCAGTGCGTGAGGTCGAAGTCCAGGAAGAAAAGACGGAATCCGAAAGGGGGTCCAGGTAGACGAGACACACAGCTCGAGGACGAGGAAGGATTACGGGAAGCTGGAGGACGACACGAAAGACAGTGAACACAGGGAGAGAGAAGGCTGAAGACGTGTTGGCTTACCGTTCTGGGTACGAGAAGCTACGTTCTGGCGCCGGATCTTAAGATTCGCTGTCTTATGAAGGCTGGTCCCTCATCACGGGCAGGTGTGTTGATTGCAGATCTCTTGCGGAGGCACGCCCGCAGCGGAGAGGGAACGCCCGTAGGAGACCAAGAGGACCAAACTGTCCGTGGAGTTAGAAAATCCCCAAGACCCCAATGGTCCTAATCTTCTGAAGACTTGTTTTGAGGATACACACTAAATACCTATTCTTGAGGATGAAGAACCACCTACTGAAATTGTGAAGGACATACTGGACGCACATGAAGAGTCAAAAACACACAACCCAGCAACCAAAACTATAAAACAGAGCAAGTTGTTGAAGGTTTGGAGGCCAAGGAAGAAGATGAGATGTCTGAGGAAGATGCGCAAGCTCATCCAGCTGATGGAGGACCATCAGGTTTTCTGGGATGAGACCAAAAGAGAACCTACAATTGAGTTATGTGAAAGAGGACCTTGTAGTTGACCAAAACCATGAGGCCACAAAATACATACATGTTGACAAAAACCATGGACACAAAATACATACATGTTGACCTTGTAGTTGACCAACCATGAGGACACTACATACATGTTGACCTTGTAATTGACCAAAACCATGAGGACACAATACATACATACATACATGTCGACCAAAACCATGACACAAAACATACATACATAGTAGTTGACCAAAACCATGAGGACACAAAATACATACATATTGACCAAAACCATGAGGACACAAAATACATACATGTTGACCTTGTAGTTGACAAACCATGAGGACACAAAATACATACATATATACATACATACATACATACAGGTTGACCAAAACCATGAGGACACCAAATACATACATGTTGACAAAAACCATGAGGACACCAAATACATACATGTTGACCTTGTAGTTTACAAACCATGAGGACACAAAATACATACATACATACATACAGGTTGACCAAAACCATGAGGACACAAAATACATACATATTGACCAAAACCATGAGGACACAAAACATACATGTTGACCAAAACCATGAGGACACAAAATACATACATGTTGACCTTGTAGTTGACAAACCATGAGGACACAAAATACATACATACATACATACAGGTTGACCAAAACCATGAGGACACCAAATACATACATGTTGACCTTGTAGTTGACAAACCATGAGGACACAAAATACATACATACATACATACAGGTTGACCAAAACCATGAGGACACAAAATACATACATGTTGACCTTGTAGTTGACAAACCATGAGGACACAAAATACATACATACATACATACATACATACAGGTTGACCAAAACCATGAGGACACCAAATACATACATGTTGACCTTGTAGTTGACAAACCATGAGGACACAAAATACATACATACATACATACAGGTTGACCAAAACCATGAGGACACCAAATACATACATGTTGACCTTGTAGTTGACAAACCATGAGGACACAAAATACATACATACATACATACATACATACATACAGGTTGACCAAAACCATGAGGACACAAAATACATACATATTGACCAAAACCATGAGGACACAAAACATACATGTTGACCAAAACCATGAGGACACAAAATACATACATGTTGACCTTGTAGTTGACAAACCATGAGGACACAAAATACATACATACATACAGGTTGACCAAAACCATGAGGACACCAAATACATACATGTTGACCTTGTAGTTGACAAACCATGAGGACACAAAATACATACATACATACATACAGGTTGACCAAAACCATGAGGACACCAAATACATACATGTTGACCTTGTAGTTGACAAACCATGAGGACACAAAATACATACATACATACATACATACATACATACATACATACATACAGGTTGACCAAAACCATGAGGACACAAAATACATACATATTGACCAAAACCATGAGGACACAAAACATACATGTTGACCAAAACCATGAGGACACAAAATACATACATGTTGACCTTGTAGTTGACAAACCATGAGGACACAAAATACATACATACATACAGGTTGACCAAAACCATGAGGACACCAAATACATACATGTTGACCTTGTAGTTGACAAACCATGAGGACACAAAATACATACATACATACATACATACATACAGGTTGACCAAAACCATGAGGACACAAAATACATACATGTTGACCTTGTAGTTGACAAACCATGAGGACACAAAATACATACATACATACAGGTTGACCAAAACCATGAGGACACAAAATACATACATGTTGACCTTGTAGTTGACAAACCATGAGGACACAAAATACATACATACATACAGGTTGACCAAAACCATGAGGACACCAAATACATACATGTTGACCTTGTAGTTGACAAACCATGAGGACAAAAAATACATAAATACATACATACAGGTTGACCAAAACCATGAGGACACCAAATACATACATGTTGACCTTGTAGTTGACAAACCATGAGGACACAAAATACATACATACATACAGGTTGACCAAAACCATGAGGACACCAAATACATACATGTTGACAAAAACCATGAGGACATCAAATACATACATGTTGACCTTGTAGTTGACAAACCATGAGGACACAAAATACATACATACATACATACAGGTTGACCAAAACCATGAGGACACCAAATACATACATGTTGACCTTGTAGTTGACAAACCATGAGGACACAAAATACATACATACATACAGGTTGACCAAAACCATGAGGACACAAAATACATACATGTTGACCTTGTAGTTGACAAACCATGAGGACACAAAATACATACATACATACAGGTTGACCAAAACCATGAGGACACCAAATACATACATGTTGACCTTGTAGTTGACAAACCATGAGGACAAAAAATACATAAATACATACATACAGGTTGACCAAAACCATGAGGACACCAAATACATACATGTTGACCTTGTAGTTGACAAACCATGAGGACACAAAATACATACATACATACAGGTTGACCAAAACCATGAGGACACCAAATACATACATGTTGACAAAAACCATGAGGACATCAAATACATACATGTTGACCTTGTAGTTGACAAACCATGAGGACACAAAATACATACATACATACATACAGGTTGACCAAAACCATGAGGACACCAAATACATACATGTTGACCTTGTAGTTGACAAACCATGAGGACACAAAATACATACATACATACATACATACATATTGACCAAAACCATGAGGACACAAAACATACATGTTGACCAAAACCATGAGGACACAAAATACATACATGTTGACCTTGTAGTTGACAAACCATGAGGACACAAAATACATACATACATACAGGTTGACCAAAACCATGAGGACACCAAATACATACATGTTGACCTTGTAGTTGACAAACCATGAGGACACAAAATACATACATACATACATACATACATACATACAGGTTGACCAAAACCATGAGGACACCAAATACATACATGTTGACCTTGTAGTTGACAAACCATGAGGACACAAAATACATACATACATACAGGTTGACCAAAACCATGAGGACACAAAATACATACATGTTGACCTTGTAGTTGACAAACCATGAGGACAAAAAATACATAAATACATACATACAGGTTGACCAAAACCATGAGGACACCAAATACATACATGTTGACCTTGTAGTTGACAAACCATGAGGACACAAAATACATACATACATACAGGTTGACCAAAACCATGAGGACACCAAATACATACATGTTGACAAAAACCATGAGGACATCAAATACATACATGTTGACCTTGTAGTTGACAAACCATGAGGACACAAAATACATACATACATACATACAGGTTGACCAAAACCATGAGGACACCAAATACATACATGTTGACCTTGTAGTTGACAAACCATGAGGACACAAAATACATACATACATACATACAGGTTGACCAAAACCATGAGGACACAAAATACATACATATTGACCAAAACCATGAGGACACAAAACATACATGTTGACCAAAACCATGAGGACACAAAATACATACATGTTGACCTTGTAGTTGACAAACCATGAGGACACAAAATACATACATACATACAGGTTGACCAAAACCATGAGGACACCAAATACATACATGTTGACCTTGTAGTTGACAAACCATGAGGACACAAAATACATACATACATACAGGTTGACCAAAACCATGAGGACACAAAATACATACATGTTGACCTTGTAGTTGACAAACCATGAGGACACAAAATACATACATACATACAGGTTGACCAAAACCATGAGGACACCAAATACATACATGTTGACCTTGTAGTTGACAAACCATGAGGACAAAAAATACATAAATACATACATACAGGTTGACCAAAACCATGAGGACACCAAATACATACATGTTGACCTTGTAGTTGACAAACCATGAGGACACAAAATACATACATACAGGTTGACCAAAACCATGAGGACACCAAATACATACATGTTGACAAAAACCATGAGGACATCAAATACATACATGTTGACCTTGTAGTTGACAAACCATGAGGACACAAAATACATACATACATACATACATACAGGTTGACCAAAACCATGAGGACACCAAATACATACATGTTGACCTTGTAGTTGACAAACCATGAGGACACAAAATACATACATACATACAGGTTGACCAAAACCATGAGGACACAAAATACATACATGTTGACCTTGTAGTTGACAAACCATGAGGACACAAAATACATACATACATACAGGTTGACCAAAACCATGAGGACACCAAATACATACATGTTGACCTTGTAGTTGACAAACCATGAGGACAAAAAATACATAAATACATACATACAGGTTGACCAAAACCATGAGGACACCAAATACATACATGTTGACCTTGTAGTTGACAAACCATGAGGACACAAAATACATACATACATACAGGTTGACCAAAACCATGAGGACACCAAATACATACATGTTGACAAAAACCATGAGGACATCAAATACATACATGTTGACCTTGTAGTTGACAAACCATGAGGACACAAAATACATACATACATACATACATACAGGTTGACCAAAACCATGAGGACACCAAATACATACATGTTGACCTTGTAGTTGACAAACCATGAGGACACAAAATACATACATACATACAGGTTGACCAAAACCATGAGGACACAAAATACATACATGTTGACCTTGTAGTTGACAAAAACCATGAGGACATAAAATACATACATACATACAGGTTGACCAAAACCATGAGGACACCAAATACATACATGTTGACCTTGTAGTTGACAAACCATGAGGACACAAAATACATACATACATACATACATACATACAGGTTGACCAAAACCATGAGGACACAAAATACATACATGTTGACCTTGTAGTTGACAAACCATGAGGACACAAAATACATACATACACATACATACATACATACATACATACATACAGGTTGACCAAAACCATGAGGACACAAAATACATACATACATACATACAGGTTGACCAAAACCATGAGGACACAAAACATACATGTTGACTAAAACCATGAGGACACCAAATACATGCATGTTGACCTTGTAGTTGACAAACCATGAGGACACAAAATACATACATACAGGTTGACCAAAACCATGAGGACACAAAATACATACATGTTGACCTTGTAGTTGACCAACCATGAGGACACAAAATACATACATACATACATACAGGTTGACCAAAACCATGAGGACACAAAATACATACATATTGACCAAAACCATGAGGACACAAAACATACATGTTGACCAAAACCATGAGGACACAAAACATACATGTTGACCTTGTAGTTGACAAACCATGAGGACACAAAATACATACATACAGGTTGACCAAAACCATGAGGACACCAAATACATACATGTTGACCTATTAGTTGACAAACCATGAGGACACAAAATACATACATACATACATACATACATGTTGACCAAAACCATGAGGACACAAAATACATACATGTTGACCTTGTAGTTGACAAACCATGAGGACACAAAATACATACATACATACATACATACATACATACATGTTGACCAAAACCATGAGGACACAAAATACATACATATTGACCAAAACCATGAGGACACAAAACATACATGTTGACTAAAACCATGAGGACACAAAATACATACATGTTGACCTTGTAGTTGACAAACCATGAGGACACAAAATACATACATACATACATACATACATACAGGTTGACCAAAACCATGAGGACACAAAATACATACATATTGACCAAAACCATGAGGACACAAAACATACATGTTGACTAAAACCATGAGGACACCAAATACATACATGTTGACAAAAACCATGAGGACACAAAATACATACATGTTGACCTTGTAGTTGACAAACCATGAGGACACAAAATACATACATACATACATAGAGGTTGACCAAAACCATGAGGACACAAAATACATACATGTTGACCTTGTAGTTGACAAACCATGAGGACACAAAATACATACATACATACATAGAGGTTGACCAAAACCATGAGGACACAAAATACATACATGTTGACCTTGTAGTTGACAAACCATGAGGACACAAAATACATACATACATACATAGAGGTTGACCAAAACCATGAGGACACAAAATACATACATATTGACCAAAACCATGAGGACACAAAACATACATGTTGACCAAAACCATGAGGACACCAAATACATACATGTTGACCTTGTAGTTGACAAACCATGAGGACACAAAATACATACATACATACATACATACAGGTTGACCAAAACCATGAGGACACCAAATACATGTTGACCTTGTAGTTGACAAACCATGAGGACACAAAACATACATGTTGACCAAAACCATGAGGACACCAAATACATACATGTTGACCTTGTAGTTGACAAACCATGAGGACACAAAATACATACATACATACATACATACAGGTTGACCAAAACCATGAGGACACCAAATACATACATGTTGACCTTGTACTTGACAAACCATGAGGACACAAAATACATACATACAGGTTGACCAAAACCATGAGGACACCAAATACATACATGTTGACAAAAACCATGAGGACACCAAATACATACATGTTGACCTTGTAGTTGACAAACCATGGGGACACAAAATACATACATACATACATACATACAGGTTGACCAAAACCATGAGGACACAAAATACATACATGTTGACCTTGTAGTTGACAAACCATGAGGACACAAAATACATACATACATACATACATACATACATACAGGTTGACCAAAACCATGAGGACACCAAATACATACATGTTGACCTTGTAGTTGACAAACCATGGGGACACAAAATACATACATACATACATACATACAGGTTGACCAAAACCATGAGGACACAAAATACATACATGTTGACCTTGTACTTGACAAACCATGAGGACACAAAATACATACATGTTGACCTTGTAGTTGACAAACCATGAGGACACAAAATACATACATACATACAGGTTGACCAAAACCATGAGGACACCAAATACATACATGTTGACCTTGTAGTTGACAAGCCATGAGGACACAAAATACATACATACATACATACAGGTTGACCAAAACCATGAGGACACCAAATACATACATGTTGACCTTGTAGTTGACAAACCATGAGGACACAAAATACATACATACATACATACAGGTTGACCAAAACCATGAGGACACCAAATACATACATGTTGACCTTGTAGTTGACAAACCATGAGGACACAAAATACATACATACATACATACATACAGGTTGACCAAAACCATGAGGACACCAAATACATACATGTTGACCTTGTAGTTGACAAACCACGAGGACACAAAATACATACATACATACATACATACATACAGGTTGACCAAAACCATGAGGACACCAAATACATACATGTTGACAAAAACCATGAGGACATCAAATACATACATGTTGACCTTGTAGTTGACAAACCATGAGGACACAAAATACATACATACAGGTTGACCAAAACCATGAGGACACAAAATACATACATGTTGACCTTGTAGTTGACCAAAACCATGAGGACATAAAATACATACATGTTGACCAAAACCATGAGGACACATAATACATACATGTTGACCTTGTAGTTGACCAAAACCATGAGGACAAATTAAATACATGTTGACCTTGTAGTTGACCAAAACCATGACACAAAATACATACATGTTGACCTTGTAGTTTGCCAAAATTATGAGGACAAATTAAATACATGTTGACCTTGTAGTTGACCTGACCCCAAATAAAACCATGACACAAATTAAATACATATTGACCTTGTAGTTGACCTGACCAGACCCCAAATAAAACCATGAGGACACAACTTAAATACATGTTGACCTTGTAGTTTACCTGACCCCAAATAAAACCATGACATAAATTAAATACATGTTGACCTTGTAGTTGACCTGACCAGACCCCAAATAAAACCATGAGGACACAAATTAGATACATGTTGACCTTGTAGTTAACCTGACCCCAAATAAAACCATGACACAAATAAATACATGTTGACCTTGTAGTTGACCTGACCCCAAGTAAAACCATTACACAAATTAAATACATGTTGACCTTGTAGTTGACCTGACCAGACCCCAAATGAAACCACGAGGACATAAATGAAATACATGTTGACCTTGTAGTTGACCTGACCCCAAATAAAACCATGACACAAACTAAATACATGTTGACCTTGTAGTTGACCTGACCCCAAATAAAACCATGACACAAATTAAATACATATTGACCTTTTAGTTGACCTGACCCCAAATAAAACCATGACACAAATTAAATACATATTGACCTTGTAGTTAACTTGACCCCAAATAAAACCATGACACAAATTAAATACATATTGACCTTGTAGTTGACCTGACCCCAAATAAAACCATGACACAAATTAAATACATGTTGATCTTGTAGTTGACCTGACCCCAAATAAAACCATGAGGACACAAATTAGATACATGTTGACCTTGTAGTTGACCTGACCCCAAATAAAACCATGACACATTAAATACATGTTGACCTTGTAGTTGACCTGACCCCAAATAAAACCATGACACAAATAAATACATATTGACCTTGTAGTTGACCTGACCCCAAGTAAAACCATTACACAAATTAAATACATGTTGACCTTGTAGTTGACCTGACCCCAAATAAAACCATGACACAAATTAAATACATGTTGACCTTGTAATTGACCTGACCCCAAATAAAACCATGACACAAATTAAATACATGTTGACCTTGTAGTTGACCTGACCTGACCCCAAATAAAACCATGACACAAATTAAATACATGTTGACCTTGTAGTTGACCTGATCAGACCCCAAATAAAACCATGAGGACATAAATTAAATACATGTTGACCTTGTAGTTGACCTGACCCCAAATAAAACCATGACACAAATTAAATACATGTTGACCTTGTAGTTGACCTGATCAGACCCCAAATAAAACCATGACATAAATTAAATACATGTTGACCTTGTAGTTGACCTGACCCCAAATAAAACCATGACACAAATTAAATACATGTTGACCTTATAGTTGACCTGACCCCAAATAAAACCACAAGGACATAAATTAAATACATATTGACTTTGTAGTGGACCTGACCCCAAATAAAACCATGACACAAATAAATACATGTTGACCTTGTCGTTGACCTGACCCCAAATAAAACCATGACACAATTTAAATACATATTGACCTTGTAGTTGACCTGACCCCAAATAAAACCATGACACAAATAAATACATGTTGACCTTATAGTTGACCTGACCCCAAATAAAACCACAGGGACATAAATTAAATATATGTTGACCTTGTAGTTGACCTGACCCCAAATAAAACCATGACACAATTTAAATACATATTGACCTTGTAGTTGACCTGACCCCAAATAAAACCACAAGGACATAAATTAAATACATATTGACTTTGTAGTGGACCTGACCCCAAATAAAACCATGACACAAATAAATACATGTTGACCTTGTCGTTGACCTGACCCCAAATAAAACCATGACACAATTTAAATACATATTGACCTTGTAGTTGACCTGACCCCAAATAAAACCATGACACAAATAAATACATGTTGACCTTATAGTTGACCTGACCCCAAATAAAACCACAAGGACATAAATTAAATATATGTTGACCTTGTAGTTGACCTGACCCCAAATAAAACCATGACACAATTTAAATATATGTTGACCTTGTAGTTGACCTGACCCCAAATAAAACCATGACACAATTTAAATACATATTGACCTTGTAGTTGACCTGACCCCAAATAAAACCCATCCATCTATCCATTTTCTACCACTTGTCCCTTTTGGGGTCGCGGGGGGTGCTGGAGCCTATCTCAGCTGTATTCGGGCGGAAGGCGGAGTACACCCTGGACAAGTCGCTACCTCATCACAGGGCCAACGCAGACAGACAGAAAACATTCACACTCACATTCAAATTTCAATAGGGTTGTATTAAAAACACTTTGAGTAGTTTCTTGTAATAAATAATATTGAGTTAAGTAAAACTGCAGTTGTATTAAATATTTTCTGTCAAAATTAAAATACCTCAATTAAGCGCTTTGACACACATCGTTTCCCAGACGATGTTGAGGGCCATTCATGTTGTAAATAACATGTCACTATCTTACACCTGTGCTAAAGTGGGTTTATCCCAAATAATGTATTCATGATTAAATGTTATTTTGTAAAAATCCTTATTAACCATTTCTTTTTTTCCACTAGGCAAAACTCAACAGCTACAAGCAGAACAGACTAACTTCCAATTAGGGCTGCAACAACTAATCGATTATAAAAATTAGTGCCCGATTAATTTAGTCATCGATTCGTTGGATCTATGCTATGCACAGAGACAATTTTTATTTTTTTTATTTTTTTTTATAAACCTTTATTTATAAACTGCAACATGTACAAACAGCTGAGAAACAATAATCAAAATAAGTATGGTGCAAATATGCTGTTTTTTTTCCAATTAAATACTGGAAAGGATAGAAATTTAGTTGTCTCTTATCCGATTATTAATCGATTAATCCAAGTAATAATCGATTATCAAATTAATAGTTAGTTGCAGCCCTTCTTCCAATCGAGACAAAGTTGCTGAATGCAGTAGAAGACGACGTTCAGATAAATTAGAGACATCAGAGAAGCGATCGTCTGACAATATAGACAAACTAACATCAAGCGATGAGGTGGAGACAGGCCTAGTTACACTGATCCTTACACCCACCCACCCACTTCCCCATCCTGGAAACGCCCCCCTCCCCCTGGAGAGACACCACCTTAGCTAACAAACTTTCTGGGGGAACCACTGCATATTGACTTTATAGATAACCAGACCCCAAACACATATTGACTTTGACCAAAGCCACACAACATTGACCTTGTAGATAAATGGGTTATACTTTTATAGTGCTTTAATAATAATAATAATCATTTTGATTTAGTATAGCGCTTTTCAAAGCACTCAAAGACGCTTTACAGGAGAAAAAAATTAATATGAAACAGTTTAAAGTAATATAAAATACAGGAAATATAAAAAGCAGTACATTGTAAAATACATAATACAGGACAATTACAAGACACAGAACACTAATCACTAATCATTGGTTAAAAGCAGATCTGAAAAGGTGTGTTTTGAGAAGGCTTTTGAAGGTGGGAAGGTCTGGGCAGTCACGGATGGGTTTGGGAAGAGTGTTCCAGAGCGATGGAGAAGGCTCTGTCACCCCAGCTCCGGAGCTTGGTTCTGAGAGGAGGTTGCGTGAAGGGGTATGGCGGTGAAGCAGGTTGGTGAGGTAGCAGGGGGCCTGGTTGTGGAGGGCTTTGTGGGTGAGGAGGAGGAGGATTTTAAAGTGGATCCGGTGAGGAACGGGGAGCCAGTGCTTTTCTACCTTCAAGGAACTCCATTTCCACATTCACACTGATGGCGGGAGCTGCCATGCAAGGCCCTGACCGCGACCCATCAGGAGCAAGGGGGAAGTGTCTTGCTCAAGGACACAACGCGGTTGGTAGAAGGTGGGGATCGAACCAGGAATCCTCACCCAACCGCGCCACGCCGTCCCCAAAATGACAAAAACCAAACACTGACTTTGTAGAGGACAAAGACAAAAATATTGAATTCTATAAAGCAGCAACACACACCACCACAATATAAAGCAGCAACACACACCACCACAATATAAAGCAGCAACACACACCACCACAATATAAAGCAGCAACACACACCACCACAATATATAGCAGCAACTGTCACACCCCGCCTCAGGTGAAGGTAATGCAACCATTGTAAACCGGACTTCCAAACCAAGGACGGCAAAGCACGCAGTTGTAAACACTTTGCATTTATTTCAACCCCAACGTGTCAAAAGGTGAACAACAACAACAACATACAAACCAAGCACCAACATCCCCGCAGATGTTTGGTGATGCATGGAGACCTGAGCTCCTGGTTACTTTTTGTAAATACACCTGAAATAAAACCATCACAAGTCTAAAAGTATTCACAGCTTTTGACAACCATAGTTGGGTCTAATCAGTGAGGGCAGGTGTGTTCACCTGCATCAAACACTCAGCCCCACCTTGACTCTCTTAGCCAGCAGGTGAGAGCCATGGTGAGTGACAGCTTGTCATTTGTTTGTTAACTGCATGTTTGTCACCGACTCAGGTGATTGAATGTGTGTTGTTTGTTCATGTTGTGTTGCTAACACATGTGCAGTGCGGGGCCAAACTGTCACAGCAACACAAACAAAGCAGCAAAAGCACACAATATAAAGCAGCAAAAGCACACAATATAAAGCAGCAAAAGCACACAATATAAAGCAGCAAAAGCACACAATAGAAAGCGTCAGAAAGCAAGTGAAAAAGACAAAAGTATTACTCACTGCGAACAAGAACGGTCCAGTCCGCCTCAGTGTCCAAAGAATAATGATGAAGCACTGAAGGAGGGACTAATTAAACCGGGAACAGGTGTGCTGACGGGACATGGAGCAGAAAGTAAAGGTGCCTTTTGACAGAGACCAAACAGGAAACGGTGACAAAACAAAAGCACCAAGACAGGAAGTGATTTCAAACACAGGAAACCCCAAACATAACCAAACTGTCCGTAGCACTTCTGACACATGTCTATATATACATACTGTGTATATATATATATATATATATCGGAGTGTTGCTGGTTACTGGGGTTCAATTCCCACCTTCTACCTTCCTAGTCACGTCCGTTGTGTCCTTGGGCAAGACACTTCACCCTTTGCCTCTGATGGCTGCTGGTTAGCGCCTCGCATGGCAGCTCCCGCCATCAGTGTATGAATGTGTGTGTGAATGTGGAAATACTGTCAAAGTGCTTTGAGTACCTTGAAGGTAGAAAAGCGCTATACAAGTATAACCCATTTATCATATATATACATACTGTGTATATATATAGATGTACTCATATACATACATACTGTATATATATATATATATATATATATATATATATATATATATATATATATATATATATATATATATATATATATATATATATATATATATATGTATATATATATATATATATATATATATATATATATATATATTTAAATATATAGATGTACTCATACATATATATACATACTGTATATATATATAGATGTACTCATATACATATACTGTATATACATAGTGTGAATATATATATATAGATGTACTCATATACATATATACATACTGTATATATATAGACGTACTCATATACATATATATACATACTGTATATATATATATATATAGATGTACTCATATACATATACTGTATATACATAGTGTGTATATATATATAGATGTACTCATATACATATATACATACTGTATATATATATATAGATGTACTCATATACATATACTGTATATACATACTGTGTGTATATATAGATGTACTCATATACATATATATATACACATACTGTATATATATATATATAGATGTACTGATATACATATGTAGAAATACAGATGTACTGATGTAAATATATAGATATATAGATTTACTGATATCCATATATAGATGTACTGATATAGATATACAGATGTACTGATATACATATATAGATGTACTGATATCCATATATAGATATATAGATGTACTGATATAGATATATAAATATATAGATTTATTGATATACATATTAAGGTATATAGATGTACTGATATCCATATATAGATATATAGATGTACTGATATAGATATATAAATATATAGATTTATTGATATACATATTAAGGTATATAGATGTACTGATATACATATATAGACTTACAGATATACATATTAAGGTATATAGATGTACTGATATACATATATAGATGTACTGATATATATAGATGTACTGATATACATATATACAAATGTACTGATATACTGTACATATATAGATACAAATGTACTGATATAGACATATATACATATATAGATGTACTGATAGACATAAATATGTATACATGTAGTGATGTACATATATAGATGTATTGATACAGACATGTAGCTGTGGATTGATGACACAATGAATCAACAAGCTGACAATCGAACACATACAGGCGTGTTTAATGTACACAGAATATAAGAAAAGTACACAATGAAAGTACAAATCAGAAGACAGAATCCAACATGTCAAACAAAGCATAACAATATGACTTTTATTTTGACAGTAAAATATATCAAATGGCCTATTTGTACATTGTAAAGTCATATAGTCGATACCAGCTGCATCCATTTTTCATGGCAGCAGATGGATGAAGCCATCTTGTCACAAAGTACCAAGTCTGGACCTGAACTTGGATTTGAGGCCAAACCTGCTGATCTGGACATCCTTCATGTTAGCTGCTGTCCATGTTTATATATTATGATAACGTTTTAACATTTATCCATGAAACTCTGGTGAAGCTGGTGATGGCGTGTTTGACGGAGAAGCAGAGTTGAAGTACATACTGTACATTATTACAGTACTTCATAAAACTTCTATTTTTCATACATTTGTTTAGCTATAGAATTTTGCCAGTTGTAATATTCCTCAGCAAATCCACTTTACAACCGTTCTGTTACAAAATGAAAGAGGCTCCGCCCCCCTTCCTTCTTTCTTTGTGGACACGCCTACTTTGGTCATGTTCACATTCATAACGTGTCTTCATGAAGAACGACAGATGTTTATCTTCATCTCAGGACAAAAGTAAACACTCTGAAAGTGAACGTCTCCAAAACACACTTAAAAGTACTTCATCAGCTCATCAGTAGGAGTACATCAAGTACATGAGTACAACACAAGTACCTTGCTAAAAATAACACTCATCATTAAAGTGCAGTATATTCACACATTTGTTACGTAACATTAAAGTACAACATGTTATAACTAAATGTATGTTTAATTTACATTCTCTTTTTACTTCATAATATCAACATGTATTTACATTCAGATATTTAATGGTCACACATTCTGTTATTTATTACTTTTATTGTTATTTATTCTTTGAAATGAAGCATTCCTTCATTCATTATTCTCAACATGCATATATAAGTATTAAATTGTTTGTATTGTACACAGTGCTCATTTTCTACCTTTAAGTACTTATTACTATGGTTACTGTTAATAAGCAGGTGCCTTGCCCAATGACACATCGGCAGGGACTTGGATGGCAGAAGCGGGGATCGAACCTGGAACCTTCGAGTTGCTCCACTACCCGAGCCACGCTATTACTTTCCCCATTAGCGTAGTATTACTACTATTATTACTAGTATTACTATTAAAATGTGTTTTTTCTTCAATCTTCATCTTGGGAGTTCTCGTCCTGCAGTGAAAATGCAAAGAAAAATCACCAAAAAAAATCCACCTTGTTTGTTATTTGTCAACGAAAACAAAGAAAAAAAAGTTGTATTTGTTGGTGTAAGAATATAAAGAAGAGATTTAAAAAATTTTTAAATTAAAAACAGTTAGAAACTTATTTTATTTCGGAGACAAACGTGCTGACTGGACAACTTTGGTTTTGTTAGAACAAACATTAAAATAGAAGACGGACATTATTTACAGTATTTCTTTTTCTACAGTGACGTGAAAGTAAACGATGTAACAACGTGGACTGGAGTACTACCAAAGTACAGTAGTACCACTAAAGAGAGACAAGTGGACTGCTATATATGTGTGTGTGTGTGTGTGTGTGTGTGTGTGTGTGTGTGTGTGTGTGTGTGTGTGTGTGTGTGTGTGTGTATATATGTATATATGAAATACATATACACACGCACATTCTGTATATACACACACACACATATATATATATATATATATATATATATATATATATATATATATATATATATATATATATACACACGAACATACTGTGTATATACACACACACACACACATACATATATATATATATATATATATATATATATATATATATATATATATATATATATATATATATATATATATATATATATATATATATACATACATATATATATATGTGTGTCTGTATATATATACACACACACAGTCGTGGTCAAAAGTTTACATACACGTGTAAAGAACATAATGTCATGGCTGTCTTGAGTTTCCAATCATTTCTACAACTCTTATTTTTTGTGATAGAGTGATCGGAGCACATACTTGTTGGTCAGAAAAAACATTCATGAAGTTTGGTTCTTTTATGAATTTATTATGAGTCTACTGAAAATGTGAGCAAATCTGCTGGGTCAAAAGTATACATACAGCAATGTTAATATTTGGTTACATGTCCCTTGGCAAATTTCACTGCAATAAAGCGCTTTTGGTAGCCATCCACAAGCTTCTGGCAAGCTTCCGGTTGAATTTTTGACCACTCCTCTTGACAAAATTAGTGCAGTTCAGCTAAATGTGTTGGTTTTCTGACATGGACTTGTTTCTTCAGCATTGTCCACACGTTTAAGTCAGGACTTTGGGAAGGTCATTCTAAAACCTTAATTCTAGCCTGATTTAGCCATTCCTTTACCACTTTTGACATTTGTTTGGGGATTAAAGGCCTCACCTTTTGTATGAATATCTTTGACTGGCCTTTTGAAAAACAGCAGAGCACTTTTGTAATACAGAAGATCTTTGACTGGCATTTTGAAAAACAGCAGAGCACTTTTGTCATACAGAGGATCTTTGACTAGCCTTTTGAAAAACAGCCGAACACTTTTGTAGTATAGAGGATCTTTGACTGGCATTTTGAAAAACAGCAGAGCACTTTTGTCATATAGAGGATCTTTGACTAGCATTTTGAAGAACTGCAAGGAAGAGAGGCAGTGATCTCTGATTACCATGGAAACAAGAGATCTACAACTGAACTGAATCTGTTGTTATTGATGTGTTTTAAAGTTGTTTTTCCAAGACAATTCCAATTAAGGAGCCTGCAGATGAATTAATTTCTATTCTATTACCTCCTTGCTGACGTCCCCGACACTGTTCTCCTCGCTCACAAACCTCAGCTCTCTTGCGTATATTTCGGTAAACACAGGACTTTTCTCTACCTGCCTGTCTCACCTGTCCATCAGGCTGGCGTCGCAGTGAGCCTGATGCCCACGAGAGCTTGTCTGCTCGCCTCGGTGCTGCACGTCGGCTGGGAGATGAGCTCAGGGACGGTATTGTGGTTTCCTCCCTGGGGAGACAATAGCGGCACGTGTGCACACACACACACACACATGCATGCAAATGTGGGGAGCAAAGACTCCATCCTGTCGGAGCAAGAACATCTTCCTGCAGAGAGGCTGGCTCTTGTTTCTGTCTCCCTTTCTGTTGGGAGTGCATTCCATATTGATGTGGCATAGAAGGAGAATGAGTTAATGTATATAAAATGTGCTACAAAATGTATAAATACTTCAACTTGAACTTGTAGTTAATTTTATTTCATCGTTTCAATGATAACTAGAGATGTCCGATAATATCCGCCTAGCCAATAAATGTGTTAAAATGTAATATCGGAAACTATTGGTATCGTTTTTTTTATTATCTGTATCGGTTGTTTTTTTTTTTTTTTTTTTTTTTTTTATTAAATCAACATAAAAAACACAAGATACACTTACAATTAGTGCACCAACCCAAAAAACCTCCCTCCCCCATTTACACTCATTCACACAAAAGGGTTGTTTCTTTCTGTTATTAATATTCTGGTTCCTACATTATACATCAATATATATCAATACAGTCTGCAAGGGATACAGTCCGTAAGCACACATGATTGTGCGTGCTGCTGGTCCACTAATAGTACTAACCTTTAACAGTTAATTTTACTCATTTTCATTATTACTAGTTTCTATGTAACTGTTTTTATATTGTTTTACTAAATGGTTTTAATTTATTTATCTTATTTTATTTTTTTTTAAAGACCTTATCTTCACCATACCTGGTTGTCCAAATTAGGCATAATAATGTGTTAATTCCACGACTGCATATATCGGTATCGGTTGATATCGGTATTGGTAATTAAAGAGTTGGACAATATCGGAATACCGGCAAAAAGCCATTATCGGACATGCCTAGTTAATGTATATAAAATGTGTTACAAAATGTATAAATACTTCACCTTGAACTTGTAGTTAATTTTATTTCATCGTTTCAAGGATAACTGAAGGACATTATAATAAATAATTCGGGTAAAACATTTATTTTCATTACATTAATCGTGTTTTTTAATAAAACAGAAAACAATTTGTCTTACCTTGTTTTACGAGATGTCCATGTGGACAATTCTTCTCTGGTTACTCCGTGTTTCCGTCTAGTTTTAAAGTCTGTCAGACACGTTTGGTGTTTTTTGCTTCCTGTAGCTTTTTAGGTCAACTCTTTCGTCTTTGTTGTTTTTTTAACTGTGCTTGAAAAGTAGTCTTTTAATACGTGAACGTTCCCAACTGACAGTGAACATTCACATTTCCTGCTTCACAACTCAAAAGCCGCGCTCGGACTTCATTGGTCGATCACCCGGAGGAGGCGGGCACATATTCCCAAACCAGGAAGTAGACCTTCGACAAACGCAATTATTAGATGGTTATAATTTCATAGCGTGCGGAGGGAAGTGAACTGCATTGTCCAAATATGTTGTTTATTTTGGTTGTCGCGGGGTTGTGGAGCCACGCCGGAGCGTTAGAAAACGGTTTGGCGAGGACGCCGACGATGGGCTGGCTACACTGGGAAAGGTTCATGTGCAACATCGACTGTGAAAAAGACCCGGATAATTGCATTAGGTAAAGACACCCGGAAGTGTAGGACTACGGACAAAAGGTGTTTCCGCCCGGTTTCGAACCGGGGACCTTTCGCGTGTGAGGCGAACGTGATAACCACTACACTACGGAAACCTTGTGTTAGGTGGTCAGGGGACATTGACTGAGATTTCAGGCCCGTGGCGGCTCGAATTGTTACCCGTACACGCTCAACGCTTGTCAAGCTTCATATGGAGGTGAGCGGAAGTCATGTTTTGGTTCTTTTTATTCGGTAAATGTGTATTTCTCTGCTTGCATGCTACATAAAAAAGAATGACCAGTTATATACTGACAATGCTCAGGAACTGCCATCAGTTTCCGTAGTGTAGTGGTTATCACGTTCGCCTCACACGCGAAAGGTCCCCGGTTCGAAACCGGGCGGAAACACGTTTTTGTTTGGTACATCTAAAATAAGATCAATTATAATGTTCCTCATTTTCATTCGTGTGTGTTTACTTGATGCACTTTTCCCGGTTTCGTTCTGTTACGACTTTAAAACATATCCTCTCCGATGCAACCCAAACAATAAGCAATTTGCTACCGCTTGTCCCATACCATTTAAAAATACACCCTCAGAGACAAAAAAAATGTCGACCTTGATTCTCTGTCAATCTGCCCTGGCAGTAATACGTGGTTTCCGTAGTGTAGTGGTTATCACGTTCGCCTCACACGCGAAAGGTCCCCGGTTCGAAACCGGGCGGAAACACGTTTTTGTTTGGTATAAGTCGGGGTTCGGCAACCCGCGGCTCTAGAGCCGCATTCGAGTATTTGGCGAGCGCCGTTTTGTCTTATTAATTTTGGCGGTCCTTGAACTCACCGTAGTTTGTTTACATGTATAACTTTCTTCGACTTTCTAGGACGTGTTTTATGCCACTTCTTTTTCTGTCTCATTTTGTCCACCAAACTTTTAACGTTGTGCGTGAATGCACAAAGGTGAGTTTTGTTGATGTTATTGACTTGTGTGGAGTGCTAATCAGACATATTTGGCCACTGCATGACTGCAAGCTAACCGATGCAAACAACATGCTATTTAGGCTAGCTATATGTACATATTGCATCATTATGCCTCATTTGTAGCTATATTTGAGGTCATTTAGTTTCCCTTAAGTCCTCCTAATTAAATTTATATCTCATGACACACTATCTGTATGTCATATGGCTTTTAATTTTTTGAGGCTCCAGACAGATTTGTTTTTGTATTTTTGGTCCCAATATGGCTCTTTCAACATTTTGGGTTGCCGACCCCTGGTATAAGTACATGTAAAATTAGATCAATTATAATGTTCCTCATTTTCATTCGTGTGTGTTCACTTGATGCACTTTTCCCGGTTTCGTTCTGTTACGACTATAAAACATATCCTCTCCGATGCAACCCAAACAATAAGCATCTATCAATTTGCTACCGCTTGTCCCATACCAATTAAAAATCCACCCTTAGGGACAAAAAAAACTGTTGACCTTGATTTTCTGTTAAACTGCCATTGCCATGATACATGGTTTCCGTAGTGTAGTGGTTATCACGTTCGCCTCACACGCGAAAGGTCCCCGGTTCGAAACCGGGCGGAAACATATTTTTGTTTGGTATAAGTAAATCTAAAATAAGATCAATTATAATGTTCCTCATTTTCATTCGTGTGTGTTTACTTGATGCACTTTTCCCGGTTTCGTTCTGTCACGACTATAAAACATATCCTCTCCGATGCAACCCATACAATAAGCATCTATCAATTTGCTACCGCTTGTCCCATACCATTTAAAAATCCACCCTTAGGGACCAAAAAAACTCTTGACCTTGATTTTCTGTTAAACTGCTATTGCTATGATACATGGTTTCCGTAGTGTAGTGGTTATCACGTTCGCCTCACACGCGAAAGGTCCCCGGTTCGAAACCGGGCGGAAACACGTTTTTGTTTGGTAAAAGTACATCTAAAATTAGATAAATTCTAACGTTCCTCATTTTCATTCGTGTGTGTTTACTTGATGCACTTTTCCCGGTTTCGTTCTGTTACGACTATAAAACATATCCTCTACGATGCAACCCAAACAATAAGCATCCATCCATCCATCCACCTTCTTCCGCTTATCCGAGGTCGGGTCGCGGGGGCAGCAGCCTAAGCAGGGACTTCCCTCTCCCCAGCCACTTTGTCCAGCTCTTCCCGGGGGATTCCGAGGCGTTCCCAGGTCAGCTGGGAGACATAGTCTTCCCAACGTGTCCTGGGTCTTCCCCCTGGCCTCCTACCGGTCGGACGTGCCCTAAACACCTCCCTAGGGAGGCGTTCGGGTGGCATCCTGACCAGATGCCCGAACCACCTCATCTGGCTCCTCTCGATGTGGAGGAGCAGCGGCTTTACTTTGAGCTCCCCCCGGATGACAGAGCTTCTCACCCTATCTCTAAGGGAGAGCCCCGCCACCCGGCGGAGGAAACTCATTTCGGCCGCTTGTACCCGTGATCTTGTCCTTTTGGTCATGACCCAAAGCTCATGACCATGGGTGAGGATGGGAACGTAGATCGACCGGTAAATTGAGAGCTTTGCCTTCCGGCTCAGCTCCTTCTTCACCACAACGAATCGATACAGCGTCCGCATTACTGAAGACGGCGCACGATCCACTCTTCCCTCACTCGTGAACAAGACTCCGAGGTACTTGAACTCCTCCACTTGGGGCAGGGTCTCCTCCGCAACCCGGAGATGGCACTTCACCTTTTTCCGGGCGAGAACCATGGACTCGGACTTGGAGGTGCTGATTCTCATCCCAGTCGCTTCACACTCAGCTGCGAACCGATCCAGTGAGAGCTGAAGATCCTGGCCAGATGAAGCCATCAGGACCACATCATCTGCAAAAAGCAGAGACCTAATCCTGCAGCCACCAAACCAGACTGCGCCTAGAAATTCTGTCCATAAAAGTTATGAACAGAATCGGTGACAAAGGGCAGCCTTGGCGGAGTCCAACCCTCAATAAGCATCCATCCAAACACTACTTGAGATTATTGTTTACAAGGCGGTAAACCGTTAATTATACACTTGGAATAAAATATTGCGCCGGATGTCCTGATATATCTTCTACTGCCTTAGTGAGCGACTTTTCATGCGGATGGCGGATGTGATGGTGGAAGAGGGTTGGAGAGAGGCCGGATATCAGTACATTTGCATCGACGACTGCTGGATGCATCCCAGTCGGGACGAACAGGGCCGCCTGCAAGCAGACCCCGCCAGATTCCCTGGCGGCATCAAGAAACTGGCCGACTACGTAAGTACTTTGCTTTCAAAAGGTGACTATGCTGTAAAAGGGGCTTTTTTTGCATGACACGTTTAGTTGTATTTGGATCACATTTGGGTGGGTAGTTGATGTACTTTCTGGTAGTGCAACATCGCCCTCTCCTGGAGGACTTGCAAATAACAGCATTTTTTTTGTTTCCAGGTGCACTCCAAGGGTCTGAAGTTGGGCATTTATGCAGATGTTGGCAAAAGTACCTGTGAAGGATACCCAGGCAGTCTGGGTCACTATGACACCGACGCTCAGACTTTTGCAGAGTGGGAAGTGGACCTGCTGAAATTTGACGCCTGCTACATTGACTGGACTTTGCTTGGGCAAGGCATGTGTAATAATAATACAGTATAGTAGTAATATGAGTGCTACATGTACTGTTTCTTTGGGTTCAGGCTATGTGAACATGTCCAGAGCCCTGAACAGAACCGGAAGACCCATTCTCTACTCTTGCGAGTGGCCTCTACATGAAAGGCAATTCCAAAAGGTAAGATTAACGTTTGTATGAGTGAGCAGATTAAAATAGTCTTTGTGCGTGCAGCCCAACTACACTGCCATTAGAGAGACGTGTAACCAGTGGCGCAACCATCCAGATGTTTATGACTCATGGAGCAGCATCAAGGCCATCTTGGACTGGACGGCAACTAATCAGGCTGAGCTCGTCCCCTCAGCCGGTCCTGGGGGCTGGAATGACCCAGATATGGTATTGCGTCTTTTGTGGGTGAGTGAAGTGAAGACCCCCTTATGACACGCAGTCTGTTGTCTCTAGCTGGTGATAGGGAACTTTGGCCTGAGCCCGGACCAGCAGGAGTCTCAGATGGCACTCTGGGCCATCATGGCTGCGCCGCTCCTCATGTCCAACGACCTGCGAGCCATCTGTCCGCGCTCCAAGCGGCTGTTGCAGAACCGCCACATCATCGACATAAGCCAGGACGCACTGGGCAAACAGGGGTACCGCACAGCCAAGGTGGAGGGAATTGAAGTGTGGGAGAGGCCTCTGTCCAATGGCAGGCTGGCCGTGGCTGTACTTAACAGACAGGAGATCGGAGGTCCACGAACATTCTCTTTGCAAGCAGCCCCCGCCTGGAAAATGTGCAGGCCGCAGTGTGGGGTCACCCAGATCCTGCCTTGGTATGAGGAGATTGGCTTTAAGACTGAACACCAAGTCAGTGTTAACCCTTCAGGGACTGCTCTCCTGATTATCACACCCAGCAGCCAGGCAAAGTTTAGAACTGATGAGATGCATTGGTTGGAAAACGTGGACGTTCTATAGCCAGGCATGTGATTTGAACTTAATGCATAGTCTAGAGCAAAGAGTACAAGATCAAGGGTGATGGGTCAAATGCAGAGAATAATTTCGCCACACCTAGTGTGTGACAATCATTGGTACTTTAACTTTAACCATTCTATTAGCTAACTTCCTTTATCTAATTAGCCATTTGTGATTTATAGCATGGTATAACAACTATCAGTCATGTTTATGTTTCAAAATGATTCAACTATTCAATGTCAAAATATAAACAGTAGAAACGTCAGCTAATCTCTTGTAAAACACCAATGAAAATGAAATGTAGCATTTAGACAGGCTATACTGTAGCAAAAGTCATCACGTGTGTGTTCTTAAATGTGTATTCCATGTCTTACATGGCGAGAGCAGTTTTGATTTGGGCTTACATGGTAAACAACTCAAATGAATGTTTTATGCGGACGCATACATTTGTTCACGTGTGGCCAAGTAGACGCATTGTGTGAAAAATCTAAGGAAGAGAATCCCTCGGCCGTCTTCTAGTTTTTTAATATATATATATCGCACGCTTTAATATTCTCTCCTCTTTTCTCGTCATTTGTGATGTGCACGCCTGTTGTAATTTCCCTTCCTGGTTCGATGTCCTGCCCTATCTTGCCTCTGATTGGCCTGTCCATACTATTTTGCCCTAATCTTAGCCAATCATGACTCATAGTAAACCCACCAACCAATTATGGATTTTCGTATACGTAAAGCAACCAATCATCATCGTTTCCCTTATATTTTGTCCCCTGTCCGTGGAGTTGCTTCGCTACGTAGCTTCGATTTTTAAGTTAATTTTTTATGGAAAACCGTAGTTTTTAACACTGGATTATCAAAAACCGTACTATTACGAGAAAACGGTAGTTGTTGGCTGGTATGGCAAAGAGACGGATCAAGATTTTAACACACATTGTAGGTAGAAAAAAACATTTTTTAAATATTTTTACAGAGATGGATTTCCGACGAGACGGAAAAAATCACATGCCTGTATAGTCCGTAGGTACTTTTTATTTCACGTAAGCGTACACATTGGGTTATTAGGATTACTAAAGAGTGGTTTTCTTTGCAGGTGTACCAGTGAAGAGGCATTGTAAATTTGAACACGTTTATTGAAAACGACGAAGAACCACAGCTTAGAACTGGATGACCTGGCCCTGTTAAAAGAAAAAAAACAATTGTTGAAAAGGCAGCACAAGCAATAAAACAAGTTACACTTAAGTCTCTGCAATCACATGCCATTTAAAAAAGGAAATTGTGTGCATAGTCTGCTGGAAATACTTCTATCGGACTCAAACCACCAAAGTCTTGTTGACATCTGGACACTTAAGATGTGCTTTATTTACACGTTTATTTTTAAAACCCTGGATAATTCAACTTTCACTTCCACTTTTCTTGTGACCTCTATACTTCAATTGTGTCATTGTGCAAATAAGTGATTAAAGGCTTTTTAGAAAATGCATGTTAATAACTAGGGCTGTGAATCTTTGGGGACCTCGATATTTGTTTATGATTCAGTTGTATATCGTTATTGTATATAAACATATATTATACCTTTATTAATATGTATTTGGGGCTCCTTTTTTGGCTGCTGACATCCGCGGTATAGTAATTTCTGGTTTTCAGATGTGTTGGCACAAAGCATAGATGGAAGACTAGATACGTGAGCACTGTAGGAGCTTGCTAAACAACGTCCCTTACTTAGGGAGCAGGCATCCTTGTTTTCATTTTTGTGCCTTCTAAAACCACAGAATGCTTAGACACTTTTGATGGTCACTGTAAATTTGCTGCTCAAAGAGCCGTGTCGTATCTACATTCTACCTTTTCATATTTATGGCTGACATTGTTCTCTCTGCTGACTTAATCTAACATTCACCGTAAATTTTAGATATGAAGGTTTTTTTAACTGTTATTGTTTTTAACTTATTTGTCCTGTATAGCACCTTGTGCACCATTGTGATGTTGGAAGGTGCTATACAAATAAACCTTGATTGATTAATCTACTCACCATTTCCTCTTAGCTGGGTACTTTGTGCTAAGGCGGTTCCAAATAAACTTCTGTTAAGGTGTACAAAGTATTCTTCCGTTTCATTACTTTACATTTCAACTTGCTTGGCGTTGCAATTAGCATAGCTTGTTCTCTCCTACTTCATGCATCTCTACCCTAGAGCTGAATTTTAGAAAAGTCTACTACTTTAACATACAAAAACAAATCAGTATTTACATTTGTGTCCATTGATTCAGAAATATATACTTCTGGTTGCGACACAACAAAAGAGAACACTTTCTGTTATATTATCCTCTCTCTGAACTTGACTCTTATTAATCTACTTGGTAAATTAATCTTGGTAACAAATTACTTTCTGATGTACCACAGTTCCATTTATACTTTGCTTACTAAGCACTTTTTTATTTTGTTGTTTCAAGCTTGCCATTACTAGTGTGTAACAGGTTTAGCCTGATGCTTCAGTCATATTTGTAACAAAGAATTCAGTTTAATTGTCACAATGGGAGCAGCTCCACACTGTATAAAGACACGATTAGCTGCTAGCCGCCTGTTAATCGGGGGAACAAAAATAAAGTGTCAGCTAGAGGGGATCGGCTTTTGAAAAGTTATCGCCAATGGCCAATTGAGGACCTCACGAAAATCACTCGATGCTAATATGTGGTCGATCGATTGGCACATTACTAGTGCTGACTTGTAGGATTATATAAAACTAATGCAACAGGTCTTTTTCACAGCAGACTAATGGCTCCTTGTCTTCCGATTCACCACAGTCATTCTAACTGCACATAAAACACTTCATTGGTAGAAACACTTGCCTTTCTCTTCTTGTCACCACCCAACTCAAAGTGCTTGCATCTTTTGATGGCCAGCATTCTCTTAGATCTGCAGTTGGGCTCCACGCACTCAAGCCTCAACACGATCTTCTTTGTTGTTTTAGCCTTGAAACAGAAAGTACGTTTTAAACAAAGCAGAACTTTACATGTTGAAGATGCGCATGAACTTAGTGGAACTTACCTTTTTACGGAAGATGGGCTTTGTTTGGCCACCGTAGCCGCTCTGCTTGCGGTCGTATCTCCTCTTGCCTAGAGGATAGTTTCAGATCAGCAACAAAGGTCTAAACATTGACGACCGCCACAAGTATAATCGATAATTAATTTACTACCATCTGTTCTTAATAATTTTGACAAAATAATAGAATAATAAATGATAAAATATGTTACTGCATACGTCAGCAGACTAATTAGGAGCCTTTGTTTGTTTACTTACTACTAAAAGACAGGTTGTCTAGTATGTTCACTATTTTTTAAGGACTTACCTCCAATAAGAAACATATGTTTAATGTACCCTAAGATTTTTTGTTAAAATAAAGCCAATAATGCAATTTTTTGTGGTCCCCTTTATTTAGAAAAGTACCTAAATAATTTTAGTACCGGTACCAAAATATTGGTATCGTTACAACACTAGTAGGCATACAAATATGAAATACATAAATAAACTATGTGTCAATAAAAAAAAAGGGTTCAAGATGTTCATAATTCTTGTTCTGTGTACTTTGTGAACACTTGTAGTTTGAACAGTCTCTTAAACTGAATAATATTGGTGCTTTGTTTGATTTATTAGGTAAATCCGTTCCATAATTGCATTCCACATACTGATATACTAAAGGTTTAAAGTGTTGTACGTGCACACAAATGTTTTAAATTAGATATTCCTCTAAGGTTATATTTCTCCTCTTTTTTTGAGAAGAATTGTCGTACATTCTTGGCTAGCAGCTTTTAGTTTGCTTTGTACATCACTTTAGCTGTTTGCAAATGCACCAAACGTTAAATTTCAATAATTGTGATTTAATAAATAAAGGGTTCGTATGTACTCTATATCCAACATTATGTATTATTGTAGTTTATCTTTTTTGTAACAGTGAATGAAGCGCACATTTGTAGTTTCCCCATATTTCTACACAATAACTCAGATATGGAGAATATGAAGAGATTTTTGGTCTAGATCAGGGGTCGGCAACCCGCGGCTCTAGAGCCGCATCTTTAGCGCCGCCCTAGTGGCTCTCTGAAGCTTTTTAAAAAATGTATGAAAAATGAAAAAAGATGAGGGGAAAAAATTTTTTTGTTTTGTTTTAATATGGTTTCTGTAGGAGGACAAACATGACACAAACCTCCCTAATTGTTATAAATCACACTGTTTGTATTAAACATGCTTCACTGATTTGAGTATTTGGCGAGCGCCGTTTTGTCCTACTAATTTTGGCGGTCCTTGAACTCACCCAGTTTGTTTACATGTAGAACTTTCTCCGACTTTCTAGGACGTGTTTTATGCCACTTCTTTTTCTGTCTCATTTTGTCCACCAAACTTTTAACGTTGTGCGTGAATGCACAAAGGTGAGTTTTGTTGATGTTATTGACTTGTGTGGAGTGCTAATCAGACATATTTGGTCACTGCATGACTGCAAGCTAATCGATGCTAACATGCTACTTAGTCTAGCTATATGTACATATTGC
>NC_084758.1:23845936-23990936 GCF_033978785.1 Entelurus aequoreus
AATTAGGTAATAATAATTGTTCTGATTACTTATTATTTTTAATGTATTTAGCTATTCCTTTATTTATCATTTTTATTCTTGAATATGTACTTGTGTGACAAGAACCACACAGACTGTCACAACTGAACTATATATACATATATATATGTACATATATACACATACATATACTGTACATATGCATACATATATACATACATACACATTCATATATACATACATATACATATATACATACATATATACAAACAAATACACATACATATATACACATATATGTATATATGTGTATATATCTATACACATATATATATATGTGTATATATATGTATATACACATATACACTATATATACATACACTATGTCTATATATATATATACACTATGTCTATCTATCCATCCATCTATCTATCTATCTATCTATCTATCTATCTATCTATCTATCTATCTATCTATCTATATATATATATATATATATATATATATATATATATATATATATATATATACACTATGTCTATGTATATATACACTATGTCTATGTATATATACACTATGTCTATGTCTATATATTTATATATATATATATATATGATGTTGTGTCAGACCACCGAAAAAAATGGGAATGGAATTCTACTTTTTTTTTTTAATGAATGAGACACCCAGAAAGTACATGAAAATAAAGAATGTGGGGTTCACAATATTAACTATGGACAATAAAGTTCTGAGTATTATCAACATATGAATGTAGCTCCTCTTTTACCTCCTTGGTCGACAACTTTTACAATCAAGCAAAACGCAACCAAAATGCAACAAACGCAGCGAAATATGATCACAAAGGGTAAAAAACACCTCCAATCTGATACAATATCACTTTTCTGCAGAACTTTGTTGTAAAATTCTGCTTCCAAGTCCGTCCTTGACACCTGCTTTCCGAGCTGGCTGCTGTGTAAACAAACCCCGCCCACTCTGCTTGGTACCTCGTCTGCCTGAAACGGCTGTGACGTAGATTACCGCGATAACGCGTACATCATTCAGAAGCGCAGATTCCAACCATTGAAATGCTTTCTATAGTTCAAGACTTACGGTCATTTGAAAACAGCGCTGCACATCATAATGGCGGCTACAGTTTCGATGTTAAAGGTAAAAAAAAAAGTCTTTAAATGTCCGGCGGGCCATATGTAGCCCAGGTCTGGTTTAGCACAAAACTTGTAGCTCATCCTCCGTAAACTCAGGCTCAAAAATATAATGTTATGCATCATCATCTGTCCCAAAGTAGTCTTTGTTGTCTCTCAGGAAGTCTGCCATGAATAGTAGTCTTGTTGTTTTGTCTAAACAACCTCGCGCCAACATATCTCTCCGACCTCCTTCAGCCTTACTGCCACACCCGATCCCTAAGATCAGCCGATCAGCTGCTACTGACGGTCCCTGACACAAGGCTGAAGCTTAGATGTGACAGAGCTTTCGCCGCTGCTGCTCCCAAGCTCTGGAACGACCTACCTCTGAGTGTTAGACAAGCCTCCTCTCTTCCTGTTTTGAAATCTCTCTTAAAAACATACTTTTATTCCATAGCTTTTAACACTGAGTGATATCCATCCTGCAATGGCGCCCCATAATACACCTGCTGTGAACCTGTTTTTATGTTTTATTTATTTTATTCATTTATTTTTGATCGTGTTCTGTTTGTGTTGTGTTGTGTTTGCTCGGTTCTCGTATTATCTTTTAACCTGCCCATTGTACAGCACTTTGGCTACCCCTGTGGTAAATTTTAAATGTGCTTTATAAATAAAGTTGATTTGATTTGATTTGTTGAAGGAAATAGCAAACGTTGTGACACAATGTGAAATCAATGCTCTGCCGTAGGCTTAAAATGAGCAAAATATGTACATATTACATATATACTTACAGCATGTATTTCCAACGTTGAATAACGTTTTTGGATGTTTTTTTAGAGCGCTTTATAGGCGGAATAGATCGAATCCCTATTACTTGCATTGTTAGCCCTCTACTATGAGCTGTATATTACAAATTAGAATGCACAACACAAACATATGTGTTCTTATCTCATATAGGGATTGTGAATGGTAGGGAAAAGAAAAAAAGTGCAGATCCCCTTTATTAAAGTATGCTGATTCAGTTCTTGTGTATATGCCTTGAACAATTGACTGCTTGGGAGCCAAAACCGTAGTCACAGTCATTATCATACTGCTATAAAATGGAAGTGTATAAAAGAAAATATGTATTGTATCAATTGTTTAATGACGTAATGTACAAGGCACTTTTGGCACTTATATGTAGGTATTTTACATTTTAATATTGTGAATCTGTGTACTGTGCTTTGAATGTGTTTGTCTTACATTTCAACCTGCTCAGGGCCTGGAGATGGAAATTAGCCATTGCCTTTAATCTCACATATTTACATACCAAATGCTTATAATACGTATTGTCCCTTTTGAATAAAACTAAATCTAAATTGTTAATATGATCATTGTTGTTTGTGCGGCAGTACTATTGTATGTACTGTGTACATACAATAGATGTCTGTGCTCAAAAAATCGATTCACATCCGAATCACGATTCTTATTTATTATGAAAATATATTCATGATTTTCGAATTAAAAATGATTAAAAGAAAAACATATATATACATTTTTAAAGAGTCGCTTTTAGCCCATCTTTATGCATGCTCGCTGCAAGTATACGTCAGCAACCAAAAGGAGGGTTTGTAACCTGTTTTGAAAAGGTTTTATTGTAAATACTATATCAAATAATACTTTGCGAGAATCGGTTTGAACCGAGAAACGGTTTAACCAAGAATCAATTCTGAATCAAATAGTCACCCCAAGAATCGTTATGTGATCGAGTTGAGAGGTGCCCAAAGATTCCCATATCTCACTACTACTACTACTGCTAATAATAGTAATAATGATGATGATACTATTAATAATAATAATAACAACAGTAATCACATATAAAATAATTTATAAAGTAAAAATACAAAATAAAGAAATACATCAAAATGCATTGATAATAAATAGATAATAATAATAATTATGATTGTAATAATAACGATATTAATATTATCATCATCATAATATGAAATAATATTACCATTGTTATTAGTAAAACACAAAATAAAGGAATAAATACAAATGGATAAATAATAGATAATAATAATAATTATTATATTATTATTATCATCATCAATAATAATACTATGAAATAATAATTATTATTTAAAGTTAAAGTTAAAGTACCAATGATTGTCACACACACACTAGGTGCGGCAAAATTATTCTCTGCATTTGACCCATCACCTTTGATCACCCCCTGGGAGGTGAGGGGAGCAGTGAGCAGCAGCGATGGCCGCGTCCGGGAATCATTTTTGGTGACTTAACCCCCAATTCCAACCCTTGATGCTGAGTGCCAAGCAGGGAGGTAATGAGTCCCATTGTTATAGTCTTTGCTATGACTCCGCCGGGGTTTAAATTCACGACCTACCGATCTCAGGGCGGACACTCTAACCACTAGTCCACTGAGTAGGTTATTAGTAAAACACAAAATAAAGGAATACAAATGCATTAATAACAAATAGATAATCATAATACTGATAATATTATCATCAATAATAATAATAATATTAAATGATTATTATTATTATTAGTAGTAAAAACACAAAATAAAGGAATAAAAATGCATTAATAAAAAATAGATAATAATAATAATAATAATATCAATAATAATAATATGAAATAATAATATTAATTATTATTAGTAGTAGTAGTAAAAACACAAAATAAAGGAATACAAATGCATTAATAACAAATAGATAATAATAATAATAATATGAAATAATAATACTAATTATTATGTGAGTGTGAATGTTGTCTGTCTATCTATGTTGGCCCTGCGATGAGGTGGCGACTTGTCCAGGGTGTACCCCGCCTTCCGCCCGATTGTAGCTGAGATAGGCTCCAGCACCCCACGCGACCCCAAAAGGGACAAGCGGTAGAAAATGGATGGATGGATTATTATTATTACAATTATCCATTTATTATTATTAATGCATTTTTTATTTATTCCTTTTTGTATTTTTACTCTTGAATATTTTCTTGCGTGAAAATAGTCACGCGAAAGAGAGGAGAAAGCGCTCAGAAGGCATTGCGATGAAGAGGGGAAACCGTGCGTGCGAGTATGAAAGTAGTTATGCTCATGGTCGCTATGGAGATGATGCTACAGATATTGTGGACTCCACTTGTGACAGATTAGATCTGCAGGTTAACAGTGCTCTCTCTCTCTCTCTCTCTGCAAGCCTGACTGACGCAACTTCCCCATCGGTCTGTCTGCACTTTGGAGTCACTGTGAGTCAACCACACATTTAACAACAAAACAACAGAAAAGTAATTGTGGTGTTTAAAACTGAGACACAAACATCCAGTGAATTACATTACAGAGGTTCTTATTACACTTGTTACTGTTTGGACCAACGAAATGCCCAGATGTTGTTGCATTGAAGAAAAACATTGTTTGCATGGATGTTTCTGGTACAGCTTGACCGCACAGATGAACTGACGATACAAGGAAGTGGGCACATTAACTGGAAATAAGCTCAAATGCACAAAAGCAGCGTGATAAAGGCCATTTCCAGTATGTGATCTAATAAACCCATTAGAGCTGATGAATGGACTAAATAGATCAGTTTATCAACCAACACAGAACATTTTAAGGTCTGATATGGATTTGTAATCGATTCCAGATCAACCCCGCCTCATGTGGACCATGTCTGAGAACATTCTGGAAGCCATCTTCATCAAACGCTCCCAGCAGAGGAAGAAGACCTCGCCCTTAAACTACAAGGAGAGATGGTTCATTCTCACGCGGGACAAACTCTCCTACTACGACTACGATCCCGACAAAGGGGTAACGCTTTGAATAGTTACTTTATGATTCATCAAAACTGCAAAATACACAGCGGAATTTGTCCTTGGAAATATTCAGGCCCTGCAGGATTTTGCTAGCTTTGTTTTGTGAATAATAGGTTAAAGTACCACTGATAGTCACACACACTAGGTGTGGTGAAATTACTCTCTGCATTTGACCCATCCCCTTGTTCCACCCCCTGGGAGGTGAGGGGAGCAGTGAGAAACAGCTGTGGTTGCGCTCAGGAATCATTTTGGTGATTTAACCCCCAATTCCAAGCCTTGATGGTGAGTGCCAAGCAGGGAGGTAATGGGTCCCATTTTATAGTCTTTGGTATGACTCGGCTGGGTTTTGAACTCACGACCTACCGATCTCAGGGCGGACACTCATTGCAGCCTATAATGCCTGAACTCGCGGCAAGTTTTTTTAGAAAGTTGCAGCAAAAGTTGCAATGTTTTGAGGCTCTTTTTTTTTCAATAACATTGAACTAAATTGTGATTTCATATTTTTTTAATCAATGTTTTATTTTTTATTTCTAACCTTAACCTCAAAAAGCACAGGAAAAAATGATAAATTCAATACAAATACTGGATGTTTTACTCATTTTATACCATACAGACTTAAAAGTGGGGAGTAAAAACACAGACTCATTGTCAAATTACTGAACTGTATTAATCAATCCAAACTAATTCTAGTAATAATGAATTATAATTAAAAAAATAAACATGTCACAAGTTACAAGGCATTTGTAAACCGTTGAAAGCAATCTTAAAATTTTATTTTTTGTTTATCCCAGATAAATAAAGCTTAAATACATATATGAATACATGCAAACTAGTAAGGATGCCAGTGTATGGCTAAATGTTTATATACTATGTTACCCAGAAGGCTTAGAGCTGCAGAAAATAACCAGAAGTAGATCTGAGCTACGCAGGAGGGAGACAATTGTGCAATAAAGAGTTTATATATTGTTACATGTGGCTGTTCCTGCTTCGTCTACACAAGAAACCAACATATGTTTTTCGGAGGGTTTGGTTGAATTTGCGCAATCGTGACATTACAAATTCTTGAGGGGACTGAATAAGTGAGGAAATAATGGAAATGGAAATCATTTGTTCCAGCGACATGGCATCCCACAATACATCTTGGTCCCTCCCCACATCGCACTTTGAAGTCTGCGGCTTCACTCTATCGCACATTTTGGCGTTTTTCAAACATAAAAAGACATCTAAATGAAATAAAAAATATCAATACTAGAGTAGTAATGGTCAAAAGATGAAACCAAACTAAACTGTTCAGTATCGGGGCCACTGATTGGCTCAGTCTCAAGCAGCATTACTGTATTGGACAAGTGTAAAGTTGACAATTTGTTGGTATTTGATGTCTAGAGTAGGGGGGCCAAAGTGGGGTCAAAATCGGCCCACCAAAGGGTGTTTTTTTCAACATATTGTACATATTCATACTCTTTTAAGCTCACACAATTGATGGCATATCCACAAGGCTAACAAGTTGCCATCTAGCGAACATAATGCTCTCCACTGCTTTAAATAATCGGGTTACGGAATTAAACTACTCACTTATTGTGCAGCTGAATGCTTAAAATTGCTGTGTTTGGCCCACGGCTCAGTGGCACATTTTCACTTTGGCCCTTGGAGGCAAAACGTTTGGGCACCCCTGGTCTTGAGTGCTTTCATAATGTTAAAATAATATATTTAAAAGGCAGTTTTTTTTAATGCATACCGTCTGTGTATCACACTGTATGTTTGCGGTTTTGACAGTGAAAAGACGACACGGAAACTAGCTAAGCAAAAAGAACGGCGCTAGTTCGCTAGGCTTTGAAAGTGTAAAAAGAAGTTAACCACTGTTGATAGCAAAATGTACAAACTATAAAACAATAGACCTTAAAGGGGAACTGCACTTTTTTTGGAAGTTTGTATGTCGTTCACAATCATTATGAAAGAAATGATGAACGCATTCTAAATATTAAATAAGATCAAAAGTCCACTTACAATGGAGCCTACGAAGTCACACTATTCTGCCTATAAAGCCCCTAAAAAAATCCAAACATCTCCATTTAGGTTTTGTATACATTCTGTAAGTATATATTCTATGTAGTAACATACCAATATATTTATCTGTACAGTAATCTATTTATTTATTTATATATATTTATTTATTTTATATATATATATATTATATATATATTATTTATATATATTTATTTATTTATATATGCACCTTATTGCTTTTTTTATCCTGCACTACCATGAGCTTATGTAACGAAATTTCGTTCTTATCTGTGCTGTAAAGTTCAAATTTGAATGACAATAAAAAGGAAGTCTAAGTCTAATTTATAATAACATTTAATATTTATGTATTATCATTTTAAGCATACATGATTAATTTAAAAAAAAATTGTTTGTTTGTTCTTTTTTAAATTCATCACTGATTATTACTCACTGCAGACTTCATGAGAGCCAACCAACATAATAAAACATCACTTAATGTACAAGGTGTGCTGTCATTAGGATGCCGACTGCTAGGATGTTCATATATTCCCATTTAGATGAAGAATGACTCATAACCCTTACCAAGCTTTTTTTCGTGTTGTTCTCGCCATTTCCGGGTCCACATTGGCTGACAAAGTGTACCAACTTGTTGGAATACGTCCTCATCCTTCTACTATCCAGGTGAGAGGCATGATTAATGATCTACAATAAAGTTTGACCAGCAAGGAAACGAGGAAGCAGCAGATCAGTCGATCATGTCAACATAGGCACACAAGCTCGTGATCACGGCTCCGCTATAAATAGTTTGTGTTAGCGCTTATAATAACAATATCACTAATACTTGGTCAATATTCAAGTCATCAAATGTAAATAGAGTATTGCTGGCACTTTTTGGTTGGTTATTTATTGGGTTTATTGGCTCCGTTGACGCATTAAAATGCATTTAAAAACATTTGTCATCATGTCTTTCATAATGATTGTAAACGATAGGCAAAATTCCCAAAAAAGTGCAGTTCCCAACCTCAACTGGTGCAATGTTATGTTTTAACAAATGTAAAAAAAATCCACAAACTAGCCAAATAAAAAAGCAAACAAAACACATACAGAGCTAATCCTTTGATCCAGTTAAATTTTCCAGAGTTTTGTGCGACCTTCAAGGTATATTGTCTTTAAAAATTCAGAACTGTACAACCTCACGGGCACCTGTTAACCTTGTACTTTTCATTGCAGAAGCGTAAAGGTTTGCGGGGCTACATCGACCTGGACCGGATCAAGTGTGTGGAGACGGTGCAGACGGAGCCCAACTGCCCGCAGGAGCGCATGCATGCATTCCAGGTAATTATGCTGACTACCGTGTGATATAAAGTGAAACCAATGATGCAGATTGGGGCTTTCAGGGTAGTAGCAGGTGTTAGTGGGCCACACAGGAAGTAGAAGAAGTAGAGAATTACTAGTGTGTAATAATGTTTTCGTTTCATTTTTTTGTATCTCGCAGGTAATTTACGACGAGGGACCGCTGTACATCTTTGCAAAGAGCGAGGAAGAACGGGCTCAATGGATAAAGAAGCTGAAAGCAAGTCAGTGGTGCTAACTGCTTTACATGTGATAACATCATTGTTATCGCCACATGCGATAGAAGAAGAGTGCTCACGCAAATGTCCTCTCTGAATGTGCGCATTGTGTGTAGTGGTGCAGTTCAACAAGGATCTCATGCAGAAGTACCACCCTTGCTTTTGGATAGACGGCATGTGGCTGTGCTGCCAGCAGGAGGTCAAACAAGCTGTGGGCTGCAAGGTTTTGGATGGCAAGAATGGTAAGAACAAGATGCTCTGCTTTATTGGAAGAGTCCACAATGGAGCACTCAGACATGGAGCGCAATTTTTTGAGGGGGGGGCTTTTTACCGTTCAAAAATAATGTTGCGCTATTGAATGGGGACGAGTCAAGCACCCTTTAGACCAGTGGTTCTTAACCTTGTTGGAGGTACCGAACCCCACCAGTTTCATATGCGCATTCACCGAACCCGAACCGTAATTATAACACGATGTTATTATATTAAATAAATACTAATAAAGATATGTTTTACAAACAGAAAGTTACAGGAATGTACACATGATCCCATGTTTACATCTCATTGTGCAACATGTGAATGTTTTAGTGGGAACTAAATGCGATATCTGAAAGTGGTACACATTATTTCCAAAGCAGGAACCCCACCCAGATATATAATACTAGTACACAGCTCATGAAAAACAATATGTTATAGTCATTGTAATTGGACCAAAACACTTATATTAGAAAATAATCTCATGGAAATGACTGCTGTCATTTGATTACAATAATAAAACATTGAACTTGTTATTTAGTCAGGTTTGGGACAGTTGTGCTGCAGGTGTGACCACAGTGCACGTCTGACGTCGCTCACATGTGCTCAAGGAGTTTTTGCATTTGCTCACGCATGTTGAAAATTAGAGGGAACATTGTTTGGGGGTGTACATAATACGCCGACAGGGAGAAGTTTTTATTTACACAATGAGTCGGGTGTGTCTTGACCTCCGCGGCAGAGGCTCTGCCGAACCCCTGAGGCAGACTCACCGAAACCCTAGGGTTCGATCGAACCCAGGTTAAAAACCACTGCTTTAGACCACCCACAAGCTCATTGATTGGCTCTCCGTCGCTGCTGTATGTTGCTATTGTGACAGTGACAATGATTGACAGCATGCAGCAGCTGGCCAATCAGCAGTCAGATGTGCCAACAAGCAATTTCATGCAGGTGAAGAGACGAGTTAGACTACATATACAGTATTTCTTTATAAATAAAGTTGGTATGGTATGGTATGGTATTTCTTGCTTGCTCTCAACAAAGGCAGACGCTTCCCTTCCCTCTCCCTCATCTTTCCCTGGTTTGCTTCTTCGTCTCGTCTCGTCGTAACTTTTTTGGAGCCTCTCCACATACTATTCTCCAAATCTAAAACATAGAACTGATCGATTGGTCTCTCAACGTAATTGACAAGATTTTCTCGCCGAAAAGCTCGGGAGTAGTGGAGAGTCAAGTGCCTGCCGATTCTTTCCGTTGAGAGTATCGACCTATTTGGAACTGTGATCAGTTAAGCCCTGGTGTAGCGACAAATTCGGAAGATAAGGGCAGCCGTTCAAGGTACCCAGAAGCTGCCCGTTACGATTGATGGGATTAGCAGGGCTGTTGGCTCTCAGATTGTGGCGATTTCTGAACTAAATCGCAAACTTGATAACATTTATGATCAATTTGAGGACCAAGAACGAATGATTAGAGTAGACAAGTATTGGAATGTATTTACTCGCCCTAACACAAACATCCTACACTACACAAACACTCACTATTCACAGATGCCCATCAATCCTCAGTCCTATGCTAGAGCAGTTGACAACAGAAGAGAACCAAACGACATGGATGCTGCTTCAACGGAGCGGTCAACTGTCTGCAATCAAAGGAAATTGATGTCGATGTTAACACCATCGACGCGCGCATTCCACTGAATGGAAGAAACAACAATACCACGCCAATCATCACTGTGAAGCTTGCCAACAGGAAATCCAAAACGGCATTGCTGAAACAGGAAAAGAAGATGAAGGGTACAAATGTGTACATGGAGGAGCACCTCACTAAACGTAACGTTTTGCCAAGAAACTAAGCACAAGAAAAATCTAATTCAAAACACCTGTATGCATGTACAACACTTAAAACCTTTAGCATATCACTATGTGGAAATTAATGATGGAATGGATTTAGCCAAGAAGTCAAACCATGTACAAATATGATCAAGTTTAAGAATCTGTTCAAACTCAAAATGTTTACAAAGAACAACCTAGATAATGATCTTGAACCTTTTTATTTAAAAAAAATAGATAATCTTATTCATCCCGTAATGTGAACTACAAATTACTTAATTAACCATTTATTTATGAGAACTTGTTTATGTATTTAATCATTATTTACTTACTCATTGTCAATGTATTCATTTGCTCATTTGTTTATTCATTCCCTGCCATGAGTACAAACAAATGTGTTAAAAACTGCTATGACACGAAACAGGGTAGGATTAAATAAAATCTGCTTCCTCCTACTTCTTTTCAGCCATGCTGTAATGGAAATACGTGATAATTGTAAGCATGTTCGAAAAGAACTGACACCAACCAACTATGCCCCCATCCCACGCCGTCGCCGCTTCACCACACCGACCAGGGAGCTGCGCCGGTTCTGGCTGCGGCTGTGGTTGGCTGCCTACGCTGTACCAACCCCCCCGACCCTCCCATGTTTGCTGAGGGTTTTTTTTTTCGTCCCACACTGCGCCCCCTACAGGAGCATAGTCTGCGGGTGGCTTGAGTCCACAGTCTTTTGACATAGGACAAACAAAATAAATGAAATCATCATAAAATCTTTAAAAAAAACAAAGTAAGTTATTTATTTAATTTCCTTAATGTTGTTATTGTGTCCAAAAATTCATTATTGAACAATTTGTTTCCAATTCCAATCAAGACAGTTGTGTGTACCTCCCCGAATTCTGAAATGTAAATGTTGTACCTGGCTCAGACCACATTTTTATTCTTCTTTATCAGGCTTCACATCCAAACCGTCACGGAGGGGATCCCGCAAACCACTTCCCCCGACCCCGTCAGAGGTAAACAAACCTCATGTACTGATATTCAACATCATTTGTGCAGGTAAAGTAGCAAGCACACATATGCCAAGGTGGAACTGTGATCAAAAGTGACAAAGAAAAGATGTGGACCGCTGTTTGTAATAGATTGCTCTTTAGGATAACTAAGATTGTACTATTTGTCTGTGGTTAGTGAGGGTGCTGGTTGACTAAAACATTGTGTCTTAACCATGGTTAGGACCTGAAATGCTTGAATGTCCAGGGTGAGTGGATGTTGGAACGGTTTGAATCGGTTGAGAAATGTGGGATATGGAGAGGTTTGTATATTCTCCATTCATTTTCAATGTTGGGGAATTTTTGGAATCAGGGAATTTTCCGAACCTGGAAACATGGTGTGAATGCCCAGGGTGAGTGGAGTGTGTTGGAACAGTGAAATGTGGGATATGCAGTCCATTGTATATTTGACATTGTCAATGGGGAGAAAATCACCGGAAATTCCAGGAAAACTGGGAATTTTGGGAAAGGAACAACATGTTTTGTGTCCGACATACACTACCGTTCAAAAGTTTGGGGTCACATTGAAATGTCCTTATTTTTTAAGGAAAAGCACTGTACTTTTCAATGAAGATAACTTTAAACTAGTCTTAACTTTAAACAAATACACTCTATACATTGCTAATGTGGTAAATGACTATTCTAGCTGCAAATGTCTGGTTTTTGGTGCAATATCTACATAGGTGTACAGAGGCCCATTTCCAGCAACTATCACTCCAGTGTTCTAATGGTACAATGTGTTTGCTCATTGGCTCAGAAGGCTAATTGATGATTAGAAAACCCTTGTGCAATCATGTTCACACATCTGAAAACAGTTTAGCTTGTTACAGAAGCTACAAAACTGACTCTCCTTTGAGCAGATTGAGTTTCTGGAGCATCACATTTGTGGGGTCAATTAAACGCTCAAAATGGCCAGAAAAAGAGAACTTTCATCTGAAACTCGACAGTCTATTCTTGTTCTTAGAAATGAAGGCTATTCCACAAAATTGTTTGGGTGACCCCAAACTTTTGAACGGTAGTGTATGTGAAGAGCAGTGTGGGTTGATAGTTGAAAGGAATCGGGTAAAAAAAAATGGCGCATATGGGCTTTGTATAACTATGAATATATCCATTCATTTGAATGGGAATTTCCCTGAAATTTGGAAATTTCAGGAAAACCGGGAATTTTTGAAACTATAGATAATACCGCAATTGTCCTTGACGATATGAATGGGTTGGTGTTGGAATTTTTTGAAAGGGTTGAAAAATGTTGACGTAGTAACAGTTTGAATTGGGAATTTTTTGCGAAATAAAAATTATAACTTTTGTTGTCCCAACTAAGAGGAATGTTTTGAAGGTGGAATAGTCAAAAACAGTTGTAAAATGTGGACTGTGATTAACCTTCCAGCAAGAGGTAAAAAATAGGGCTTTGAAAAAACGGGAATTCTGGGAATTCCTGACATTTTTTTGAACTTGGAAAAAATTATAGTTTCCTTGTCCAAGGTGAGTGGAGTGTGTGGATGGTGGAACGGTTCGAATCGTTTGTGAAATGTGGGGATTGTGCAAGTTCGAAAAATGGCCCATTAATTTTCCATGTGTATAATGACCAGGAAAACCGGGGGGGTCACGATTCCCGAAGGATTTGGTGCTGGAATGGTTCCGGTCGGATGAAAACTTTGGGCTGTGGAGCTTGTCAAAGTTTTTGGGCGGAATAATAATAAATAGATTATTTTTTTGGCGTAGAACAAAATACAGTACCGGTATGTTTGAAGGCTTGGGCATTCACACAATTATTGAATAGGATTAAAATCTAGAGTAAGATGACTAATACAGTGTTAATATTTGAGTGGGTCCCAGGCCCCTTTCTAGTGGAAAAGTTGGGTCCTGAGGTCAAAAACGTTACGAACCCCCCAACAAAAGGAGAAAATAGATTCTTCTCACATAAGTAGAACAAATCCTGAAACGCCATATTCACGTTTGTTTGTCGAACTGCTTCATAGTTCATGGAGGAGGTCACAAGGTGCAGGATCTATTGTGGTGTAAAATAGCAAAACAAAGTGTTTGTTTGACTATATAGTTCGTGTTTTTGAAGTAGGGGGCTGGGATTTATACTTTCATCTTGAGTCTAATAGCGAAAAAAACAAATTTCCTCATGAAAAGTTAAAAAAGCATGCTACTTCCTGAATAACAAAGCCTACAGGACTGTACTTTGTTTGATTTTGTAGTGTCTGTTAGTTAGCTAGTTAGATCTGTTTTGATTGATGACACAACCGAACCATACCATTTTTGTTTTTGGAGGGTGTGGCAAATTTCCTCTGAAAAAAGTTCCTGGTTGACAAAGAATAACGTAAGACAGCAGGACTGAACAACTATTGATTCTGGGGGTCAATTCTGCCTTCCCGTTTGTTGGCTGGCAGGCTACTTCCTGGTTTAAGGGTGATATAAAAGAAAGACGGGACCCGACCATTTTTAATTATGGGGGGGTGCAGACAGTTTCACAGTGTGTCAAACAGCAAAACTGTTTCCTCAAACAAAAATTAAATTAATTTGTTGTTTGCTAATTAGCAGGCAACTTCCTGGTTTACAAAGAATATCACAACGCAAGAGGACTGTACCATTCTAACTCAAACGGTAAAAAGAGCAAATACCTGACTGTACCAAAAGTGAAAATGGTGTTTGTTTGTCAGCCAGTCTTGTAGTTAATAAGTTAGCAGGCCATTTCCTGATATACAGAGAATGATGTAAGACTAATCAACTGTAGCAGGGTTGACTTCGTAGCAGTTTTAAAGTGGCTGACAACATTGTACGGCACCAAAATTTGTGTTTGTTTATTAGCTAACAGTTAATTCTTGGTTTACGGATAAAGATGTAGGTCAATATGGTTGAACATTTTTAACCTGGAATAAATACGGATGCTTTTATCTTGACTAAAACGGCAACAACAGCGACTATTTGTTAGCGAACAGGCTACTTCCTGATTTGTAGAGTAGGACCATCGGGTGGCATGTAAGGCTTCGAACACGATTCTAACAACAAAAGCAAAAATGTGGTCCTCAAATAAAAATGTGTGGGGGAGCTACTGAATGTATATTATTTAGTTTGTTTTTGTTAACTAGCACGCTAACTAGCAGGCAACTTCCTGATTAATGTAAAACGACATAAAACAATGGGATGGTACGCCTTTTTGGCCAGTTAAAAGTACATTCTTTAAACAAAAGTTTAAAAATATATATATGTTGGTTTGTCCATGTGTTTGATAGTTAGCAGGCTACGTCCTGATTCATAGAGACTGACATTATGGTGCGTTCCATTTGTACCGAAAAGTCGGAATTTCCGAGTTGCTCGTCGGAATTTCAACTGGAACGATCCTCGAAGTCGGATTTTCATCCCGGAAAGTCAGAGCATTCGCACAAACCCCAAGTTGGCTTCAAATGTGGCTGCCCAGAATGTAAACAATGATATACGCTTCTATAATATCCGTTATTAGCACTTCTCATTACTTCTTGTTTGCATTAAATCAGCCATATATGATGTATTGTTGTACGTTTATACATAGTAACGCTACTGTAGAGTGAACTACATCTATTTCATGTGGTATATACGTTCTACATTGCTAGCAATAGCGTCTGTTTCCTCTTCAGCCAACGTAATGGAAGGTTGCAGAAAGACTGCATATTTTCCCATAAGTTGTTTGTATTCAGACAAAATAAGCGCAAAAATAGCTTATGTTGATGAGCCATCTTGATTTCCGACCTAGTAACTTGTACGCTCATAACTTGGCTGTGACAAGATTCCCAGCTCTAACTTCCGGGGTAAATAGACCGCAGCATAATACTCAAATAACTCCTCAATTTGCATTCTGGGAGAGGAGGTACTTTTTCACCATCAAAAAAAAAATGTGTAGATCAGGGGTCCCCAAACTTTTTCGCTCCAAGAGCCAAAGTGGAAATGTGCCAATGCTGCTGCGGGCCTAAGACAGCGATTTTTAGTGCAGGTGTCCTAATACCATTTGTTTCACTTCCAATACAATATTGACCCATTTTGGAGCCTTGAATGTTGATACAATATCAGCAGGAATCAGACAGAGTTGTGTTATTTGGTAGTGTGGAATGTCATACATGGTTTTATAAAGTGGAATTAGTTAAACAGAGAACAATGTTAGGGATGAAAAAGAGTGATTGGAGCACATACTTGTTGGTCACAAAAAACATTCATGAAGTTTGGTTCTTTTAGGAATTTATTATGGGTCTACTGAAAATGTGACCAAATCTGCTGGGTCAAAAGTATACATACAGCAATGTTAATATTTGGTTACATGTCCCTTGGCAAGTTTCACTGCACTAAGGCACTTTTGGTAGCCATCCACAAGCTTCTGGTTGAATTTTTGACCACTCTTCTTGACAAAATTGGTGCAGTTCAGCTAAATTTGTTGGTTTTCTGACATGGACTTGTTTCTTCAGCATTGTCCACACATTTAAGTCAGGACTTTGGGAAGGCCATTCTAAAACCTTAATTATAGCCTGGATTAGCCATTCCTTTACCACTTTTGACATGTGTGTGGGATCATTGTCATGTTGGAACACCCAACTGCGCCCAAGACCCAACCTACGGGCTGATGATTTTAGGTTGTCCTGAATAATTTGGAGGTAATCCTCCTTTTTCATTGTCCCATTTACTCTCTGTAAAGCACCAGTTCCATTGGCAGCAAAACAGGCCCAGAGCATAATACTACCACCACTATGCTTGACGGTAGGAATGGTGTTCCTGGGATTAAAGGCCTTACCTTTTCTCATCTAAACATATTGCTGGGTATTGTGGCCTAACAGCTCAATTTTTGTTTCATCTGACCACAGAACTTTCCTCCAGAAGGTCTTATCTTTGTCCATGTGATGTCAGATGAAACAAAAAACCAACAAATTTAGCTGAACTGCACCTATTTTGTCAGAAGCTTGTGGATGGCTACCAAAAGCGCCTTATTGCAGTGAAATTTGCCAAGGGACATGTAAGCAAATATTAACATTGCTGTATGTATACTTTTGACCCAGCAGATTTGGTCACATTTTCAGTAGACCCATAATAAATTCATAAAAGAACCAAATTTCATGAATGTTTTTTGTGACCAACAAGTATGTGCTCCAATCACTCTATGACAAAAAAATAAGAGTTGTATAAATTATTGGAAACTCAAGACAGCCATGACATTATGTTCTTTACAAGTGTATGTAAACTTTTGACCACAACTGTATCAAGGAGACAACATTGTTATTCTAAGCAGATAACTAAACGTTGTTTCCCTCTTGGGATTGTTCTTAAGGAGATGCCTGTGCGCCCATTACCGCCGCAGCCCCACAAGGCAGAGGCCCCCTGCGTGGGTAAGAGCGTCATAGCTCAGTACAACCACCCGGCCATGATGCCGCACGACCTGGAGCTTAGGGAGGATGAGGAGTACACCATCCTGGAGATGTCTGACCAAAACTGGTGGAGGGCCAGGGACAAATATGGGTAAGTGACCGTCTAACACAGGGGTCGGCAACATAAAATGTTGAAAGAGCCAAATTGGACCAAAAATACAACAAAAAAAATCTGTCTGGAGCCGCAAAATAATTAAAACCTTTTAATGAAAGCAACACATGATGTACGTGTCTATATTAGCTATATTAGCCTACTATCAAAATGGCTGACGCAAATCTTCGTTGACAGAAATGTTGAAATGTAATATTTGTTCTACACATTGAAAAACATTAGTAAAACTGATGCTTCTCAGAGGGTGAGATAAGTCCTGGAAATGACTGGCTGGCTGAGAATGGCCAAGTTAAAAAAAAACATATTCTTCTAATGGATTTATTACAATCTTTGCAAGCTGAGTAACATTTGCTGTGGTCTGGAACAACATGGCACACAATCAACTATCAGACATGCAGCCAATATTACATACAGATAATGTGTCATGAGACATGCAAATATAAATTAAACACACTTAGGACATAAAAAAATAAATTAATATACATACAAACGAGGCATAATGATGCAATATGTACACACAGCTAGCCTAAATAGCATGTTAGCATTAAATAGCTTGCAGTCATGCACTGAGCAAATATGCCTGATTAGCACTCCAACAAGTCAATAACATCAACAAAGCTCACCTTTGTGCATTCACACAGTATAAAACATTTGGTGGGCAAAATGAGACAAAAAAGGAGTGCCATAAAACACTTATTTTTGTGGCAGCGTCGGGGAAAATTGCACATGTAAACAAACTATGGTGAGTTCAAGTACAGCAGAAATTAGTAGGACTAAACGGCGCTCGCCAAATACTCTCATCAGTGAAGCATGTTTGATATAAACAGTGGGATTTCTAACAATCAGGAAGGTTTGTGTCATCTTTGTCCTCCTACAGAAACCATATTAAAACAAATAATATATATTTTATTTTTCCATTTTCATACATTTTTGTGAAAGCTCCAGGGAGCCACTCGGGCTATAGAATCGCGGGTTGCCGACCCCTGGTCTAACAGGACACCTTTAAGGAGTTAAAATGGGTACTGCAATTTTTTCGAATTGTGTCTATCGTTCGCAAAAATTATGTGGGACAAGAAGACATCTGTTTTTTTCTTTTTCTATGCATTTTAACTCGTAAATAAACGCTAGCAAAAGTCAGCTAACAATGGAGTCCGCCTATAAAGCCCTTTAAAAACATCCATCAACGTTTTGTATACACGCTGTGAATATAAATGTAAAGTAATAACAGGCACATTCGTAATAATATGTAATATTTATGTATTTTACTCATATTGAGCATACTGTTGCGGCATATTATTTTCACAGACGCATGACAACGTTCACTTTTCCCTTCAACAACAACAACACTACTAATCGTGGCAGACTTCAAACACCACTTTGGAGCAAATGATGATCCAGAACCTTAGGTTTTTGAGTTTGAATATATGGAAGAGCTACAAGTAGAAGCTGTGTGCTAAACAGATGCAGCTTTAGTGAAAAACTAAACATGAAGTAGCAATATTGCTAAGTGCTAAACAAGAAATACTAACTAGGAACATAATAAAACAATCACTTACTGTACAATGTCTGCTCTCACTGGCATGCCGACTGATGAGACGTTCACATTTTCCCATTGACTGTAAATGAAGAATTATTAATAATACACCCACAGGAAAAAAAATAAAAAATACAAAAAAGGTGGGCGCAATCGAGCGGTTTTTTTGTGTCTTTCTCGCCATCTTCAGGTCTAAGTTGAATGTTAAAGTTGACCAACTTCTCGGTTTTTGTTCACAACCTTCTACTATCCAGGCGAGAGGTATGATTTATAATCCAGAAGTAACTTTTATCAACTCAGAGGCGATGCAGCAGCTCATCATGTCAATATAGCAGCACAAGCTAGTTAGCTCTCTGTGATCACGCCGCCCGCTAAAAGTAGTTAGTCTGCGTTAGCGCTTATAATAACAATATCGCTAATACTTGGTTAATATTTAGGTCACAAGGTGTAAATGGAGTATAGTTGGATGTTTTTAGAGGGTTTTATGGGCGGAATAGAGTACTCCCAATTAGCGGGATTTTTGGCCACCTCTTACTTGCCGTATTTTACGAATTACAATGCATAAAAAAGAAAAACATTGTCTTACATTGGGATTGTGAATCATAGGCAAAATTCCCCAAAAATGCACTTTCCCTTTAAGATTCATTATTGACCATTTCTAACAATTTTTATTTTGTAGGAATGAAGGTTACATACCCAGTAATTATGTGGTGGAAACTGCAAACGGCTTAGAAAGATACGAGTAAGTACTGACATGCTGTTGGAAAAAAAAAAAACTAACTTCCTTTTATTGTACAAAAGTGTCACAAAACCTTTGTTTGTTTTCAAAGTTGGTTTTGTAAGAACACAAACCGTAGCCAAGCAGAGAAACTACTGAAAACTGAGGTAAATACACTTGGTCCCTTTAATAATGTGTTTATCGCTGTGGTTGTGGGTTTTTGCAGCCGTAGTGCTAACCTGCAATGCACCAGACCTTGTCCCGCTCGATTTAACGCCACTTTCTGACCGTGCAGAATAAAGATGGTGGCTTCTTGGTGCGAGACTCAAGCAAGCCAGGGAAGTACACAGTGTCTCTGTTCAGCAAAGGAGGCGGGTGAGTTTGACACTCTGCGTTACCGTCTACTGTACATCCTGTGTCCACTGGCTACAAGTGCAGCAAAAAGAAGAAGTACCACAAAAGAACAAACTGTGTCACGCATAGGCAGGGAGGAGGTTTTGATGTAAATCATTTATGCAAAAACTCCTCTTACCGCTATCTGTTCTGCAGATAAAAGCAATGTCCTCATGCATCTGTGAGGGTGTCATGTCTTCCTTCTCCTGTTTGCAGAGAGGCAGGTGGCATCTGCAAGCATTACAACATCTGCACAACAGCGAAAGGACAGTTCTATTTGGCCGAAAAGCACAATTACTGCACCATCCCTGAACTAATTAACTATCATCAGCACAATGCAGCAGGTTCATACTTTGTAAAGACATCATTAAATTTGATCAAATGAATAAAAAAGATGCAATAATGTCATGCTATCTCCATCGCTAGGTATGTTCAGTAGGCTGAAACACATCGTGTCCAATCGGGCGCGGCCTCCATCAACGGCAGGTCTTGGCTATGGTAAGTCACTGCTATGTTTTGAAACATATTTATTTACTCAAGTACATTTTCCTGTTATTTTATATGCTGAAATAGCTTGATTTCTTTTTGGAATGCTCATGAAAGCACTGACAAAGTAGGTGTGTCATCAATTGAGATGTGACGTTCGCGAGCGAATTGAGTCTCTTGAACGGTTCTTTTAAGTCAGGGGTCGGCAACCCAAAATGTTGAAAGAGCCATATTGGACCACAAATACAAAAAAGTAATCCGTCTGGAGCAAAAAAATTTAAGTCTTATACAAGTGTTATAATGAAGACAACACATGCTGTAAGTGGCTAATTAGCTATATTAGCCTACTATCAAGATGACCATGGTTGCAGGCTGATACAAATCGTTGTTGACAGAATTGTTGAAATGTAATATTTATTCTACACATTTTTACAACTTTGGAAAACATTAGTAAAACGTCTCAGAGGGTGAGATAACTCCTGGAAATGACTGGCTTAGAATGGCCAAAGGTATAGACGTGTGTGTCCAAGTTAAAGAAAACATCAGGTTGTCTTCTTCTAATGGATTTATTACAATCTTTGCAAGCTGGGTAACGTTTGCTGTGGTCTGGAACAACATGGCGCACAAACAACTATCAGAAATGCAGCCAATATTACGTACAGATAATGTGTCATGAAACATGGACAAATAAACTAAATACACATATGTAAAGGAAATTAAATGAGCTCAAATACAGCTACAAATGAGGCATAAGGATGCAGTATGTACGTACAGCTAGCCTAAATAGCATGTTAGCATCGATTAGCTTGCAGTCATGCAGTAACCAAATATGCCTGATTAGCACTCAACACAAAACGATAACATCAACAAAGCTCACCTTTGTGCATTCACGCACAGTATAAAATGTTTGGTAGACAAAATGAGACAAAGAAGGAAAGGCATAAAACACGTCTTTCTGTGGCAGCGTCGGAGAAAGTTGTACAGATTCCGATCTAACAAAGGTCTTAACTCATTCTCCTATGCCACATCAATATGGAATGCACTCCCAACCGGTGTAAAAGAAAGTGCATCTCTATCCTCCTTCAAAACCGCACTAAAAGAACACCTCCAGGCAACTACAACCCTAGCCTAACACCCTCCTCCTACCACATCCCACCTCCCCGGATTGTAAATAATCAAATGTAAATAATCAAATGTATATACCTGTTCTTATGCTTTCTGAGCTCACTATGTTCACCGCTCGCTGTACATATCCTACCAAGTCAGACCTACACTGTTTCAATGTCCATTGCTCAGATGATATAACTGTTGATGACTGAAGTGCTGATAGCAACCCAACCCAACCCCCCCCCCCCCCGCCCCAACCCCCTCCACATCCCACCCCCCGGATTGTAAATAATGTTAATAATTTAATGTATATACTCTGATGATTAACTTGTGTGATGACTGTATTATGCTGATAGAATATATTTGTACTAGGGCTGTAACTAACGATTAATTTGATCATTGATTAATCTGTCGATTATTACTTCGATTAATCGATTAATAATCGGATAAAAGAGACAAACTACATTATCATCATCATTATTAATTATTGTTTCTCAGCTGCTTGTAAATGTTGCAGTTTATAAATAAAGGTTTATTAAAAAAACAAAAACAAAAAAAAACTTTTTTTTTTATTTAAAAAAAAAAAACCTCTGCGCATGTGCATAGCATAGATCCAACGAATCGATGACTAAATTAATCGGCAACTATTTTAATAATCGATTTTAATCGATTAGTTGTTGCAGCCCTAATTTGTACCATGAATTGATTAACGTGGACCCCGACTTAAACAAGTTGAAAAACTTATTCGGGTGTTACCATTTAGTGGTTAATTTTACGGAATATGTACTTTACTGTGCAATCTACTAATAAAAGTTTCAATCAATCATTCAAAAAACATGTAAACAAACTGTTGAGTCACAGTCCACACAACGGTGAGTTCAAGGGCCGCTGGAATTAGCAGGACAAAACAGCACTCGCCAAATACTCTCATCAGTGAACCATAGACACAAACATAATAAACAGTGGGCTTTCTAATAATTAGGAAGGTTTGTATCGTGTTTGTCCTCCTACAGAAACCATACCACAACAAAAACATATTTTTCACCCCATTTTTTTTACCATTTCCATACATTTTTGAAAAAGCTCCATGGAGCCACCAGGGCGCCGCTAAAGAGCCGCATGTGGCTCTAGAGCTGCGGGTTGCTGATCCCCATTTTGAGTGAACGACGAGAACCGATTCGCAGTTGCAAGCTGTTCGTTTGGGAGACGTTTTGTTTTTTTAAATTTTATGCACATGCAGTAGCAGGTTCTGCAATTGCCCAAGCTGCAGATGCAGGCTACTTGACTGGCCGTGAAAATGAGGAAACAAAGCAACTATTTTATTCACTCTTTTAGTTGTAGTTGAAGCCACACACACCAGGTCGGGGTAGTACAATTTTTATGTCCTCGTTTTTATTTGTACTTTGTATCTATACATCTACACATTTTTCTGTATTGTCAAAATGCTCTTGCGCTGCAAAGTTTTTTAGGTGAGGTAAAATTCAAAATGGTAATAGTGGGGAAATGGCACCACCTTATGGAATGTTTACACTGAAAACAAGACAAATACATATATAGTCACTATTTCAGAATAATTCACACCAATATAGTACAATTATTCTGAGCCACATCTTATCTGATTTTTACCTTTATTAAAAAAATAAAAAATTAAATTAAAAAAGACCTACAATAACAAACCAGTCTTCTGAACGGCTCTTTGAAAAGAACAGCGCCTCATCTCTAGTCGGTAAAAGACTACATTACCCATAATGCTATAGCTAGCCTCTTGAAGCACAAAGGTGGCAGTATACATGCTGGGCGACACTCCCTAACAAAAATGTTGGGATAGAAAGATTAATTTACAAAGCAGACATTAAGAAAAGATGACAATTTAATGGAAGACACAACATACTGTATCTTGCAGAATAAGTCATTGAAAAATGCCAGAAACCGGAAGCACGTTGACGATGCCGCTAGCTAACGAGATGGATGTAAATGTTTGGGGCCCTAACGATTCAATCTGATGTAATGATTCACTTCGGAACTGATACTCTATTCAACACGATTCTCAATTCAAACAGATTCTCGCAATGTATTATTTGGTATAATAATTATGATCATTAACAGATTAGAAAACCTCAATCTCGTTGCATGAAGATGGCCGGAATAAAGTATTTTTAAAAGTTGAGTTTCATAAAAAATTATGAAATAAATAAAATAAATTGTATATACATACATATACTGTATACATTTACTGTATATATATACTAGGACTGGACAATTAAACACATTTTAATTTCGATTTTGATTATGGCTTCTAAAGATTATGAAAATACAATAATAATAATAAAAAACAATTAATGTGCCGCGCAACGTGCATGCAAATTCCTGAGCTTGCAATAATGAAACAGATGAGGAACGAATGAGTGAGTTTGGGATGTCACCATTGTTGCTATTTTATTTTATTTTTGACACAGCGCTAGTATGCCTAATCAATAATCACTAAACTCAATAAAAAAGTCACAGAATTGGCCAATAAAACGGAATCCGCTGATAAACGCATAATAATATCAGGAGGAAGAAACATTTGTTTGGGAAAATAATGTGTCAGATAGCACTCATTTATCCCTGACACACCTGTCCTGATAAACAATGTGAATGTCGAGGCGGTCATTTGAAACTAGGAAGCTAAAGCTAGCAAGAACAATCCAAACACCCACAACACATCTCATCTGCTTGTGTTGTTGTGAACGACATCATCTACGTAACAACAATGTACAAACAGTGGTCGCAACTTGAGAGGCGCGTTCTCTCTTTTTTTAACCGCCTCAAATGAGTCGCCTTTTTACTCGTCAAGCTGAGAACAACAACACAGCACACTTCCCCCCCTTCAAAATAATAGCGCAAGGCGCCACATCCAGTCTGAATGCACTAACAAAATAAAGGTTTCAAAAAAGTACCTTACATAAGCTAAATGTACTTAAAGGATTTATTGATACATATACACAATTATTATGCTTTGACTTAAAATACTGGTCAAGATTGTCCAAAGATGTATTGCACTAATTAATGTGAGGATTTTTGCATTTAATTAACAAACATTTTATTACATGTTATTTTACACAAGTAGCACACACTCTATGGTGGTAAAATAAGTGTAAAAGGTAAAAAAACTAAATTAAAAAAAATTAAAACGGGAAAACAAAATTGTATTGTTTTATATATTGCTATATTGTTTTTGCTATTATTATGATTTTACTTGTTTTGGTGTATTTGTTACTAATTTATATGTTTTTTTAAACTTTATTTAAAAATACATATAAGGTTAAGTTTTGGTGGTACAATAAATACTCATGTTTTTAAATTAATGAATATACATATACATAAATAAATATACACATATATCATCTTATATATATATATATATGCATGCATATACAGTATATACTGTACTGTATATATAATATACATATATACACAGTATATACAGTATATGCATACACATATATACATACACACACAAATATACATACATACATACATACATACATACATACATACATATATATATATATATATATATATATATATATATATATATATATATATATATATATATATATATATACATGCATACATACATACATACATACATATATATATATATAAAAACATGTTTTTTTTTGTTTTTTTTTAAATTATGAATCGATTTAGAATTGGAAGGAATACAAATTGTGTTTCGGATGTGAATCGATCACCCCTAATTAATAGATAATAGTTGGGCAGAAAGACGTATGAGCAAATCAATAAATTAAATATTCTGTGATAAGTTTTGACCTGGATACTGAACGACGCTATAATACGGATAAAGTAGAGTATTGCCATGAACATGCCGGTTGTTTCAAAACTCTATTTTTCTATATTTCTCCCATTGGGGGAAAAAACGGGGGGAAAAAGGACAGTTACGATACATTAATAATAATGATAATAATAATATTATAGTGTGGATACAGCACAATAAAAACACCTATTTAAAAAAAAAAATTGTATTCTGTTGTCTTCTTCAGATATGTGGGAGCTTGACCCCTCCTGCCTCACCTTCATTAGGGTCTTGGGCACAGGTCAGTTTGGAGTGGTGCAGTACGGAAAATGGAAGGGCCAACATGACGTGGCTATCAAGATGATTAAAGCGGGCTCCATGTCCGAGGAAGAGTTTATTGAGGAAGCCAAGATCATGATGTAAGATCAACCAGTCGAACTAAAGTCTGTCTTGGCAACTAATCCTACTGAAACTCATCAAAACTAGGAAGCTCCACCACGAGAACCTGGTCCAGCTGTACGGGGTGTGCACCAAGCAAAGCAGCATATACATTGTGACCGAGTTCCTGTGCAAAGGCTGCTTGCTCACCTACCTCAGGGAGGGCCTCAGGCAGCACCCCACGTCCGTGCAGCTGCTGGAGATGTGCAAAGACGTCTCCGAGGGCATGGCCTACCTGGAGTCCAAGCAATACATCCACAGAGATCTGGTGAGAGAACAATCAGCTGACGGTCAAGAAGACACCATTCAAATACGCTCCAATTCCTAATCAGGCTGCAAGGAACTGCTTGGTGGACGGCAACGGCACAGTCAAAGTGGCTGACTTTGGACTATCGAGGTAAAATTACAGCAGCTCATGAACCTAATAGTAGCGTATTATAATAACATCTTCCTCCTGTTCCATTAGATACGTCTTAGACGACGAGTACACAAGCTCGGCCGGTTCTAAATTCCCAGTCCGGTGGTCTCCTCCCGAGGTTCTCCTCTACTGCCGATTCAGCAGCAAGTCGGACATCTGGGCTTATGGTGTGTGTGATCGTATAGAAATAACTGTAAATTAGAGATGTCCGATAATGGCTTTTTTGCCGTATCCGATATTGTCCAACTCTTAATTACCGATTCCGATATCAACCGATACCGATATATACAGTCGTGGAATTAACACATTATTATGCCTAATTTTGTTGTGATGCCCCGCTGGATGCATTAAACCAGTGGTTCTCAAATGGGGGTACGCGTACCCCTGGGGGTACTTGAAGGTGTGCCAAGGGGTACGTGAGATTTTTTTCAAATATTCTAAAAATACATAAATGTGTTCCTGTATAGTATTTCTCCAGCAATGGTCATGTGGTGACATCAATTAGAGTATTTTGAGAGGTAATCATTGAAGTCGGACATCACTGAAGGCCAAGGTGGGAAACGCATGGCCCGCCACTGCTCATTAGGGGTGTGAATCTCTGGCCACCTAACGATTCATTTCGATTCCAATTCCTGCAGTGACCAATCGATTCAGAATCAATTCTCAATTCAACACTGTAGCGGTAAAGTCCTATACTCTACTGCTACATGGTTGCCGAATATAAATGAAGCTAGTTCCGACGTGTGCAGCCGGCTAATAATCGATGTCCAGAATGATTTCCGTGTTTAACCAAAATATTTATTAACAGACAGTCATGTAAATTATACTCACTTTGTAACAAAAATGGAAAATAAACGTGAGCAAACAAATCATAGCCTGACACAGTCAAAAACTGTTGCGCCTCCACTCAGCAACACCTGAGCAAGAACCCAGCCCCTCCCTCTGTAGACTGGCACTTGGCCTTGAGCCAACCCCTCTAGCGACGTCATGAGTTTGACGGACAGAAAAAAGTAAATGGCTCTAACAAACACGATTCTCGTATCAAACAGATTCTCGCAATGTACATTTTGGTATGATAGTTATAATGAAACTTTTTCAAAACAGGTTACAGGTTAGAAAAACTCCTTCCGGTTGCATGGAGATGACCAGAAAACAGCTTTTTTTTTTCTTATAGAATCAATGTTATCTTTTTTTTAATCAATTTTTTATGTAAAATTATGAATTGATTCAGAATTGGGATGAATAAGAATCACAATTTGGATGGGACTATTTTGTGCACCCCTTTTATTCAGTGACTGGCTTCTTTTTAAACTTAAAAATATGACATATTATTGACTCTTAATTGTTTCCTATGGGGAAATGTTTTGAAATTGCAAGTCAAGGATTATGTTTGTTGGCAATATTAACAGTTTTTTTTTTTTACTAAAAGTAACACAGATACAATCACAGTTAAAAATGTCACATAACTAATGGTCAAATACTTTCTCAGGGGTTCTCATGTGGGAGGTGTACACTTTGGGGAGGCTTCCGTACGACCGGCTGAACAACAACGAAATAGTGGATCAGGTGTCCCGAGGCCTGCGACTGTACCGTCCTCAAATGGCGTGCGAAAAGGTCTACAGCATCATGTCCAGCTGCTGGCTAGATGTGAGTATAATTATATATACGTTCAATCTACCCGTGTTTTTAAACATATTGTAATTGTGTGTGTTTTATATCAGCTGTTATTTTCGTACTTTGTGTGTTTTTTTCCCTGTTTTTAGAAAGCAGACGAGAGGCCTACCTTTCAGGAGTTGGTGTTCACCGTTCAGGATTTGCTGTACGAACTCCAGTAGGTCCCAGCATCCAGGACGACTAGAAGGAGCCTGGAAAATGAACATATAGAATGTTTAAAAAGTTATATTGTGGTTACATATCATTTATATTATTGTGACTAGAATGTTGCATGTTTTGTTGAACTCAAGGGGAATATATTTGACTTAGTGGTGCGACGTGTAAGTTAGCTTTGTAAATGCATACCTAATTGCACAAGTAAAAGCTAAGTGTGTCAGGCTTTTAAATAAATGTGTTTGGAAAAATAATAGGCTACTGTCCCCTGTGTTTATACCACAATAAGAACCTGGAAATGCATGGTTTTCCTCTATAAGTGATTATTAAGAGCCATTTTGCTTTCTCTTCCACTAAAGAAAAATACACTGTGTTACATTGTATGTACTGTATGGTGTTCCCCCCTTCCCCCATCAAAACACTGTAGCACTAGATACCATTCTCCGCTGCAAAGGACATTGCATAAAAAATAAACACTTTTTTTTAACTATAGAGGCTACCCAGCAGGCAGAAGACAATAAAGCAAGGTTGAGAACTTGTTGAATTAGGTCCTGTCATTGAGCAACTCAAACATAATGTTGAAACAACATGCTTGTTAAGAATGTTTAATCAATGTTGGGTTGTGACGTTGATTTGACTATTGAAATTTGATCATTTTCCAACCAATATTCTACAACACAAATACAACGTTGAAACAACATGCTTTTTGACGTTTATTCAATGTCGGGTTGTGACGTTGATTTGACCGTCGAAATTTGGTTAATTCCCAACCAACATACTACAACACAAATACAACATTGAAACAACATGCTTTTTGACAACGTTTATTCAATGTCGGGTTGTGATGTTGATTTGACCATCGAAATTTGGTAATTTCTCATCCAACGACATGGAGCCAATGTTGGATCTACCAGCAGGATCTGCCCCAGTCTGCTGACATGCAAGCAGAGTAGTAGATTTTTGTAAAAAAGCTTTTATAATTGAAAAGGACAATGTTTTATCAACTGATTGCAACAATATAAATTTGCTTTAACTATTAAATGAACCCAAAAATATGACTTATTTTATCTTTGTGAAAATATTGGACACAGTGTGTTGTCAAGCTTATGAGATGCGATGCAAGTGTAAGCCACTGTGACACTATTGTTCTTTTTTTTAAATTTTTATAAATGTCTAATGATAATGTCAGTGAGGGATTTTTAATCACTGCTATGTTGAAATTGTAACTAATATTGATACTGTTGTTGATAATATTCCTTTTTTTTTCACTACTTTTGGTTTGTTCTGTGTTGTGTTTGTGTCTCCTCTCAATTGCTCTGTTTATTGCAGTTCTGAGTGTTGCTGGGTCAGGTTTGGTTTTGGAATTGGATTGCATTGTTATGATATTGCTGTGTATTGTTTAGGGATGTAATATCGGCCGATAAATGCTTTAAAATGTAATATCGGAAATTATTGGTATCGTTTTTGTTATTATCGGTATCAGGTTTTTTTTTTACATCCCTACCGATAATGGCTTTTTTGCCGATATCTGATATTCCGATATTGTCATCTCTGGTATTGTTTTGTTGGATTGATTAATAAAAATGAAAAAAGAAATAAATACAAAAATAAAACTTTTTTTTTTTTAAAGTACATCGATTTTTGGAAAAATGAGAATCGATACTGAATCGTACAACGTGAGAATGGCGATTTGAATTCGAATCGATTTGTTTCCCATCGATTTTTGGAAAAATGAGAATCGATACTGAATCGTACAACGTGAGAATGGCGATTTGAATTCGAATCGATTTTTTTCCCCACGCCCTTACTATCCAGCCACAGAGTCAGGGCTGTGTTTGACGTCACACCAGCGCGCTCTGTGATTGGTTCCTCTACTTCCGGTATCCGGCAGCACCGTTCCTGCACGTGAAGGTCAGCATTCTGGCATAAACTGCTCCATATTCGAACATTCGTCGGGCTTAGGTTGCATTTTATGCCACTATGGACGGGAAGGCAGCGAGCACGGACCCTCAGCTCCAGCAGTTCATTGAGGTTGAGTCTCAGAAGCAACGATTTCAGCAGCTGGTGCACCAAATGACCGAGGTCTGCTGGGTGAGTAAGCTAGTAGCTGTTGACTCTTATAAGCTATTTGACGTTTGTGCTCGATTTTGACTTACAGGAGCAAGTATATGCGTTTATTTGTATTTAATTCGAGTCTGTTGTTAACCCAAGTGATGCCAAACCTCGACGAAATAAAGCTAAGTTACGACTCACGTGTTTACCGGGCCAGCAGACATATTTATAGGATTCCTCTTCGGTTTTTACCTGCGTCGTTCGCGCTGAATTAACGCTAATGTGGTGATGAGTTCGGGGTCCTGTCAGAGTGGCGGATTTATTGAACACTCACGCGCTGGTTGTTGCGTTTAGGCACGTAAAAAAAAAAAAAAAAACATTTTACATGTCACTTTTAAGTAAAAACCCTAATAGTTTAACGTCCACGAAACGCAAAAAAAAACAACTTTACAAGCTTGAGGTTTAGTTAATTTAAATACAGAATATTCCCCCTCTGTGAAGTTGGATATTCACCTCCGTAGCTACAGCGGCAGCGCCCTCTCAGTGTGCCCGGACCCCTCCGCCTTGGTGCGGGGAGGTCGCTGGCGAAGTGCCGCTCTCAACACTGGTGGTGGTTTTATGCTTATAGCGACCGTCGATTAAGTGCTATTGTGTTAAAAAGTGCATATATTCGAAATAAAAGCAACAATTGAGCTATGACCAGGTCAAGCAATTAGTCCTACTCAAGTAATATTGTACAATGCCATTTTTTTCTAATATAATTTATTAGATTGTATTTATAATTTTAATGTAAACAAAATCAGGGGGTTTTGCAATAGTTTTCAGGTAATGCAACCTAAGAACCTAATTCCACTTGATATAATAGAATAGAGAGTACTTTATTGATCCATGTGGGAAATTCAGCACCACAGTTTGCTCACAATAGAAAATAAACATTAAGGTATTTCTACATGTGAATAATATAAATACAGTCTATTATACAGCATTATTCACATGGGAATAATATAAATGCAGTCTATTATACATTTGAGTACAGTCAAAAGGGAACATATGCATTATACAGTCTGATGGCTGTCAGCATGAAGGACATATTGATATTAGTAGTGCTACCCTTGTAGGAGCACCTAATTTTTATTTTGACTTTTGAAGGATTTTAATATGAATGTTTTATATTAAAAATATTGGCTTTTTTAATAGCGTTCAGATCATTGGGAAAAAAAGGACTAATTATTTAAACTGATCATAGGTTGGTGTTTTATCTTAGATATATATGTATTTATTTTTTACAATCTGTAGTACTTTATTGATGGTCCCTGCACATCATGTGCACAGAACGTGAAACTAACTTCACAGTAGCAAATATTCTATACATCTCAGTTCTGTTTTGTGGGATTTCTGTTAATAAAATTAAACCTTATGTTTTTTTTTTTCCAATGGTCAATAAAGTAACCTGAGTTTATGTTGTTTTCCTCCTGCCCAGGAGAACTGTATGGAGAAACCGGGCCCAAAGATGGACTCCAGGACAGAAACATGCTTCGTCAACTGCGTGGAGAGATTCATTGACACAAGCCAGTTCATCCTGAACCGGCTCGAGCAGACCCAGAGGAGTCGAGGGTCTTTCTCGGACAGCATGGCGGACTAAAATGAAGGACTCCCGAGGCGAAGGAATCCGTGTGTAAAAAGAAACTACAGTGCCTCAGATTAACAGCGTGCGCACCTTCATTTGTTCTCCTGCTGCCAGTTTGGAAAGTCATGTCAACGTGGAAGCCAAAGTTCGCCGTCCTTGTGATGTTCCAAGCGGTTTGGGAGCCACGACTGGGACATTTTTTGCCACGCAGGCCACAATTTATTATCATCCTGAAGATGTTTACCGTACACTGGATTGTACATATGCAATAAACGCAACTTCCAACTGGTCCTGTGTGGACATGAATACATCTTGCAGACAGACGACCGTTTATAGTCTTTGGTGCAGCTTTTCATATTCTCGAGGTACATCATGCACTTAGAATAGAAAGTACTTTATTGATCCCTGGGGGGAAATTCAGAACCAAAATTCATCCAAAGTGCCTGCATTTGTGATTGAAGGGGCTAAATTAAGAATACAGTGGCATGTACCAAAAAACGATTAAATACATGCAAAACACATTTAAAAAGGAAACAGAACTTATGTGAGCTATTTTTAAATATGGAATACAAAGATAAATATAGGCATACATTAATTGCTCTCAGGCATTCAATTATGTACTTAACTGCAGAGAGTACCAGGTGTCTACTAAACGCACCTATTGTAAAAATAACTACAGCAACATAGCAATATCCCCTGTTATTTTAGGGGCATAAAAGGCATTTAAGTGAGTAATTATTTGAGGCAGGGCAATTATTTAAGTGGAGACCCTATTTAAAGAAATGCAGGAAAAGAGTAAGTGTGCTCTTAAAATTAAAAAATTACATTCTAGAACAGTAATTCTCAAACTGGCACCATCTAGTGGTATGCCAAAAGAATCACTTGATAAACAGCACTACTGTTCAAACTGTGTAACACTTGTTAAATAAAACATCTGCCTTGTGTTTAATGAATACTTAAGCCTACTACGCTACTGTATTTTAATGGTGGTCCTTGGAGAGCAAAGTGTTTTGTGAGGTGGCACTTGGTGAAATAAGTTTGAGAACCACTGTTCTTAGAAGATTGTTCTACTGTAAGGAGGGAGCCTTCTGTTTCCATGAGGCCCGCCCACCCACGGCTCCTCCCTCTAAGGGCGGCTCCCCGGTTTGGCCGGTGATCGCCGTGTAAGGCCTGGGGCCCCCACTTTTCCTCAGGTAGAGCGGCATCGAGTCCCAGCTGAAGGCGATGTCCTTGAAGGCGTGCAGCAGGAAGATGCCCAGCACGATGGTGAGGAAGCCGCTGATGGTGCCCACCACCGCGTTGAGGCTCATGCTCAGCCACTCCTTGAAGAGGATGGCGGAGCACGCCATGACGGAGGTGGTGAAGAAGACGTAGTAGATGGGCGTGACGATGGAGGTGTTGAAGATGTCCAGGGCTTTGTTCAGGTAGCTGATCTGTATGCTGACGCACACCACCAGGCACACCACCATGGACCAGAAGAGCGGCTCCCTCAGCACGGCCGTCCCGGTAAAGAGCTCCTTGATGCCGATGCCCAAGCCCTTGACGCAGGACACGGACAGGGAGCCGATCACAGAGCAGATGAGGATGTAGACCAGCACGTTCTTCTGTCCGAAGCGTGGCGCCACGGCGAAGATAAGAACCAGGCTGCTTCCCACAACGCACACGGCGTACACAATGAAACCTGGCGGGAAGAAGGAAAAACTAAGTATGTTTTTTAAGGCGGGGATCAGCGGGGCATGCGGCTCTTCAGTGCCGCCCTAGTGGCTCCCTGGAGCATTTTTTAAAAATAATTGAAAATGGAAAAAGATGGGGGGAAAATATTTTTTGTTTTAGCATGTTTTTTGTTTGAGGACCAACATGACACAAACCTTCTCAATTGTTAGAAAGCCCACTGTTCAATATGTTTGTGTGTATGGTTCACTGATGACAGTATTTGGTGAACATCGTTTTGTCCTACTAATTTTGGCGGTTCTTGAACTCACCATAGTGTGGACTGTGACGCAACAGTTTTACATGTAAAATCTTCCACTCCTTCGTTGGCTCATTTTGTCCACCAAAAGTTTTATACTGTGCGTGAATGCACAAAGGTGAGCTTTGTTGATGTTATTGACTTGTTGGAGTGCTAATCAGGCATATTTGGTCAGTGCATGACTGCAAGCTAATCAATGCTAACATGCTATTTAGGCTAGCTGTATGTACATATTGCATCATTATGCCTTATTTGTAGGTATATTTGAGCTCATTTAATATCCTTTACTTTTATCCTCTTTGTATATAATTTAGTTTTGCATGTCTCATGACCCATTATCTGTATGTAATATTGGCTGCATTTCTGATAGTTCTTTGTGTGCCATGTTGTTCCAGACCACAGCAAACATTACCTCGCTTGCCAAAGATTGTAATAAATCTATTAAAAGAAGACAGCTTGCCATTTCCTTTACCTTGGACACACACATCTATAACTTTGGCCATTAAAAGCCAGTAATTTCCAGGAGTTATTTCACCTTCTGAGTAGCCTCTGATTTACTAATGTTGTAAAAATGTGTAGAATAAATATTAAATTTCAACAATTCTGTCAATGAAGATTTGCTTCAGCCTGTGACACACAGTTATTTTGATAGTAGGCTATTATAGCTAATATAGACACTTACATCATGTGTTGCCTTCATTATAAGATTTAAATACAGCTTTACATTTTTTTGCGGCTCCAGACACATTTGTTTTTTGGTCCAATATGGCTCTTTCAACGTTTTGGGTTGCCAACCCCTGGTTTAAGGCAACACGTCAACTCTGGCCTGACCTGGATCTTTAAGCTTCTCGGCCATGACGCTGAGGGACGCCACCTCCTCCTCCTGGGGAGCGTGGACCACCATGACGGTGGAGCCCAGTACGCACAGCAAACAGCCGATCTTGCCGTGCAAGTTCAGCCTCTCGCAGAGGAAGTAAGAGGAAAGCACGGCACTGGGAGGGACAAAAACAAACATGGCAGAGCTGTTACAAAAAGGTCCTCTGTGGGTTTAAAAGTTTAAATAAATAAGCGACAATGTCAATTCGTACAAAGATGAATGAAATAAATACGAAAAAAAAGTGTTTAATTTAGCAGGAATAAATGCTTTAATAAAGTCATAATTTTAGTTCAATGTAGATATTTTATTTTGGGGGACTATAAAGCTGTGGTATTACGGGTGAAAAAACTATTTTATTAGAATGAAACTATATTTTTTTGAAGAATAAAATACAGTCAGTTGAATAAAGAAGTATTTTTACAAGAATAAAAAAAAATGAGGTTCCAGTATAATTATTGAGAATTACACGATACTGTATTTTTTAGAAGATTAAAATAATACAATTCTGAGAACAAAAGTAGTATTTGTTTTTGAAAAAAAAAGATGTAAGTAGCAATTTTAATTTTAAGAATATCCTGAAGAAAATACTGAACAGTAGAGTTAAAACAAAGAAGGAAGTTGAATTTTATTTATTTTTTAATAGTACTTTTAGAAGAATAAAATAATGCAATACTCACATTTTTTAAAGAGTTTGTAAAAAAGTAAGTTGCCATTTTAATTTTGAAAGTCAACCTGCATTTTAAGAAGAATAAAATAACAAAAAACTCAAAATATAGTAGTTTTTTTTACAATAATTAAGAAAGGGGATTACTGGAAGTGGCATTTTTCAATTGTACTTTTGGAGCAATAAAATGTAAAAGTATAAGAAAGTATTTTGTAAAATAATTTTTTTTTAAAACAATTTGAGAATTAACCTGTATTTTTAGAAGAATAAAATACTGAAAAGTAGTATTTTTCTAAGAGTTAAAATAGAGAACAAAGTTGCATTTTATTTACTTTTTAATAGTACTTTTAGAAGAATAGAATAATACAATCCTCAGATTGAAAAATAAAAAGTGAATCAAGTTGCAATTTTAGTTTTGAAAATCAACCTGCATTGTAAGAAGAATAAAATAACAAAAAACTCAAAATAAATAAGTATTTCTTCTAAATACAATAATTAAGAAAGGGAATTACTGGAAGTAGCATTTTTATTCTACTTTTAGAAAAATAATATATAAAAGTATAAGAAAGTCTTTTGTAAAATAATTTAAAAAAACAATTTGAGAATTAATCTGTATTTTTAGAAAAATTAAATATTGAAAAGTAGTATTTTTCTAAGAGTTAAAATAGAGAATGAAGTTGCATTGTATTTACTTTTTTAATAGTACTTTTAGAAGAATAAAATAATACAATCCTCAGATTGAAAAAAGAAATAGCAAAAAAGTGAATGAAGTTGCAATCTTAGTTTTGAGAATTAACCTGCATTTTATGAAGAATAGAATAAAACACTCAAAATAAAGTAGTAGTTTTTTTACAATAATTAAAAAACGGAATTACTGGAAGTACATTTTTTATTATACTTTTATAAAAATAAAATATAAAAGTATTATCAAGTGTTTTGTAAAATAAAAAATAAAAAAAACATTTGAGAATTAACCTGTATTTTTTAGAAGAATAAAATCTTGAGAATAAAGAAGTATATTTTTTACAAGAATTATAAAAACAATACAAAGTTGCAATATTTTTTTTAATTGTATTAGAAAAATTAAATACAATCAAAATATATTTTTAAATTCACAAGGAAAAAACTGTGTATTTACTAAAACACGTTTTTGCGAAAAAATCTAATAGAATTGTAACATATTTGCTTGAGAAAACAAACAACCAAAACAAAAACGTACCTTACAAGTACACTCAAAGCTCCTAAAGGCGTCACAAGCGTAGCTGGTGCAAACGCGTACGCTGCAAAGTTGGCGGCTTCTCCTGCTCCCACTGGAAGACAGTTTCGTGTAGATGTTCCAAAACAAGAAGAAAAGACTCATCTCGGGCAAAACAAAGAGCACAATGTTGTGACGGCAACAGCTGGCGAGGAACGCCATCAAAATCAATGAGAGGAATCAGCTGACTGTGTCACCACCCCCCTTTTTTTTTCTACATGAGACTTACTTGAAATAAGCCCCGCCCACCACAGCCCTTCCTTGAGGTATGCATAGCCGCCGTGACCTGGAACGCAACAAATGTTACTGTATTAAATTCACAACAATGAGACAGACTTGTGTTACATTTGAGCTTTTACAGACCCTTGATGTCAAGTTAAGACAGGTACTAAAAACATGAAATCATGACCAAACTTGTGATCTGTAAACGCTCGTTTACACAACTGGGACACCTTTATTTGTACTAATACTTGTGTAAGCGCCAAACACACGTACTCTCCCCAGGTAGGGTGTTTAAAAGTGGACCATGCACCTGGCCACTGAGATTATTGCGTCTACTGTTTGAGAAAACACAATATTTGCATGAATAAGACAATATTTGTATTATTATTTGTACGACGTACAGTAAAACCTGCAAGATAGAACACTCCAACAGACGTGATACAATATGAAATTCCATTTAAAAGGGCTGTGTGCCACATCTACACCAGGCCTGGGCAATTATTTTGACTCGGGGGGACAAATTTAGAGAAAAAAATGTGTCTGGGGGCTGGTATATCTATGTTTAGGAACACTAATACAAAACCTCACAATAATATCTGATTAATTGCTAAAAACGTTATGATAGACCGCCTGAAAAAACAATTTTTTTTTTTCATTTTTTTACTGAATGATACACCAGGATGTACATGAAAATAAAGAATGTGGGATTTACAATATTAACTATGAACGATAAAACACTGAATATTGACAACATATGAACGTCACACCCCCTCTCGATCGACATATTTTACAATCAAGTTAAAACGCAACAAAAATGCAACAAACACAGCGAAATTGTCATGATCCATGGCCAGATCATGTTTTGTTTAGTTATGTTGTTAGTTTTGGACTCCCTAAGTTCCTGTTTTGTGCAGCTCTGGGTTTGCTTATTTATTTGTGTTGCTCGTCACACTCGGTCTGGCTTTATTGTTTGCTACACGCAACCTGTTACGGTGGTATTTCTTGTCTCCTAGCTTCTACGATTCCTGTGCTAAGTAATTACCTTAGCTTCCCGTGCGATCGGCACGCATCCCTTTTGTTTTGTTTTTGCCTTTTTGTATCTTCGGTGTATGATTTATGGAAAATAAATCATCTCCTACCTCACGCCTTCGTCCGGAGTTGTCTGTCTGCATCACGTCAATATTTTTTGGCATCACAACAACTTTTTTCATTTAAAAAAAAAAATGATATTATGTTTATAAATTCAAGAAATATGTCCCTGGACACATGAGGACTTTGAATATGACCAATGTATGATATGACCTGTAACGACTTGGTATCGGATTGATACCCAAATTTGTGGTATCATCCAAAACTAATGTAAAACATCCAAACAACAGAAGAATAAGTGATTATTACATTTTAACAGAAGTATAGATCATACTTGCCAACCCTCCTGATTTTCCCGGGAGACTCCCGAATTTCAATGCCCCTCCCGAAAATCTCCCGGGCCAACCATTGTCCCGAATTTCTCCCGATTTCCACCCGGACAACAATATTGGGGGCGTGCCTTAAAGGCACTGCCTTTAGCGTCCTCTACAACCTGTCGTCACGTCCGCTTTTCCTCCATACAAACAGCGTGCCGGCCCGTTCACATAATATATGCGGCTTTTACACACACACACAAGTGAATGCAAGGCATACTTGATCAACAGCCATACAGGTCACACTGAGGGTAGCCGTATAAACAACTTTAACACTGTTACAAATATGCGCCACACTGTGAACCCACACCAAACAAGAATGACAAACACATTTCGGGAGAATATCCGCACCGTAACACAACATAAACACAACAGAACTAACGATTAATTTGATAATCGATTAATCTGTCGATTATTACTTCGATTAATCGATTATTAATCGGATAAAAGAGACAAACTACATTTCTATCCTTTCCAGTATTGTATTGAAAAAAAACAGCATACTGGCACCATACTTATTTTGATTATTGTTTCTCAGCTGTTTGTACATGTTGCAGTTTATAAATAAAGGTTTATAAAAAAATATATAAATATACATATATATATCAAAAAAATAAAAATTGCCTCTGCGCATAGCATAGATCCAACGAATCGATAACTAAATTAATCGCCAACTATTTTTATAATCGATTTTAATCGATTAGTTGTTGCAGCCCTAAACAGAACAAATACTCAGAACCCCTTGCAGCACTAACTCTTCCGGGACACTACAATATACACCTCTCGCTACCACCAAACCCCCCCCCCCAACCCCGCCCACCTCAAACACCCCTCCCCCCACCCCCATCTCCCGAATTTGGAGGTCTCAAGGTTGGCAAGTATGGTGTAGATAGAACATGTTAAAAGAGAAAGTAAGCAGATATCAACAGTAAATGAACAAGTAGATTAATAATTCATTTTCTACCACTTGTCCTTAATAATGTTGACAAAATAATAGAATGATAAATGACACAATATGTTACTGCATATGTCAGCAGCTAAATTAGGAGCCTTTGTTTGTTTACTTACTACTAAAAGACAAGTTGTCTTGTATGTTCACTATTTTATTTAAGGACAAACTTGCAATAAGAAACATATGTTTAATGTCTATTCTTGGTGTTGGATTTTATCAAATAAATTTCCCCTAAAAATGCGACATACTCCAGTGCGACGTATATATGTTTTTTTCCTTCTTTACTGTGCATTTTCGGCCGGTGCGACGTACACTACCGTTCAAAAGTTTGGGGTCACCCAAACAATTTTGTGGAATAGCCTTCATTTCTAAGAACAAGAATAGACTGTCGAGTTTCAGATGAAAGTTCTCTTTTTCTGGCCATTTTGAGCGTTTAATTGACCCCACAAATGTGATGCTCCAGAAACTCAATCTGCTCAAAGGAAGGTCGGTTTTGTAGCTTCTGTAACGAGCTAAACTGTTTTCAGATGTGTGAACATGATTGCACAAGGGTTTTCTAATCATCAATTAGCCTTCTGAGCCAATGAGCAAACACATTGTACCATTAGAACACTGGAGTGATAGTTGCTGGAAATGGGCCTCTATACACCTATGTAGATATTGCACCAAAAACCAGACATTTGCAGCTAGAATAGTCATTTACCACATTAGCAATGTATAGAGTGTATTTCTTTAAAGTTAAGACTAGTTTAAAGTTATCTTCATTGAAAAATAAGGACATTCTAATGAGACCCCAAACTTTTGAACGGTAGTGTGTACTCCGGAGCGACTTATAGTACGAAAAATCTGGTACTTGGTTTCGGATTGATACCCAAATTTGTGGTATCATCCAAAACTAATGTAAAGCATCCAAACAACAGAAGAATAAGTGATTATTACATTTTAACAGAAGTGTAGATAGAACATGTTAAAAGAGAAAGTAAGCAGATATCAACAGTAAATGAACAAGTAGATTAATAATTAATTTTCTACCACTTGTCCTTAATAATGTTGACAAAATAATAGAATGATAAATGACACAATATGTTACTGCATATGTCAGCAGCTAAATTAGGAGCCTTTGTTTGTTTACTTACTACTAAAAGACAAGTTGTCTTGTATGTTCACTATTTTATTTAAGGACAAACTTGCAATAAGAAACATATGTTTAATGTCTATTCTAGGTGTTGGATTTTGTCAAATAAATTTCCCCCAAAAATGTGACTTACACTCCAGTGCGACGTATATATGTTTTTTTCCTTCTTTATTGTGCATTTTCGGCCGGTGCGACGTATACTCCGGAGCGACTTATAGTACGAAAAATACGGTACTTGGTTTCGGATTGATACCCAAATTTGTGGTATCATGCAAAACTAATGTAAAGCATCCAAACAACAGAAGAATAAGAGATTATTACATTTTAACAGAAGTGTAGATAGAACATGTTAAAACAGAAAGTAAGCAGATATCAACAGTAAATGAACAAGTAGATTAATAATTCATTTTCTACCACTTGTCCTTAATAATGTTGAAAAAATAATAGAATGATAAATGACACAATATGTTACTGCATATGTCAGCAGCTAAATTAGGAGCGTTTGTTTGTTTACTTACTACTAAAAGACAAGTTGTCTTATATGTTCACTATTTTATTTAAGGACAAACTTGCAATAAGAAACATATGTTTAATGTCTATTCTAGGTGTTGGATTTTGTCAAATAAATTTCCCCCAAAAATGTGAATGATAAATGGCACAATAGGTTACTGCATACGTCAGCAGACTAAATTAAGAGCCTTTGTTTGCTTACTTACTAATAAAAGACAAGTTGTCTTGTAGATAAGAAACATATATTTAATATATCCTAAGATTTTTTGTTAAAATAAAGCCAATAATGCAATTTTTTGTGGTAAAGTATCCGGTAAGGTCTATTCAAGTGTACTGGAGAGGAGGCTACGCCCGATAGTCGAGCCTCGGATTCAGGAGGAACAGTGCGGTTTTCGTCCTGGTCGTGGAACTGTGGACCAGCTCTATACTCTCGGCAGGGTCCTTGAGGGTGCATAGGGAGTTTGCCCAACCAGTCTACATGTGCTTTGTGGACTTGGAGAAGGCATTCGACCGTGTCCCTCGGGAAGTCCTGTGGGGAGTGCTCAGAGAGAATGGTGTATCGGACTGTCTGATTGTGGCGGTCCGCTCCCTGTATGATCAGTGCCAGAGCTTGGTCCGCATTAATTTTCTACCACTTGCCTTAATAATGTTGACAAAATAATAGAATGATAAATGACACAATATGTTACTGCATATGTCAGCAGACTAAATTGGGAGCCTTTGTTTTCTTACTTACTACTAAAAGACAAGTTGTCTTGTATGTTCACTATTTTATTTAAGGACAAACTTGCAATAAGAAACATATGTTTAATGTACCCTAAGATTTTTTGTTAAAGTAAGGCCAATAATGCCATTTTTGTGGTCCCCTTTATTCAGAAAAGTACCGAAAAGTATCGAAACAATTTTGGTACCGGTACCAAAATATTGGTATCTGGACAACACAAGTAAGTAGTATTATTTTACTTTTCCTACGCAGTGATTAATATCCTTTTTGTAAGTCCCATTTACACCAGATTGATGTTTTTGTCATGGCCATAATGTACATTCTGAGCTCTTTAGTTTTGTAGGCGCCTTTAGTGAGACTTTACGGTACCTGCTCGTGTGGATCCCTTGCTGGCCAATCGCAGCAGGCCTTTCTTCTTCAGAATGAAACTAGCGCCGATAAAAAGACTGGAGGACACGGCCAGAGAGAGGCCGATGTAGAAGTCCTCACGGCCCGCTTCCATCTGTCACAACATCACATTATGTATGTTTTTATCGTCGCCATGACACGGTTGGTTTTTTTTAAGTTGAACAGCAAACACAGCCATGTTTTTGCGTCACATGACAAGGCAGACGGTCCCCCCAGGGAGAGGCCGCTGAACTCAAAACAAAGTTGGGAGTCGGAGACAAACACATATCGGACTTTATGAGTTAGTTCAGAAGTGGGGAAAATAGCCGAATTAAGCAAATAAAGGAGTACCTCGGTGGTCACGTCAACTCCATCCGTCTTCGTCGAGGGGCGTGGCTCAAGAGCAACTTTCCGCCGACCGCTACGACTTGAGATCACGTGATCCAGATATACAAATGTCGGCCAGTTAGCATCGCTAGCGTTCCTTTTACCAGCCTGACTTGGGACTAATATTAATATATTTCCACGTTTCTCTAAACGGCCATAGCATGCGCTCAGTAGACCTACGATGTTAAGCTTTCCATTTTTATTGCGCCCTTACTCACTATATAGTTTCTTTCATAGACATCTTCTAAGTAGACGCAGCATCGAGCGCTACTGCCTACTGGCGCTGACGAGACGCGGGCCCGCCATCTTGGAGTGGTGATCCGCTCCACTCAGTGCAATTCATTTGGCAGGAGCAATGAACTGTCAGCGCATTTAATTCATCTTACCTCACTGAATACCACTGATTTTCATGCGCTCCTTTGTCATACGTGTAGCTATGATAAAGGACATGTTTTGGTGTGTTTTATTATTCATGGGACGGTGTGGCGAAGTTGGTAGAGTGGCTGTGCCAGCAATCGGAGTGTTGCTGGTTACTGGGGTTCAATTCCCACCTTCTACCTTCCTAGTCACGTCCGTTGTGTCCTTGGGCAAGACACTTCACCCTTGCTCCTGATGGCTGCTGGTAGCGCCTTGCATGGCAGCTCCTGCCATCAGTGTGTGAATGTGTGTGTGAATGGGTAAATGTGGAAATACTGTCAAAGCGCTTTGAGTACCTTGAAGGTAGAAAAGCGCTATACAAGTACAACCCATTTATCATTTATATCCCCCCCCCCTTCCACATCCCACACCCCGGATTGTAAATAATGTAAATAATTCAATGTATATACTCTGATGATTATCTTGTGTGATGACTGTGTTATGATGATAGTAGCAGTTCTGCAGCTCGTGCAGAACTCTGCTGCTCGTCTGCTAACACAGACCCGCAGACGTGAGCACATCACCCCTATATTAGCGTCCCTTCACTGGCTCCCTGTGCGTTACGGAATCAATTTTAAACTCCTTTTATTTGTTTTTAAATGTCTAAACAACCTCGCGCCAACATATCTCTCCGACCTCCTTCAGCCTTACTGTCCCACCCGATCCCTAAGATCAGCCGATCAGCTGCTACTGACGGTCCCGGACACAAGGCTGAAGCTTAAAGGTGACAGAGCTTTCGCTGCTGCTGCTCCCAAGCTCTGGAACGACCTACCTCTTAGTGTTAGACAAGCCTCCTCTCTTCCTGTTTTTAAATCTCTCTTAAAAACATACTTTTATTCCATGGCTTTTAACACAGTGATATCCATCCTGCAATGGCACCCCATAATACACCTGCTGTGAACCTGTTTTTATGTTTTTATATTCTATTTATTTATTTTTTATCGTGTTCTGTTTGTGTTGTGTTTGCTCGGTTCTCGTATTATCTTTTAACCTGCCCATTGTACAGCACTTTGGCTACCCTTGTGGTAAATTTTAAATGTGCTTTATAAATAAAGTTGATTTGATTTATATATCTGTATCATAGTATATATATGTATCATGAATCAATTTAAGTGGACCCCGACTTAAACAAGTTGAAAAACTTATTCGGGTGTTACCATTTCGTGGTCAATTGTACGGAATATGTACTTCACTGTGCAATCTACTAATAAAAGTCTCAATCAAACAATCAATCGTTTGCTGAACAGTAATAGAACATTCTTATATGCAATAAGTGACCAGACGTCCGAGATCAAAACTGGGAATATAATCCCAGAGAAGGGGGGGGGGAAAAACGGTCAGCTATTTTTAAATTCGAGAAACAATATGATTAGGTTATAAATACATGCGTATATCCTACATAAACAATGTATGAATACATTAGATATCTATATATCTTAGTGCCTTATCCTGTTTACATATTTTGTCCCACACATTTCACAAAGGTGTGCTACACAAAATTGGGTTGGAAAGCTAGACTAAATTTAGACTTGTATAATACTGTATAGCCACTGTCCATCGGATTGTCTAGTTAGCTAACATATATTACCTCCCCTCCCCTACACAATCTGGACTGTGGTCCTAACTTTTACCCCTGTTGGCTTTTACAATCTTTATCTTAATTTATTTCAACTTTATGTTATTCAAGTATGACATTTTTAAATGTAATTAATTTAATTGACAAGCAATTCTGTTATGGTCATACTCTTGTTTGCTAGCGGCTACGATTTCAGTACTATTGGAAGATCTTTGCTCCTTCTGAACTCGGTGGTAATATTCTTTTCACAAAATACAACCAATAGTATGTTAATGTTAAATCTTACTTGTGAAAAGTAATCCCCCGATTCCTATTTTCAACAGTCCGCTCATTTGAGCAGGAAAACGCTGAACACCAGCCCAACATCTTTGTTTTCTACCTGTCAACTGTCAGTTTAGGCTGCTCGCCGGCTCCTCATCACCACTTCAAGATGGCGGCCGAATTTCTCGCGTCACAGCAGCCAGTGCTGCGTCTACTTATAAGATGTCTATGGGTTCTTTTATTTGTGTATTGTTAATGCGGAAGCGAATGTGACGTTACCAAAACGTGCGACGTCATCACGTTGTTGGTGTGGGCGTGCTCATTTCTTTCACAAGGAACGGTCTGTTTGTATGAAGAATACATTTGCCTCGGTTATGTGACTGAAGAGAAGACGCTGAGTTGGCTCTCTGTTCACCGTCCCCACGCACACGAACGTTGAGCGAAGTTTAATAAAATTGACTTATTTCCTTTCCTTGTTAGACACGCCTTACACTACAGCACTGCGAACAACATCCCCCCTATAATAAAAATTATTAAATAACTACATCTCCGAGCACCTTGGCCTTTTAAAATCAATGTTTTTATTTTTTTGTCAATACAAGAAATACAATTTAAAAAATGTTGCTTTTTAGGTTAGTCGATTGCGCACAAGGCCATGCTGTTGGGAGAATTCCCATTCCCCAGCGGGCTTTGAACGCAACAACGTTACCCAAAGAAATGTGATTGGTTCCTTGGTGATCACGAGTGCACTATCCGGTGATTTGATTGGACGGGTGTCAAACGATAATACGGAAGTACGTCCAACCTTGTCAAGTGTACTCCGGCAGGCAAGTCACACATGCCGTCAAATCCTTCATATGTTATTATACTGGTATTATATCACTCATTTGTTCGTATTCTTCAAACAGCTAAATGAATAGGACACTCATTCTGCAGTGTGTCGGCAGGCTGCAACGAGGCTTCTTCTTGGCACCAGTTTCTGCTCCATGGAGCACTCGGAGGGTCCGACATGCATGCAAGGATGTTTGCAAAGAAGGAAAAAACTACTACATCACCACCCCCATCTTTTATGTCAATGCCTCTCCTCACCTGGGGCACTTGTACTCCGCAGTTTTAGCGGACTGCATGCACAGGTACAAGCTTCTTCAGGGGTTCCACTCGAGATTTGCCACAGGTAATTCATCCTCACACACACACACCCTAAGCAAAATAAACATATCAGGTTACAGTATGCAGTGCCAGTGGGCGTTTATTTACTCAACTGCAGAGAGTACCAGGTATATAGTGGATGTAAGGCATTGGGACAAGCAGGTGTATTTTAGTCAAATGCATTTTGAGATATTGTAAATGAATATAATTGCTGTACAATGAAAAACATGTATATACAAACAAAGACAACATTGGCATTACAGTAATCCCTTATTTGGTTGTAGGTGTGACTGTGATCAATTAATTCCCTAAAGTGACTATAAATGTAATATTTTCGTAGCGAGAGCATAAAAAAAAAAGTTTGACAGTCTATTTTTTTTTTAACATTATAAGAGCCCTCTAAAATGAAATAACACCCACATAGTCACTTTGACACTTTTTAAAAAATCGGTTTAATCAATTCCTTCTCAAATAGTGGGGCGGGGAGCGCGGTGGTGTGCCAGGGGGGAGCCTGTATCATGCAGTATCATATATATCGTATCATGTATACCGTGAGATACAGTCTGGTGTGCCGTGGGAGATTATGTAACTTCACTTAATTGGGTTTAAAAATATTTTTTGCAAACCAATATAATTATAATCCGCAAATTGTGCCGTTGTTAAGTGTCTGTGCTGTCTAGAGCTCGGCAGCGTAACCGTGTAATACTCTTCCATATCAGTAGGTGGCAGCAGGTAGCTAATTTCTTTGAGGATGTCGGGAACATGGTTTGTCGTGATCACAATATGCGGGAGGCAGTGTGCAGGTAAAAAGGTATCTAATGCTTAAACCAAAAATAAACAAAAGGCAAGTGCCGCTAAGAAAAGGCATTGAAGCTTAGGGATGGCTATGCAAAACGAAACTAAAACTGAACTGGCTGCAAAGTAAACAAAAACAGAATGCTGGACGACTGCAAAGACTTACAGCGTGTGGAGCAGACGGCTTCCACAAAGTACATCCGCACAACTTAAATAGTCTTGATAGCGAAAACGAAGCAGGTGCGTGAAATAGCATTCAACGAAGACATGAAACTGATACAGGAAAATACCAACAAAAGAGAAAAAGCCACCAAAATAGGAGCGCAAGACAATAACTAAAACACTACACACAGTAAAACACCAAAAAACTCCAAAAAAAGTCACTTAGTGATGTGACAGGTCGTGACAGTACATCTACTTTGAGACAAGACCTATAGTGATGCATGCTTGGTTATGGTTTGAATTCATATCCAACAATTGCGAGAACGACATTTTATTGTCAATATCGGCTATTTAGTTAAATTATTCTGCTGGTGGTGTGCCTCAGAATTTTTTCAATGAAAAAAATGTGCCTTGGCTCAGAAAAGGTTGAAAAACACTGTAGTATATCATGCAAAACAAGCTTTAAGTTTAAATAAGGACTTCATTTTATTTTTATTTCAGGCAAATTGATGCACTTTAAATATGTTCTGTTGCAGACTATAAAAGGTATTGTTTTTTGTAAGTTTCTTTTTTTCTTTAACATAAATAAGGAAGCAATGGTATGCAGAGGTGTACTTATTGTCACACTGACAAGATGCAGAGATGACGGCAGGCATTGAGCAGGAAAACATTATTTAATGTCCAAAAGTAAAAATAAAGAAAAGACACAAACCAGGAACGCCAAACTGGAAAACGGGAAACAGGATCCAGCAACCAGGAACTAGGAACAAAAAGACCGAAAGCAGTCCACGGCATACAGGAACAGAGACAAGTAACAGGTAGGAGCTACAAGTCTTCATGACAATAATCCAGCAGTGACTGGAGGGCAGGGCAGGTATAAATAGCAGCTGGCTGATTGGCACCAGGTGTGGCCAGGTGCCAATCAGCCACAGCTGAGGGGACAGCACTCAGAGAGAAACAGGAAACTGAACCAAAAGAAGAGTGCTGACAGGAAATAAAACAATCACAGAGAAAAAACTAAAACTTGACCAAACTCTCAGGGACAAACCTGACAGTTATAACAATTTTATAGACAAGTGATACTATTTATAGTCGCGGCGGAGAGTGTTTTCTTCTTCCTGACGGGGCGTAACAGAAAATAATTGAGGAGCACTGATTTAATCCAATGTAATAATGCTGCCCCAATCAGTGGCCACGATACTAAACAACACGTTCTGATTGGTTTGGTCTCGGCTCGTGTCCAATACTACTTTAGTATTGCTATTGTTAGTTCAATGAGCCATTACGCTTGAAAATGCACATTTAGGCCAAAAGTATTTTTAGTACCGTATTTCCCTAATCATAGGGCGCACCGGATTATAAGGCGCGCTGCCGATAAATGGTCTGTTTTCGATCTTTTTTCATATATAAGGCGCGATTATAGGGCGCATTAAAGGAGTCATATTATTATTATTATTATTTTTCTAAATGTAAAAGACTTCTTTGTGGTCTACATAACATGTAATGGTGGTTCTTTGGATCAAAATGTTGCATAGATGATGTTTTACAGATCATCTTCAAGCCGCTTTCTGACAGTCGCTTCCGGATGCACCGTTTTGTGAGCGGTCTTATTTACGTGGCTCACCTTCGGCAGCGTCTTCTCCCCGTCATCTTTGTTGTAGCGGTGTAGCGTGCAAGGACGGGAGTGGAAGAAGTGTCCAAAGAGGGAGCTAACTGTTTTAATGACATTCAGACTTTACTTCAATCAATAATGGAGCTGCATCTCCTCATCTGGAAACAACAACACCCGTGAAAAACCGTCCGACCGGAACTCTCTAATAACTAAAGTTCCTTGGGTGAATAATGTAAACTCACTACACCGGTATGTTTTAGCGCTTTCATGGCGAGTTTACTGACAGATATAACTTTACACTACTTTATATTAGAAATGGCAACAGCAGAGGATGAATGTCCCATAACAAGAAGATAGAGAAAAAGAAGAAGCTTATGGGGTCGGCACGGACTACAAAGGCGGACAAATGCAATTTTTCAGGACTTATGCAGATCCCAAATACAGATCAGCAGGTACGAAGGTAGAAAAAGTAGATTTTGCATAATATAGCGAAACAAAACGCCAGATAATGTCTTACCTTATACACACACCATAATACTCCTACGTTGAAGCACAGTACAATCCATCAAGCGGTGGTGTGGCTTCATAGCTTACCAAAGTTGTACTAAAACATTGGTAGATTTTTGAGCGCCGTGTGTAATGTTCTATATTTTCAATGGAACATATAAAATGTTGGTGTTGTTTACTTGAGTCATAGTGAAGTCTACACGTATCTCTTATGTTTGACTGCCATCTACTATTCACACTTATCATTTCACCACGTTCCAAATAAAATAGCTCCGAGGTCGGTAAGCAAAACCAGAATTATTCCGTACATTAGGCGCACTGTCGAGTTTTGAGGGGGGGGGGAAAGGATTTTAAGTGCGCCTTATAGTCTGGAAAATACGGTATATAGAGTAAAGCCGCAAACTTTGAAGTTTATTGAATATAATATTGCAGGTGTAGTGAAGGAATATTACACATTGAGGGCTTTTCTTGACATACCAGGCACGGACGAACACGGCCTTAAAATCCAACAGGCTGCTGAGGCGGCAGGAGAAGACCCCCTCGCCTTCTGCACGAGCGTCTCGCAGAGTTTCCGACGCCTCTTTGGCTCCTGCCACGTGTCTTTTACGGACTACATCAGAACCACGGAGGAGAGGCACCGGCGGGCCGTGGAGCACTTCTGGTGCCTGCTGCGCGACAGGGGACTCATCTACAAGGGGAGCTACGAAGGATGGTACTCCACGCCGGACGAGAGCTTCCTCACGCCGACGCAGGTCGCCGACGCCGTGGACTCATCGGGGGACGCCATCAAGGTGTCGCTGGAGAGTGGGCACAAGGTAACAAATCAAAAATGTAGAATTTGCACAATTGGTCATTAGGGCTGATATCTCACGGTACACAGTGGTTGAAAAACATTGTTCTAATGCAGGGGTCACCAACGCGGTGCCCGCGGGCACCAGGTAGCCCGTAAGGACCAGATGAGTAGCCCGCTGGCCTGTTCTAAAAATAGCTCAAATACCAGCACTTACCAGTGAGCTGCCTCTATTTTTTTAATTTTATTTATTTACTAGCAAGCTGGTCTCGCTTTGCCCGACATTTTTAATTCTAAGAGAGACAAAACTCAAATACAATTTGAAAATCCAAGAAAATATTTTAAAGACTTGGTCTTCACTTGTTTAAATAAATTCATTAATTTTTTTACTTTGCTTCTTATAACTTTCAGAAAGACCATTTTAGAGATAAAATACAACCTTAAAAATGATTTTAGGATTTTTAAACACATATACCTTTTTACCTTTTAAATTCCTTCCTCTTCTTTCCTGACAATTTAAATCAATGTTCAAGTAAATTTATTTTTTTTATTGTAAAGAATTATAAATACATTTTAATTTAATTCTTCATTTTAGCTTCTGTTTTTTCGACGAAGAATATTTGTGAAATATTTCTTCAAACTTATTATGATTAAAATGTTAAAAAAAAATTCTGGCAAATCTAGAAAATCTGTAGAATAAAATTTAAATCTTATTTCAAAGTCTTTTGAATTTCTTTTAAAATTTTTGTTCTGGAAAATCTAGAAGAAATAATGATTTGTCTTTGTTAGAAATATAGCTTGGTCCAATTTGTTATATATTCTAACAAAGTGCAGATTGGATTTTAACCTACTTAAAACATGTCATCAAAATTCTAAAATTAATCTTAATCAGAAAAAATGACTAATTATGTTCCATAAATTCTTTTTTTTATTTTTTCAAAAAGATTTGAATTAGCTACTTTTTCTCTTCTTTTTGAATTTTAAAGAGTCGAAATTGAAGATAAACTATGTTTCAAAATTTAATTGTCATTTTTTTCGTGTTTTCTCGTCTTTTAAACCGTTTAATTAAGTGTAAATATCATTAATTATTAATAATAACATAGACTTAAAGGTAAATTGAGCAAATTGGCTATTTCTGGCAATTTATTTAAGTGTGTATCAAACTGGTAGCCCTTCGCATTAATCACTACCCAAGAAGTAGCTCTTGGTTTCAAAAAGGTTGGTGACCCCTGGTCTAATGTGTACAATTGACTTTATTGTGATCAAAACAAGCAATAAGGAACTATAGCACTCACCAACAATGGAAGATCGGTATTGGAACGGGCAGCATAAAACCCTGGTCAGGACATCCCTACTGAGTACGTCTTCGTGTATTTCCCAGGTGGAGTGGCTCAAAGAGGAGAACTACATGTTCCGTTTGTCGGCCTTTCGGACGCAGCTCCTGGACTGGCTCCACAACAACCCCGGCGCCATCCAGCCCGAGCGTTTCCGCCAGGATGTTCTCCTGTGGCTGCAGGACGACCTTCCGGACCTCTCCGTGTCCCGCCAGAGAAGTCGCCTCCAGTGGGGGATCGCCGTGCCGGGGGACCCCGACCACACCGTCTACGTGTGGCTGGACGCTCTGGTCAACTACCTGACGGTGGCCGGTTACCCCGGCGACCACCAGCGCTGGTGGAGCGTCTCCCGCCACGTCGTGGGCAAAGACATCCTGAAGTTCCACGCCCTCTACTGGCCGTCGTTCCTCCTGGGGGCGGGGCTGGCGTTGCCCCGGTGCTTGTACGTGCATTCCCACTGGACCGTCGGCGGGAGGAAGATGTCTAAAAGTTTAGGGAACGTGGTGGACCCCTTTGAGCGCTCCCGGGCGTTCACCGTAGACGGTTTGAGGTACTTCCTGCTGCGCCAAGGCACGCCAGATTCCGACTGCGACTACACGGACGACAAAGTCATCAAGCTGCTCAACGCGGAGCTGGCCGACTCTCTCGGCGGCCTCTTGAACCGCTGCACCGCTCCCGCTCTGAACCCCGCCCAGATTTACCCGCACTTCTGCCCGCAGTCGTTCTCCGGGATGCAGGACCCGGAAGACGGCCGCATGTTGGACGCCGTGCGAAGCCTCCCGTCAGTGGTGGAGCGTCACTACGACACCTTGCACACCTACAAAGGCCTGGAGGCCGTCGCTGCCTGCGTGAGGCAGACAAACGGCTTCGTTCAACGCCACGCGCCGTGGAAGCTAGACAGGACGGACGGCGGAGGAAGACGCCGGCTGGACACCATCATCCACGTCTCCTTGGAGTGTCTCAGGATCTACGGCACCCTCCTCCAGCCCGCCGTGCCGCTGCTGGCCGACCAGCTGCTGTCCAGACTCGGAGTGCGAGCGGACGAGAGGAAGTGGACCGACCTGGACTTCCTGCCCAGCCAGAAGGGGACGGACTGCTCCTTCCAAGGGAGAGCGCTGGGACCCGACACAGGAGTGCTATTTAGTCGCCTGGAACGTCCCGGCGAGGAGAAGCCAAAGAAAATGAATAAAAAGCAGACAAAGTGATCAAACGATGTGTTTGTCCGAATTTAAAATCAATCACTAAATGACTTTATGTAAAACGTCCTTAAAGAAATGAAACAAATCAGTTTGCTTCAACCCACATGAAGCATCTTTTTATAAAAATGTTTTTACTGGTTGTTTTGTTTTATCATCGCCTTTCAATTTTTTTTAATAATAAAAATAATTTATGAAAAAACATCAATCTTTTAATTAGAAGAAACACTTTTCAGTTAGCCTGTATCTCGTTTTTTTTTGCTGTTGTATCTGTCATTTAGACCAGGAAACTAAAAAACAACAGAAAAGTCACCAAATTTCGCTTAGGTTGTATAGCACATAAGCGTGCTGTGTTTAGGATTATGAAATTGAGATAAAAGCTTCTCATTTTGGTTATCATGTAGCTACTTTTTCTTCCTTAACAGGACATAAAAACAAGTGTTCCCTTTACAGATATATAAAACAGAAAAAAATATTTATTAATCCTCTAACCCAGGGGTCACCAACCTTTTTGAAACCAAGAGCTACTTCTTGGGTACTGATTAATGCGAAGGGCTACCAGTTTGATACACACTTAAATAAATTGCCAGAAATAGTCAATTTGCTCAATTTACCTTTAATTCTATGATATTATTAATAATTAATGATATTTACACTTAATTGAACGGTTTAAAAGAGGAGAAAACATGAAAAAAATGACAATTACATTTTGAAACATAGTTTAGTCAATTTCGACTCTTTAAAATTCAAAATTCAACCGAAAAAAAGAAGAGAAAAACTTAAAAAAAGAATTTATGGAACATCATTAGTAATTTTTCCTGATTAAGATTAATTTTAAAATGTAGATGACATGTTTTAAATAGGTTAAAATCCAATCTACACTTTGTTAGAATATATAACAAATTGGACCAAGCTATATTTCTAACAAAGACAAAATCATTATTTCTTCTAGATTTTCCAGAACAAAAATTTTAAAAGAAATTCAAAAGACTTTGAAATAAGATTTAAATTTGATTGTACAGATTTTCCAGAGTAATTTTTTTGAATTTTAATCACAATAAGTTTGAAGAAATATTTCACAAATATTCTTCGTCGAAAAAACAGAAGCTAAAATGAATATTAAATTCAAATTTATTGATTATTCTTTACAATAAAAAAAAAAAAATTACTTGAACATTGATTTAAATTGTCAGGAAAGAAGAGGAAGGAATTTAAAAGGTAAAAAGGTATATGTGTTTAAAAATCCTAAAATCATTTTTAAGGTTGTATTTTTTCTCTAAAATTGTCTTTCTGAAAGTTATAAGAAGCAAAGTAAAAAAAATTAATGAATTTATTTAAACAAGTGAAGACCAAGTCTTTAAAATATTTTCTTGGATTTTCAAATTCTATTTGAGTTTTGTCTCTCTTAGAATTAAAAATGTCGAGCAAAGCGAGACCAGCTTGCTAGTAAATAAATACAATTTAAAAAATAGAGGCAGCTTACTGGTAAGTGCTGCTATTTGAGCTATTTTTAGAACAGGCCGGCGGGCTACTCATCTGGTCCTTACGGGCTACCTGGTGCCCGCGGGCACCGCGTTGGTGACCCCTGCTCTAAGTAGTAGAAAAATAATTTGCCTTATCTTAAAAACATGAAATACAACACACACACAGAGGTGGGTAGAGTAGCCAGAAATTGTACTCAAGTAAGAGTACTGTTACTTTAGGGATTTATTACTCAAGTAAAAGTAAGGAGTAGTCACCCAAATATTTACTTGAGTAAAAGTAAAAAGTATGTTGTGAAAAAACTACTCAAGTACTGAGTAACTGATGAGTAACCTGTTCGATTAATGATGACGGCAACAAAGAATGCACAAAAACATAAAAATAGTAATGAGCAAATCCAGAGCCAGGAATATCTCTTAAGCAACTAAAACTTAGACTTCCTTTTTATTGTCATTCAAATTTGAACTTTACAGTACAGATAAGAACAAAATTTTGTTGCATTAGCTCATGGAAGTGCAGGATAAAAAAGCAATAAGGTGCATATATAAATAAATAAATAGGTTACTGTACAGATAAATATATTGCACTTTTTCATATGCATCCGCGTTTATGGACGTATGTTATATTGTCTTTTTTATTCGAGCGAGTTAATCCATTTTGGGGGGAGTTGAGGGGATAATTATGATGCGTTCAAGAGCAAACAATAATATATATTAAATAATAATACATTAACATAAAAAAAATGAAGGCAAATTGAGCCACAATAACTTAACAGCACCATAGGCTCAGTAGGCAGAGATTACAAAGGAAAATAAGTTAGCCTTTACGCAAACCATAAACTGATAGGTGTGGGCTGCACGGTGCACCTGGGAACACACTGATTGGTGTTTCTATGCATGCGTGTGTGTGTGTGTGTGTGTGTGTGTGTGTGTGTGTGTGTGTGTGTGTGTGTGTGTGTGTGTGTGTGTGTGTGTGTGTGTGTGTGTGTGTGTGTGTGTGTGTGTGTGTCTATGAGGCTGCAGTACGTTAATAAATGTCCCCACACGATGTACATTTGACAGTGATTCATAGCAGGGAAGCTAACATCAGCCTACGGTGACAGCCAAAATATCTGCTAACGTTACTTACCGCCATGTGCTTCCTCAAATTTGACGTTGAGTTCATGTAAGCTTAAGCTTGTTGCCGCTGAAACTTTATGTTCAGTTAATCACGTGACCGCCTGGCTCTGTTTGATTGGTGAAACGGAGTCAAACGTCACCAGTGACTGTATTGGATTGGTGAAACGGAGTCAAACCTCACCAGTGACTGCATTTGATTGGTGAAACGGAGTCAAACGTCACCAGTGACTGCATTTGATTGGTGAAACGGAGTCAAACGTCACCAGTGACTGTATTGGATTGGTGAAACGGAGTCAAACCTCACCAGTGACTGCATTTGATTGGTGAAACGGAGTCAAACGTCACCAGTGACTGCATTTGATTGGTGAAACGGAGTCAAACGTCACCAGTGACTGCATTTGATTGGTGAAACGGAGTCAAACCTCACCAGTGACTGTATTTGATTGGTGAAACGGAGTCAAACCTCACCAGTGACTGTATTTGATTGGTGAAACGGAGTCAAACCTCACCAGTGACTGCATTTGATTGGTGAAACGGAGTCAAACCTCACCAGTGACTGCATTTGATTGGTGAAACGGAGTCAAACGTCACCAGTGACTGTATTTGATTGGTGAAACGGAGTCAAACGTCACCAGTGACTGTATTTGATTGGTGAAACGGAGTCAAACGTCACCAGTGACTGTATTTGATTGGTGAAACGGAGTCAAACGTCACCAGTGACTGCATTTGATTGGTGAAACGGAGTCAAACGTCACCAGTGACTGCATTTGATTGGTGAAACGGAGTCAAACGTCACCAGTGACTGCATTTGATTGGTGAAACGGAGTCAAACGTCACCAGTGACTGTATTTGATTGGTGAAACGGAGTCAAACGTCACCAGTGACTGCATTTGATTGGTGAAACGGAGTCAAACGTCACCAGTGACTGCATTTGATTGGTGAAACGGAGTCAAACGTCACCAGTGACTGCATTTGATTGGTGAAACGGAGTCAAACGTCACCAGTGACTGCATTTGATTGGTGAAACGGAGCCAAACGTCACCAGCGACTGCATTTGATTGGTGAAACGGAGTCAAACGTCACCAGTGACTGCATTTGATTGGTGAAACGGAGTCAAACGTCACCAGTGACTGCATTTGATTGGTGAAACGGAGCCAAACGTCACCAGCGACTGCTTTTGATTGGTGAAACGGAGTCAAACGTCACCAGTGACTGCATTTGATTGGTGAAACGGAGTCAAACATCACCAGTGACTGCATTTTATTGGTGAAACGGAGTCAAACGTCACCAGTGACTGTATTTTATTGGTGAAACGGAATCAAACGTCACCAGTGACTGTATTTTATTGGTGAAACGGAGTCAAACGTCACCAGTGACTGCATTTTATTGGTGAAACGGAGTCAAACGTCACCAGTGACTGTATTTTATTGGTGAAACGGAATCAAACGTCACCAGTGACTGTATTTTATTGGTGAAACGGAATCAAACGTCACCAGTGACTGTATTTGATTGGTGAAACTGAGTCAAACGTCACCAGTGACTGTATTTTATTGGTGAAACGGAATCAAACGTCACCAGTGACTGTATTTTATTGGTGAAACGGAGTCAAACGTCACCAGTGACTGTATTTTATTGGTGAAACGGAATCAAACGTCACCAGTGACTGTATTTGATTGGTGAAACGGAGTCAAACGTCACCAGTGACTGTATTTTATTGGTGAAACGGAATCAAACGTCACCAGTGACTATTTGATTGGTGAAACGGAGTCAAACGTCACCAGTGACTGCATTTGATTGGTGAAACGGAGTCAAACGTCACCAGTGACTGTATTTTATTGGTGAAACGGAATCAAACGTCACCAGTGACTGTATTTTATTGGTGAAACGGAGTCAAACGTCACCAGTGACTGTATTTTATTGGTGAAACGGAATCAAACGTCACCAGTGACTATTTGATTGGTGAAACGGAATCAAACGTCACCAGTGACTGCATTTGATTGGTGAAACGGAGTCAAACGTCACCAGTGACTGCATTTGATTGGTGAAACGGAGTCAAACGTCACCAGTGACTGCATTTGATTGGTGAAACGGAGTCAAACGTCACCAGTGACTGCATTTGATTGGTGAAACGGAGCCAAACGTCACCAGCGACTGCTTTTGATTGGTGAAACGGAGTCAAACGTCACCAGTGACTGCATTTGATTGGTGAAACGGAGTCAAACATCACCAGTGACTGCATTTTATTGGTGAAACGGAGTCAAACGTCACCAGTGACTGTATTTTATTGGTGAAACGGAATCAAACGTCACCAGTGACTGTATTTTATTGGTGAAACGGAGTCAAACGTCACCAGTGACTGCATTTTATTGGTGAAACGGAGTCAAACGTCACCAGTGACTGTATTTTATTGGTGAAACGGAATCAAACGTCACCAGTGACTGTATTTTATTGGTGAAACGGAATCAAACGTCACCAGTGACTGTATTTGATTGGTGAAACTGAGTCAAACGTCACCAGTGACTGTATTTTATTGGTGAAACGGAATCAAACGTCACCAGTGACTGTATTTTATTGGTGAAACGGAGTCAAACGTCACCAGTGACTGTATTTTATTGGTGAAACGGAATCAAACGTCACCAGTGACTGTATTTGATTGGTGAAACGGAGTCAAACGTCACCAGTGACTGTATTTTATTGGTGAAACGGAATCAAACGTCACCAGTGACTATTTGATTGGTGAAACGGAGTCAAACGTCACCAGTGACTGCATTTGATTGGTGAAACGGAGTCAAACGTCACCAGTGACTGTATTTTATTGGTGAAACGGAATCAAACGTCACCAGTGACTGTATTTTATTGGTGAAACGGAGTCAAACGTCACCAGTGACTGTATTTTATTGGTGAAACGGAATCAAACGTCACCAGTGACTATTTGATTGGTGAAACGGAATCAAACGTCACCAGTGACTGCATTTGATTGGTGAAACGGAGTCAAACGTCACCAGTGACTGCATTTGATTGGTGAAACGGAGTCAAACATCACCAGTGACTGCATTTTATTGGTGAAACGGAGTCAAACGTCACCAGTGACTGTATTTTATTGGTGAAACGGAATCAAACGTCACCAGTGACTGTATTTTATTGGTGAAACGGAGTCAAACGTCACCAGTGACTGTATTTTATTGGTGAAACGGAGTCAAACGTCACCAGTGACTGTATTTTATTGGTGAAACGGAATCAAACGTCACCAGTGACTGTATTTTATTGGTGAAACGGAGTCAAACGTCACCAGTGACTGTATTTTATTGGTGAAACGGAATCAAACGTCACCAGTGACTGTATTTGATTGGTGAAACGGAGTCAAACGTCACCAGTGACTGTATTTTATTGGTGAAACGGAATCAAACGTCACCAGTGACTATTTGATTGGTGAAACGGAGTCAAACGTCACCAGTGACTGTATTTGATTGGTGAAACGGAGTCAAACGTCACCAGTGACTGTATTTGATTGGTGAAACGGAGTCAAACGTCACCAGTGACTGCATTTGATTGGTGAAACGGAGTCAAACGTCACCAGTGACTGCATTTGATTGGTGAAACGGAGTCAAACGTCACCAGTGACTGTATTTGATTGGTGAAACGGAGTCAAACGTCACCAGTGACTGCATTTGATTGGTGAAACGGAGTCAAACGTCACCAGTGACTGCATTTGATTGGTGAAACGGAGTCAAACGTCACCAGTGACTGCATTTGATTGGTGAAACGGAGTCAAACGTCACCAGTGACTGCATTTGATTGGTGAAACGGAGCCAAACGTCACCAGCGACTGCATTTGATTGGTGAAACGGAGTCAAACGTCACCAGTGACTGCATTTGATTGGTGAAACGGAGTCAAACGTCACCAGTGACTGCATTTGATTGGTGAAACGGAGCCAAACGTCACCAGCGACTGCTTTTGATTGGTGAAACGGAGTCAAACGTCACCAGTGACTGCATTTGATTGGTGAAACGGAGTCAAACATCACCAGTGACTGCATTTTATTGGTGAAACGGAGTCAAACGTCACCAGTGACTGTATTTTATTGGTGAAACGGAATCAAACGTCACCAGTGACTGTATTTTATTGGTGAAACGGAGTCAAACGTCACCAGTGACTGCATTTTATTGGTGAAACGGAGTCAAACGTCACCAGTGACTGTATTTTATTGGTGAAACGGAATCAAACGTCACCAGTGACTGTATTTGATTGGTGAAACTGAGTCAAACGTCACCAGTGACTGTATTTTATTGGTGAAACGGAATCAAACGTCACCAGTGACTGTATTTTATTGGTGAAACGGAGTCAAACGTCACCAGTGACTGTATTTTATTGGTGAAACGGAATCAAACGTCACCAGTGACTGTATTTGATTGGTGAAACGGAGTCAAACGTCACCAGTGACTGTATTTTATTGGTGAAACGGAATCAAACGTCACCAGTGACTATTTGATTGGTGAAACGGAGTCAAACGTCACCAGTGACTGCATTTGATTGGTGAAACGGAGTCAAACGTCACCAGTGACTGTATTTTATTGGTGAAACGGAATCAAACGTCACCAGTGACTGTATTTGATTGGTGAAACGGAGTCAAACGTCACCAGTGACTGTATTTTATTGGTGAAACGGAATCAAACGTCACCAGTGACTATTTGATTGGTGAAACGGAATCAAACGTCACCAGTGACTGCATTTGATTGGTGAAACGGAGTCAAACGTCACCAGTGACTGTATTTGATTGGTGAAACGGAGTCAAACGTCACCAGTGACTGCATTTGATTGGTGAAACGGAGTCAAACGTCACCAGTGACTGCATTTGATTGGTGAAACGGAGTCAAACATCACCAGTGACTGCATTTTATTGGTGAAACGGAGTCAAACGTCACCAGTGACTGTATTTTATTGGTGAAACGGAATCAAACGTCACCAGTGACTGTATTTTATTGGTGAAACGGAGTCAAACGTCACCAGTGACTGTATTTTATTGGTGAAACGGAGTCAAACGTCACCAGTGACTGTATTTTATTGGTGAAACGGAATCAAACGTCACCAGTGACTGTATTTTATTGGTGAAACGGAGTCAAACGTCACCAGTGACTGTATTTTATTGGTGAAACGGAATCAAACGTCACCAGTGACTGTATTTGATTGGTGAAACGGAGTCAAACGTCACCAGTGACTGCATTTGATTGGTGAAACGGAGTCAAACGTCACCAGTGACTGCATTTGATTGGTGAAACGGAGTCAAACCTCACCAGTGACTGTATTTGATTGGTGAAACGGAGTCAAACCTCACCAGTGACTATTTGATTGGTGAAACGGAGTCAAACCTCACCAGTGACTGCATTTGATTGGTGAAACAGAGTCAAACGTCACCAGTGACTGTATTTGATTGGTGAAACGGAGTCAAACGTCACCAGTGACTGTATTTGATTGGTGAAACGGAGTCAAACGTCACCAGTGACTGTATTTGATTGGTGAAACGGAGTCAAACGTCACCAGTGACTGTATTTGATTGGTGAAACGGAGTCAAACGTCACCAGTGACTGCATTTGATTGGTGAAACGGAGTCAAACGTCACCAGTGACTGCATTTGATTGGTGAAACGGAGTCAAACGTCACCAGTGACTGTATTTGATTGGTGAAACGGAGTCAAACGTCACCAGTGACTGCATTTGATTGGTGAAACGGAGTCAAACGTCACCAGTGACTGCATTTGATTGGTGAAACGGAGTCAAACGTCACCAGTGACTGCATTTGATTGGTGAAACGGAGTCAAACGTCACCAGTGACTGCATTTGATTGGTGAAACGGAGCCAAACGTCACCAGCGACTGCATTTGATTGGTGAAACGGAGTCAAACGTCACCAGTGACTGCATTTGATTGGTGAAACGGAGTCAAACGTCACCAGTGACTGCATTTGATTGGTGAAACGGAGCCAAACGTCACCAGCGACTGCTTTTGATTGGTGAAACGGAGTCAAACGTCACCAGTGACTGCATTTGATTGGTGAAACGGAGTCAAACATCACCAGTGACTGCATTTTATTGGTGAAACGGAGTCAAACGTCACCAGTGACTGTATTTTATTGGTGAAACGGAATCAAACGTCACCAGTGACTGTATTTTATTGGTGAAACGGAGTCAAACGTCACCAGTGACTGCATTTTATTGGTGAAACGGAGTCAAACGTCACCAGTGACTGTATTTTATTGGTGAAACGGAATCAAACGTCACCAGTGACTGTATTTTATTGGTGAAACGGAATCAAACGTCACCAGTGACTGTATTTGATTGGTGAAACTGAGTCAAACGTCACCAGTGACTGTATTTTATTGGTGAAACGGAATCAAACGTCACCAGTGACTGTATTTTATTGGTGAAACGGAGTCAAACGTCACCAGTGACTGTATTTTATTGGTGAAACGGAATCAAACGTCACCAGTGACTGTATTTGATTGGTGAAACGGAGTCAAACGTCACCAGTGACTGTATTTTATTGGTGAAACGGAATCAAACGTCACCAGTGACTATTTGATTGGTGAAACGGAGTCAAACGTCACCAGTGACTGCATTTGATTGGTGAAACGGAGTCAAACGTCACCAGTGACTGTATTTTATTGGTGAAACGGAATCAAACGTCACCAGTGACTGTATTTTATTGGTGAAACGGAGTCAAACGTCACCAGTGACTGTATTTTATTGGTGAAACGGAATCAAACGTCACCAGTGACTATTTGATTGGTGAAACGGAATCAAACGTCACCAGTGACTGCATTTGATTGGTGAAACGGAGTCAAACGTCACCAGTGACTGCATTTGATTGGTGAAACGGAGTCAAACATCACCAGTGACTGCATTTTATTGGTGAAACGGAGTCAAACGTCACCAGTGACTGTATTTTATTGGTGAAACGGAATCAAACGTCACCAGTGACTGTATTTTATTGGTGAAACGGAGTCAAACGTCACCAGTGACTGTATTTTATTGGTGAAACGGAGTCAAACGTCACCAGTGACTGTATTTTATTGGTGAAACGGAATCAAACGTCACCAGTGACTGTATTTTATTGGTGAAACGGAGTCAAACGTCACCAGTGACTGTATTTTATTGGTGAAACGGAATCAAACGTCACCAGTGACTGTATTTGATTGGTGAAACGGAGTCAAACGTCACCAGTGACTGTATTTTATTGGTGAAACGGAATCAAACGTCACCAGTGACTATTTGATTGGTGAAACGGAGTCAAACGTCACCAGTGACTGTATTTGATTGGTGAAACGGAGTCAAACGTCACCAGTGACTGTATTTGATTGGTGAAACGGAGTCAAACGTCACCAGTGACTGCATTTGATTGGTGAAACGGAGTCAAACGTCACCAGTGACTGCATTTGATTGGTGAAACGGAGTCAAACGTCACCAGTGACTGTATTTGATTGGTGAAACGGAGTCAAACGTCACCAGTGACTGCATTTGATTGGTGAAACGGAGTCAAACGTCACCAGTGACTGCATTTGATTGGTGAAACGGAGTCAAACGTCACCAGTGACTGCATTTGATTGGTGAAACGGAGTCAAACGTCACCAGTGACTGCATTTGATTGGTGAAACGGAGCCAAACGTCACCAGCGACTGCATTTGATTGGTGAAACGGAGTCAAACGTCACCAGTGACTGCATTTGATTGGTGAAACGGAGTCAAACGTCACCAGTGACTGCATTTGATTGGTGAAACGGAGCCAAACGTCACCAGCGACTGCTTTTGATTGGTGAAACGGAGTCAAACGTCACCAGTGACTGCATTTGATTGGTGAAACGGAGTCAAACATCACCAGTGACTGCATTTTATTGGTGAAACGGAGTCAAACGTCACCAGTGACTGTATTTTATTGGTGAAACGGAATCAAACGTCACCAGTGACTGTATTTTATTGGTGAAACGGAGTCAAACGTCACCAGTGACTGCATTTTATTGGTGAAACGGAGTCAAACGTCACCAGTGACTGTATTTTATTGGTGAAACGGAATCAAACGTCACCAGTGACTGTATTTGATTGGTGAAACTGAGTCAAACGTCACCAGTGACTGTATTTTATTGGTGAAACGGAATCAAACGTCACCAGTGACTGTATTTTATTGGTGAAACGGAGTCAAACGTCACCAGTGACTGTATTTTATTGGTGAAACGGAATCAAACGTCACCAGTGACTGTATTTGATTGGTGAAACGGAGTCAAACGTCACCAGTGACTGTATTTTATTGGTGAAACGGAATCAAACGTCACCAGTGACTATTTGATTGGTGAAACGGAGTCAAACGTCACCAGTGACTGCATTTGATTGGTGAAACGGAGTCAAACGTCACCAGTGACTGTATTTTATTGGTGAAACGGAATCAAACGTCACCAGTGACTGTATTTGATTGGTGAAACGGAGTCAAACGTCACCAGTGACTGTATTTTATTGGTGAAACGGAATCAAACGTCACCAGTGACTATTTGATTGGTGAAACGGAATCAAACGTCACCAGTGACTGCATTTGATTGGTGAAACGGAGTCAAACGTCACCAGTGACTGTATTTGATTGGTGAAACGGAGTCAAACGTCACCAGTGACTGCATTTGATTGGTGAAACGGAGTCAAACGTCACCAGTGACTGCATTTGATTGGTGAAACGGAGTCAAACATCACCAGTGACTGCATTTTATTGGTGAAACGGAGTCAAACGTCACCAGTGACTGTATTTTATTGGTGAAACGGAATCAAACGTCACCAGTGACTGTATTTTATTGGTGAAACGGAGTCAAACGTCACCAGTGACTGTATTTTATTGGTGAAACGGAGTCAAACGTCACCAGTGACTGTATTTTATTGGTGAAACGGAATCAAACGTCACCAGTGACTGTATTTTATTGGTGAAACGGAGTCAAACGTCACCAGTGACTGTATTTTATTGGTGAAACGGAATCAAACGTCACCAGTGACTGTATTTGATTGGTGAAACGGAGTCAAACGTCACCAGTGACTGTATTTTATTGGTGAAACGGAATCAAACGTCACCAGTGACTATTTGATTGGTGAAACGGAGTCAAACGTCACCAGTGACTGCATTTGATTGGTGAAACGGAGTCAAACGTCACCAGTGACTGTATTTTATTGGTGAAACGGAATCAAACGTCACCAGTGACTGTATTTTATTGGTGAAACGGAGTCAAACGTCACCAGTGACTGTATTTTATTGGTGAAACGGAATCAAACGTCACCAGTGACTATTTGATTGGTGAAACGGAGTCAAACGTCACCAGTGACTGCATTTGATTGGTGAAACGGAGTCAAACGTCACCAGTGACTGTATTTTATTGGTGAAACGGAATCAAACGTCACCAGTGACTGTATTTTATTGGTGAAACGGAGTCAAACGTCACCAGTGACTGTATTTTATTGGTGAAACGGAATCAAACGTCACCAGTGACTATTTGATTGGTGAAACGGAGTCAAACGTCACCAGTGACTGCATTTGATTGGTGAAACGGAGTCAAACGTCACCAGTGACTGTATTTGATTGGTGAAACGCAGGCATGTGATAGATCCTACTTTGAAGGTCTGTCTGACAAAGCAAAACAAACAAAGCGTGCATTAACAGATCGATAAAAATCAGTAGCGAGCTGAATGTAGATAAATGGAGCTGAGTAAAAGTGGCGTTTCTTCTCTATAAATATACTCATGTAAAAGTATGTTGCATTAAAACTACTCTTAGAAGTACAATTTATCCCAAAAGTTACTCAAGTAGATGTAACGGAGTAAATGTGACGCGTTACTACCCACCTCTGTGTAACGCTAGCATGGGCTAGGCGGGTTAAGAATGTAAACCGTGTGACAGAAGATGGTTCGTCTAGGAGCCTGTGGTATGAAAGATGACGACAACTAGTTATTTTGGTTTTGACTGCATTAAATGTATTTAACAAGAATATAAATGCCACAGATGACACAATAGGCTAAAATAAAAAAATGCCCAAAACAAAAATACAAGATGCAGTCCTGCTGCTTTCTTCGGAACCAGTTCACAGTTCAGTTCAAAAAAGTACGCAAACGCTTTCGCGTCAGTCCAAAAGTTCAGTTCAAAAACAAAAGTAATCCAAAAGGTTCGCCACGGAGGAGGAAAAAAATGCTTGTCCTACCGCGTAGTTGTTTAGCTCGCCATTTGTTGAGTTGAGTTTGAAAGTGGATAGGGAGCTCAGGTTGTTTGGGTCAACGGGTATTCCTTCCCGGAAAAAAAAACCTGACCTAAAAGTCCAAAAAACAAAGTGAGTAATCTAGTTACCTCTTCACTAGCAAAGTACTTTATATATGTACTTGAAAGCATCATGTAAGCATTCCATTGTCCGGAATGACTAATTATTTGTACTAATAAACCAATTGATATGACAAAATTAATCATGTTGATTAATATACAATCATGAGTCCAATTAAAATGAACATTCATAATACATTTCTAATACAGATCATGATTTCTTATCTAAAGTGATAAAACTCAATCATTGATCAAATACAAGTTCAATTACAAATTAAATTACAAGTCCCCTTATATAATCCAGTTTCATAATAATACTCATTATTAGAAACTCAATGTATCATAATTCAAATTCAAGTACTTTTCCAAACATTCAAAGTTGATAAACAGTCAAGCAGAGTTAAAAAATTAAAGTGTTGCGCAACAACCTAAATACACGCACCTGCGTTCCATCTGAAGTGCATCCACAAAGTGGCTAAAGCATATTAGCAGTGCAAAGCCCTTTGCCACTTTGCTAGACTAAACTGTTGCCTATAAATCGGCTGGATGATCAGAAGAAAATAAAACATGATTACCTGAGTGATCGAGGGCAAAAACAACATACCATGAACGGCCCGATAATTAATCGAACATGGCAGCTCTGTGGAAGAATGGCAGCGGTTAGCGCCTATGCTAAAACAGATGCTAACATAATATTGGCGACATGGCACATGATTGTGATTGTGGAAATCCGTTGATTGTGCCATGGCAAAAGACTCACCTAATTATGAAGTTTACAAAGTGGGAGAATGAGAAGATATTGCAAGTTGCTTCTCAAGCGCGTCTCACAGCAGGTACGGGAGGGGGTAGTGAAGTGAGCAACACTTCCTTAAAAGGAAGCGAGCGGCAGGAAGTAACCCTCCACAATAAAAGTATTTGCACTGTATGCATGTTGTCAATGGGAATTTTAAATATGGGTTACATCTGAACACACACAATATAAATATATATATTAACCCCCCCCTAGAGGGGGGGTTAATATATATATTGGGGATATGTGGGGGTTACCCACATATCCAAGGTTTCTCATAGTCATTCACCGACGTCCCACTGGGGTGAGTTTTTCCTTGCCCGTATGTGGGCTCTGTACCGAGGATGTCGTTGTGGCTTGTACAGCCCTTTGAGACACTTGTGATTTAGGGCTATATAAATAAACATTGATTGATTGATTGATTGATTGATAATCTTATTTTTTTATTATTCAAATTTTTTTTTTTTTTATTGTACCAATTGCAGTTTTGTTTTTTTTATTATCTCAATTGCAATTAGTCAGACAGACCGGGAGAGCTGATTGGTCAACACTCACAATGAATTAATTATATATCTTTCTATTCCCGCCCATCCCAGCCATCTTTAGCCTCGGCAAGGAGGAGGAGCTAACCCCTGAGGTTACCCTTGACTTTTGGACTATAGACTATTTGTTACTATTATTACTCATACTTACCTTTTTAACTATAAGTTAATTAACCAGCTATCACTTAACTTTACTCTGTGTGGGGGAGGTGATACACCCCCACATAACGCTACTCCCCTCCCTTGCTTGGACCTGGACTGGGATTGAACCCATGAACCCTTTGTTGGGAGCTAGCTGTTTAACCATTCAGCTATCCTCAGCCGTATAATTACCAGATTTCCGGGCCCCAATGACATATATAATTGAGAACTGTCTCAGTAAACTTTCATTTAAAAGATTAATTGCTCTGAGTGGATATTTAGTAGTTGTAGAGTGAAATGACTAGGATTGAACCCAGAACCCTTTGATTGTAAGCTAGCTGTTTAACCATTCAGCCATCCTTGCTCTTTTCATTACCAGATTTCCGGGCCCCAATGACAAATATAAATGAGAACTGTCTTAGTAAACTTTCATTTAAAAGATTAATTGCTCTGAGTGGATATTTAGTAGTTGTAGAGTGACCTGACTGGGATTGAACCCAGAACCCTTTGATTGGGAGGTAGCTGTTTAACCCTTCAGCTATCTTTGGTCTTCTAGAACAAAGTTTTCGGGCCCCAATGAAACATTTAATTGAGAACCTGTCTCAGTAAACTATGATATAAAACTGTAAGTGGGACTTGAAACCAGTACCCCTTGGTTAGCAGTATTGATGTTACCCACTGAGCTACCTTGGGTTTTCTTAAGACCAGATGTAATGGTGAACCTGTGTCTGTAAACTATGATGGAGATGTGATAAAACACTGTCCACAAAACTTCCTCCCATGACTCCTCTGGATCATCCAAATGGTCATTGGCAAACTTAAGACGGGCCTTAACATGTTCTGGTTTAAGCAGGGGAACCTTCCGTGCCATGCATGATTTCAAACCATGACGTTATTACCAACAGTGACCATGGAAACAGTGGTCCCAGCTCTTTTCAGGTCATTGACCAAGTCCTGCCGTGTAGTCCTGGGCTGATTCCTCACCTTTCTTAGCATCATTGAGACCCCACCAGGTGATATCTTGCATGGGGCTCCACTCCCATTGAGATTGACCGTCATGTTTAGCTTCTTCCATTTTCTAATGATTGCTCCAACAGAGGACCTTTTTTCACCAAACTGCTTGGCAATTTCTCCGTAGCCCTTTCCATCCTTGTGGAGTTGTACAATTTTGTCTCTGGTGTCTTTGGACAGCTCTTTGCTCTTAGCCATGCTGAATGTTTGGCTCTTACTGATTGGACAGGTGTCTTTATGCAGCTAACGACCTCACACAGGTGCATCTGATTCAGGATAATACAGTGGAGTGGAGGTGTTACAAAACACAAATCAAAGATCTTGTTTGACGGGAGCACTGTACTGTGGAAAAATGCAGGTCAAAGATCCTTTCTGTGACAGGAGCACTCTGCTGTATTAAAATACATGTTACAAAACACTAATCAGAGATCTTGATGGGAGCTCCTGGTCTGACTAATTGCAATTGAGATAATAAAAATCAAAATTAAAAATGCAATTGAGAAAATAAAAAAATAGAAATAATTGGATAATAAAAAAATATGATTAATAAAAACATGTCTAATTGCAATTGAGATTAAAAAAAAATGTAGATAATAAAAAACAAAAATTGTATAATTAATTATCATAATAATTAATTATCAATACAATTATCTTTTAATTAAATTATTCCACTAGTTTTACTTCCTTCATTTTTTTCCCCCAATTATATTTTTTTCTATTTGGTTTATTCATTATCCAATTAGAACTGTTTCATCTTTCATTTATTTTATTATCTCAATTGCAATTAGTCAGACCAGGAGAGCTGATTGGTCAACACTCACAATGATTAATTATCTATCTTCCCATCCCAGCCTAGGAATTACTGATGGTACACTTACCAACTTTAGCCTCGGCAAGCAGGAGGAGCTAACCCCCGAGGTTACCCTTGACTTTTGGACTATAGACTATTTGTTATTATTATTACCCATACTTACCTTTTTAACTATAAGTTAATTAACCAGCTACCACTTAACTTTACTCTGTGTGGGGTAGGTGATACACCCCCACATTGTCCGGCACCCCTAATCCTGCATACTTTGGCTTGGCAAGCCGATCAACCTGACTGGGATTGAACCCAAAACCCTTTGATTGGGAGCTAGCTGTTTAACCATTCAGCTATCCTTAGCCTTTTTGTTACCAGATTTCAGGCCCCAATGACATATATAATTGAGAACCTTTAAACTATCATACAAAAGATGTATTCCTCTGAGTAGATCTTTACTAGTTTCAGAGTGACCTGACTGGGATTTGAACCCACAACCCTTTGATTGGGAGGTAGCTGTTTAACTATTCAGCTATCCGTGGTCTTCTTGAAAGGAGATTTCTGTCCCCAATGACATATTTAATTGAGAATCTGTCTCAATAAACTATGATATAAAAGAGTAATTTCTCTGACTGGATCTTTCCTAGTTACCAAACAACCTGACTGGGAATTGAACCCAGTCCCACTTGATTGGTCACTAGCTGCTTTGACCACTAAGCTATTCTTGGTCTTCTTGAAGCTAGATTTCGGGCCCCAATGACAAATTTAATTGAGAACCTGTCTCACTAAATCACAATGATAGTGAAACAAAACACTAAATCCCTACTGGGATTTGAACCCAGTACCCCTTGCTTGGTGGCCAACAGTGTTAACCACTCAGCTATCCCAGGTCTTGCAGAGCTAGATTCCAGGCCCTAATGACAAATATAATCGAGGACCCGTCTTAGTAAACTACGATGGAGGTGAACCAAAACTTTGGAGCTTTGTTAAGTTACTGATCAAGCAAATAGTCAATTATGACATTGCTGGTCACACACACTCTCACACACACACACACACACACACACACACACACACACACAGTACTTACAAGCAGACACAGTGTGTAGACAGAAAAGGGAGAATGGACGCATTTTGGTGTAAAAAGTAAAGATAAAGGTGAAGTTATAACACTGAAACACCCTCAGGAAGAGCTGCTTTAAGACGTGGCTAGCTAGCTCGCAGCTAACATCCATCCACAGGGTTTTAGCTACTTCCAAATCACTAATCCTGGCCTCCATGGCCACAAATAAAGTAAGTTTCTTACAAGTAGCATTATCACTGGTGGAATAGCTAAACATGCTTCACTATCTCACTGCCGTCACAATGTAAACAAATGCCATGGGTGGATCTACACCTGACATCCACTGTAATGATACTAAGTACAAGAGCGTATCTAGTCGATACTACTATGATTACATCGATATTTTTTATCGTCACAAAATCTTTTTTCCTTTTTTAAAAAAATGTATATTAAGTTTATAGTCAGTAAATATGTCCCTGGACACATGAGGACTTTGAATATGACCAATGTATGATCCTGTAACTACTTGGTATCAGATCGATACCTAAATGTGTGGTATTATCCAAAACTAATGTAAAGTATCAAAGAAGAGAAGAATAAGTGATTATTACATTTTAACAAAAGTGTAGATAGAAAATGTTGAAACAGAAAATAAGCAGATTTTTTAACAGCAAATGAACAAGTAGATTAATAATAATTTTTTACAGTTTGTCCCTCATAATCTGTACAAAATAATAGGTAGATAAATGACACCTATACCTTTAATACTCAGTGAAAAAAAAAAATGCTAAAATGATTTTAATATATAATTAAAGCTGCAAGCAGCGATGGACGGGACCGACTTTGACGGCACATAAAATCCAAACTAAAGCAGTAATTAAAACTCTTTCGTCAACTTTTAATCAGAAGGGTTCAATATCTTTCCTGCGCTAGTTTAAAGCAGACACGACAAACGCGCTCAGAGATAATGTTTGATTATTGGGTTGTCAATATATGAAATGTAGGTCTAAGTGAGACCTACATAGAGGTTTTTGTTTCATGTCTCTACGACATTCCTACTGGAAGTTACAGGCAGTTTTGTCTGTGTTTTCTTCCTGGGAACAGTTTTGTCTGTGTTTTCTACCTGGGGGGCGCTAGAGAGCAATTTTGAGTTTTGGGTTTTTTATTTTTTTATTAGATCGCAATTTTTGCCAGTCCTGATGTGTGTGTCCAATTTGGTGAGTTTTTAACCATGTTAAGGGGGTCAAATTATAGCTCAAAGAGGCAAAAGTGACTGTTTTTACAAAACTTTTGTTTTGAAGGGGGAATTGCAAACTTCCTGTTGATTTTTGCTGAAGGATGTCAGTGTATGAAATCTAGGTCTAAGTGAGACCTACATTGAGGTTTTTGTTTCATGTCTCTCCGCCATTCCTAGTGGGAGATACAGGCAGTTTTGTTTGTGTTTTTTTCCTAGGGGGCGCTAGAGCCAAATTTTAAGTTTTGGGGCTAGGTTTTTTGATTAGATCGCAATTTTCACCAGTCCTGATGTGTGTGTCAAAATATGGTGAGTTTTGAAGCATGTTAAGGGGGTCAAATTATAGCTCAAAGAGGCAAAAGTGACTGTTTTTACAAAACTTTTGTTTTGAAGGGGGAATTGCAAACTTCCTGTTGATTTTTGCTGAAGGATGTCAGCGTATGAAATCTAGGTCTAAGTGAGACCTACATTGAGGTTTTTGTTTCATGTCTCTTCGCCATTCCTAGTGGGAGTTACAGGCAGTTTTGTTTGTGTTTTTTTCCTAGGGGGCGCTAGAGCGCAATTTTAAGTTTTGGGGCTAGGTTTTTTGATTAGATCGCAATTTTCACCAGTCCTGATGTGTGTGTCAAAATATGGTGAGTTTTGAAGCATGTTAAGGGGGTCAAATTATAGCTCAAAGAGGCAAAAGTGACTGTTTTTACAAAACTTTTGTTTTGAAGGGGGAATTGCAAACTTTCTGTTGATTTTTGCTGAAGGATGTCAGTGTATGAAATCTAGGTCTAAGTGAGACCTACATAGAGGTTTTTGTTTCATGTCTCGCCGACATTCCTAGTGGGAGTTACAGGCAGTTTTGTTTGTGTTTTCTTCCTAGGGGGCGCTAGAGCGCAATTTTAAGTTTTGGGGCTAGGTTTTTTGATTAGATCGCAATTTTCACCAGTCCTGATGTGTGTGTCAAAATATGGTGAGTTTTGAAGCATGTTAAGGGGGTCAAATTACAGCTCAAAGAGGCGGCGGTATAATAATAATAATAAAACCTTACAAATACAATAAGGTCCTCTGTCCCAAAGGGACATTCGGTCCCTAATAAACTAAACACGATCAATTAATCATATTGTACATTGTTTAAATGTGAATTACAACGATAGGAGTTATGTACTACCTATTTAGTTTTTTTCCTTGCAGGGTAAAAGTAAAGTGAACAGTAAATGAATCGAGGCCATTCCTGAAACAGCAAAAATGTCAAGTGTGAGGTTAAAAGTGACCAAACAAAAACATGCCAGTTCTTTGCAAATTTGAGACAATGACATCTTTTCACAGTTTATCATCAAACTTTTCATTGACATTGTTTTTCCAACTTAAATACAGAATACAGACAGCCAACACAAGACATTAACACGGCAAAAACGTACATCATTTAATGAGAAATACATAAAACTGGGGGAAAAAAAATTTACAAATTGAAATAAAATTTAAAAAAGATGCATTAATGTTATCCTTTGTGGTGCTTTTTTTTTTTTTTTTTTTTTACATAGAATTTTTCCATTATCATGTTATCTTGGCTTCACGAGGCCTACATATTCCAACAAGAACAAACTCCAAGTGAAGACTCTCCCTCGACGTCTCGGCCATCTTCAACAACAGGGTAAACGGCCTCTCCCCGCTCAGTAATATGAACTGGTGCCCTGTCCTGGTTGTGTATCTGAGACAAGCCAGGAGACGTTGTTTACAAACAGGAAGTGTCGGAGAAAACCTGGCATTAAGGCAGGGGTGTCCAAAGTGCGGCCCGGGGGCCATTTGTGGCCCGCAGCTAATTGTTTACCGGCCCGCCACACATTCTGCAAAAATTGCAAAATTGATAGTATTGCAAAAATTAAAAAAAACATTTAAAAAAGTGGAACGAGGTGAAATCTAACGAGAAAAAGTTGCAATGTTGACACAAAGCTGCCATGCAGGCTGTTTTTTATTCTTTTGTCTTTTTTTTTTTTTTAAAAAAATAGACAAAAAAGTCTATGTTATAATAAATTATTGACCTATTCAAGGCTCCAATTACTTCAAAAATGTCACTTTAAAATGTTTTATGTGGAAAAAATATTGCATATATTGTGTGGTTGCCATATAAAAACATCAACGTTTTTTTTGACAAAAGAGCATAAAAACAAACAAAATAATAGTTCAAACGTAAAATCGACAAGATATATCTGAAGTTGATCTCGTAACTTAAGTGTTAAACTAATAAAAATGTATCACTTTATGAGTGGGGGACCTTTTGGATCCCAAACATATTTAGTGGGATTTTATTAATATTTTCACTGATTTCTCAAAAATATTGAATAATTAAAATCAATGGTGTCCTGCATTATTACTAAATATTTCCAGTTTTGCTATAAAAAACAAAGTTGTCTTTGACAGAAAAGGAATAAAACCTTTTTCTTTTTTTTTTACTTTTTATCAACCTGAAGTTAATATAGAGATTTACTGTAAGCGTTAAATTAAAGAAAATAATAATAATTTTACTTATTTTTAACGTTTTAATGACTGAGAGCCTTTATGGTCCCCGGGAGCCCTAAAGGTTAAAAAAAAAAAAAAAAAATCCATATATTTTGTTATGGTTTGAAAATGAAAAATATCAAAATGGCCCCCGCATGCTTAAATGTTTCCGTGTGCGGCCCTCAGTGGAAAAAGTTTGGACACCCCTGCATTAAGGCAAGTGTCACACTCACTTGAGAGTTGTTGCTGCAGTTGCCGGACCAGAGCGGCCGTCTGTTGCTGCTGCTGTGTCTGCTGCATGCCCTGACGTGGGAACTGCAAGGTGCACAGAGGTCAGTTATTACCATTTGGTAACAAGTTAGTTATCATTCAAAATATACATCAATTAGTAATAGCTGGTAACTATGAATTCGCTGTCCAATAAATGCTTTAAAATAAAACAACAAAAATGTAAAACTTAATTTGTGGTGTTTTTTTATTATGGAAATGATGTATCGCTCAACCAGGGGGGTTCAAACTACGACCCGCGGGCCAAATGCAGCCCGCCGAGGTCTACAAATTTGACCTGCGAGAGACAAGTCTGAACCCACAATTTAATGGTGTGGCAATTTTATTGCTGATATTATGTCATCATCTCGTGGAAAACGTCAGGAATTCAGGTCAAAAACCTATAATTATGCTCTGAAAAAAAGTGGGCGGAGCATTGACTTCTTTGACCCAATGCAAACAACCTTCCCTAGTCATGGTGCAAAAAAAAAAAAAAAAAATCCAACCAGCATAAAATGCCAACAGACATAGTCACACATAACATAACCTGCTTACTGAACTCTGTGGATGTTATAAAAAAAAATGTCCATGCACCAAAATTCAAAGTTACACCCATTTAAATCCATTACAAAGCATGATGGGAAAAAATGCTAAACACTCTCCACAATTATACATGTTTGGCGCATTTTAGATGCTTGATATTTAGGATTGATTACAAAACTTTAAGGAGGTTGTCATGGTAGAAGTCTTAATATCCAATTATATTAATGAATAATTACATATCCGTTATTTTAATATAGTATATACACATACATATGTGTGTGTATATATATATATGTATATATATATATATATATATATATATATATATATATATATATATATATATATATATATATATATATAGCTACTTTACATGCAGTCAACTTTCAACTTTTTTAGCCCAATGAGGCCTCCACGTTAAAAAGTTTGGACAACCCAGCTCTAAACCTTATTTTTTTAAAATACATTAATACATATTTATTACATGTAATACCTTCTTTTTTAACTAAATTTTTTGGAGGACCTATGCTTCAACATTGTCTTATACAAATAGATGTTATTTTCCAATGCGTTTGAAATGAGATACAGTTCTTGCCTGCAATAATGTCGAACCTGTCGCCATGTTTTTCCACACAAATAATAAAAAAGGGGAAAAAATGCCCAAATTAGAGATAGTAGATAGTAGATACATGTTATTCCTTCGATTAAACATGTTTCTCAACGTCTTTATATTTTCTCTATATACTTGAAAAATAACCTAATTTATTTCATTTCGTTTTTCTTCAGAAGTGATGGTAACATCGCTTCTGAAGAAAAACGAAATGAAATAAATGAAGTAAGAGTACAGTAGTGTGGATCATACCATGGGTTGCTGTGGGGGCAGTGGCTGCATGCCCAGACCCTGGTTCTGTTGCTGCCCTGGTGGAGGTACACCTGACACCTGCTGTTGCTGCTGCTGCTGCTGCTGCTGCTGTTGCTGCGGTTGTTGCTGCTGCTGAACAACCTGCTGTTGTTGTTGCTGCTGCTGCTGCTGCTGCTGTTGTTGTTGTTGTTGCTGAGCAACCTGCTGTTGAGGAGGCACCTGCTGCGACTGGACTTGTTGTTGCTGCTGCTGTTGTTGTTGTTGTTGTTGTTGTTGGGCCTGCTGCTGTTGGGCTTGTTGGGCCTGCTGCTGCTATTTGGAGACACATTGCAAAATGCTTTTATTACCTCTGCCAAGGAGCACGGATTCTACAGCAGCATTGACATCTAACATAAGTTATTTCATTCCATTGTAAAAAGCAAAAACTGTTCGCCTCTTAAAGCCTGGGCTTGAGAAGCTTGCGAGAGAAACACAAACCAAAATAACTAGGGGCAGTTTTTTTCATGGTATCACCGTAAAGGGTTGACATTAATGCTCACTGTAGTGAATATAAAAATGTGCATATCTTTGCTACTGGGTCAGAGTAAATCGAGCTTGTTGTTCAGGACGTTTTAGTGGAAGAGGGAAAAAAACTTGTTAGAGAGCTTAAGTGTTAGCTTTACAACGATGCTAAATGTTGCTAGTTTAAGTGCTCATGGTTTGAAGGGTCTTTTGTTGTTCCAAAATTGGTTTGGTTGAGCTTTTAGCCAACGTTCTTCTCGTTTTATGGATGTATAAGATGTGTGTTTTGTTACCGGCATTAGTAAAGATTAAATAAAGTAATACAGTAGGAATGTAACGATAAACAGTAATAATCACGGTAAACTCCCGACCGTTAGTATTACACAGACTAACTGCCGCTAGCCGAAATACTAACACGAAAACAAGCTCCATTAACGTCTTTCTTCATTAAGAAACGACATACCCCAATCTAAACTTACACAAACACATTTCTGTCTGAGAACGTACAAGCTGTGTTCTCTCAGCACAGAGTGATCGCTCCATACTCACAGGACGAGACAGAAGTGTTTTTACATTGCGTTCAAAGACCGCTAAACAGAGTAGGACGCCACAACGCTCCGGCAAAATAATAAATAATATTATTAGATTTTATTTGTTAGGCACTTTTCATTTAAATACATCTAAGTGCAATAAAACAATAAAAGCTTAGCTATTAATACAGATAAAAGACAAAGAAAAACATTCAGTGACGCATAAGAAACACAAAACATGCAAAATAGTGGCTTTTCTAAATGTGGATCTATTCATTTTAGTTATTTAATAAAAGGGAAATATATTTTAGTGCGAGTATAAGTATTTTTTTAGCACATTTAACAATACCTCAATAATGATAATAACCTAGGCCTGAACGATATGGCCTGAAAATAAAATTTATGATTTTTTCACCAAAAAAGTCTATTTACTATTTTTTCCCCTACTTTTTAAGGAAACCTTTGAATACAAATGGCAGCAATAATTAAAAAAACAAGTTTAGTTTTTTTTTAATCCAAAAACTAGTATATTGACATGAAACTGCATACACTGCATCTTACTCTTAGCAAAATTCTGATTTGTATAATGTTATTCTTTTTAGAGCAGATATAAATTGTACTTTTCATATAATTAAATTAAGAGCTTCCCTTGGGAAGCAATACTTCTGCTTGAATAGAATACTTCTTCTGTTAACAAAAAATGTAGCATTGCACATAGGGGTGCAACAACTAATCGATTAAATCGATTAAAATCGATTATAAAAATAGTTGGCGATTAATTTAGTCATCGATTCGTTGGATCTATGCTATGCGCAGAGGCAATTTTTTTTTATAAACCTTTATTTATAAACTGCAACATGTACAAACAGCTGAGAAACAATAATCAAAATACGTATGGTGCCAGTATGCTGTTTTTTTCCCAATAAAATACTGGAAAGGATAGAAATGTAGTTTGTCTCTTTAATCCGATTATTAATTGAAGTAATAATCGACAGATTAATCGATTATCAAATTAATCGTTAGTTGCAGCCCTAATTGCACACTTTGCATGCAAATAAACAATCTCCAACGTTGAGCTCAATAAAGTGCAAACTTCCGTGTTGAATAACATACTTCTGTAAATAAAAATGTAAGCATGGTACAATGCATGCAAATAAATAAATAAATGAATAATGATAATAGCTTGTAGTTTGTTGTTGCGTCATGTTTGCCTCGCAAAGAATTGTATTTCCAGCACTCGGCTGGAGGCTTCGATTTCAGATGCTGGAACAAGTTTGTTGTGCAGCGGCCTTTTTGAAACAAACTATGCACCCTGCAGTCACTTGTTCCCCGCTACACCAAAGTACTGACACTTTTCTTTTCTTAGGAACAAACGTCTCGCTCTCGTTAGCGTTAGCATTAGCCATGTTTTGCTGTGTGTGCCGCTAAGGAAGTAAGGGGACGGCACAAGCTATGGAAGCTCCTAAGGGGCAAAAAGTATGCCGGAGCTAGAGGAGGAAAAAAAATATTTTGTATTATTTTTTAAATCGTCTGCAACAGAAAATTTGAATATATCGATAAAATCGCTAAATCGCCCAGGCCTATAATAATCTAATAATTGAATGTTCAGATTGTTACATCCCTATAATACAGTGTAGTGTGTCCGAGCCAAAGCTACGTACTCTGAGTGCTTGCTGTCTGAGGTACTGCTGCTGCTGCTGCTGTTGTTGTTGTGCTGCTTGTTGCTGTTGTTGTGCTGCTTGTTGCTGCTGCTGCTGCTGTTCCGCCAGCATCTGATTGGGCCTTAAACCGGGATGACCGCCCTGGCTTCCCATGTGACTAAGACCGTGCATGATGGGATTCTGCTGGATGGGCTGATGGGAAAACCTGCCAGGGAGAGGGAGGGAAAGTTGACATGTGCACATTTAGCCAGGCGCTGAAACAGCACAACTGACCTCTGCGCGTTCTGCATATTGTGTGCGTAGCCGGGAGCCTGCTGGTGAACGTAACCGCTGGGCCTCTGCTGCATTTGCCTCAGAGGATCCACCACGGCGGGGTTGGCTCCTGGGTGGGCGCCCTGGAAATTCTGATTGCCGTAGGAGGACTGAACTATAGCGCCGCCTTGGGATGGGTGCGGCTGCATGCTCATGTGCGAACCGTATGACGTGTAGCCCTGAGATAAGTTCTGTGCAAATGCATTTTATAGACATAATAAGAATAAGTGCTGAGCCAAATAGGAGCAAGTCTAACTTACTTGAGATGGCTGCATTGAAGTGTATGGTTGGTTGGGTGGCATCTGTCTGATCTGCTGACCTATTAAGCTGCTGTGATTCTGAAAAGTAATAAATACAATTTCAGTGTCCCAGAAATGAAGAAAGGGGGATGATTGTAAAATCTTTAAACGTGTATGTATACGTTTATATACATACATTAATGTATATATACAATTACATAAACATATGTATATATACATATAATATATACATACATATGAACATGTATATACATATACATATAATCAAGGTTTCTGTGGTCTATCCGTTATACAGTGTTCAATACCGGGGTGGAGCGGAATATATGTTAGGTCAGGAAAAAACACAAGAGGCTATATCAGGGGTCACCAACGCGGTGCCCGCGGGCACCAGGTAGCCCGTAAGGACCAGATGAGTAGCCCGCTGGCCTGTTCTAAAAATAGCTCAAATAACAGCACTTACCAGTGAGCTGCCTCTATTTTTTAAATTGTATTTTTTTTACTAGCAAGCTGGTCTCGCTTTGCTCGAATTTTTAATTCTAAGAGAGACAAAACTCAAATAGAATTTGAAAATCCAAGAAAATATTTTAAAGACTTGGTCTTCACTAACTGACAAAGAAACAGATAACAGATTTGGTGTCCAGTTCAAAATGTGACATGATTTATTTAAAAATTTGAGAGTTGACTTTTGTATTTTACATGAGTTATTATTTGTACAAACATCGTGCAAAGTAATTCATGATTTGTTAAAAAATGTTAGTGGCTAGCTAGTTAAAATGGAATATTGTGATTTCACAAGACTGTCTTAGAAGTGATCATTTGAAAATGTTCAATTTGAAAAATGTGCACTTAGAGAAAATATAAAAATGAAGTGTTGCATATTGATATTTATCTGTTTCTATATATATTTATTGTGAGAAATCATTAAGATGATCAGTGTTTCCACAAAGATAAATATCCTTAATTATTAATAATAACATAGAGTTAAAGGTAAATTGAGCAAATTGGCTATTTCTGGCAAATTATTTAAGTGTGTATCAAACTGGTAGCCCTTCGCATTAATCAGTACCCAAGAAGTAGCTCTTGGTTTCAAAAAGGTTGGTGACCCCTGGGCTATATCATCCCTACAAGCCTGTTTCGCAGGTTTCCCTTCTTGTCAGGGGATTTTTATATATAATCCCCTGCGAAACAGGCTTGTAGGGATGATATAGCCTCTTGTGTTTTTTTCCTGACCTAATATATACAGTACATATACATATATAATATATAAACATATACAGTTGTGGTCAAAAGTTTACATAGACTTGTGAAGGACATAATGTCATGACTGTCTTTTGAGTTTCCAATAATTTCTACAACTTTTATTTTTTTGTGATAGAGTGATTGGAGCACATACTTGTTTGTCACAAAAAACATTCATGAAGTTTGGTTCTTTTATGAAGTTATTATGGGTCTACTGAAAATGCGACCAAATCTGCTGGGTCAAAAGTATACATACAGCAACGTACATTATCAATTTTGGTGATGTAGAAAAGTTACAATCAAATCAAATTAGCTCCATGGCATGGCCTCTTAACTTCATGTGAGTGATTATGATTGACGACACCTGTTGACTTCTCTGAGCCCATTTAAATAGGGCTCATGTGATGCAGTCATTAGACTCGGTTACAAACGCGACAATGGGAAAGTCAAAGGAACTCAGCACAGATCTGAAAAAACAAATCATTGACTTGAACAAGTCAGAAAAGTCACTTGGAGCTTTTTCAAAGCAACTTAAGGTCCCAAGAGCCACTGTGCAGACAATTGTTCGTAAGTATAAAGTGCAAGACACAGTTTTGTCACTGCCACGATCAGGACGAAAACGCAAGCTATCACCTGCTGCTGAGAAAAAAATGGTCAGGATGATCAAGAGTCAACCGAGAACCACCCTTGCTCCAGAAGCGACACGTTAAAGGCCTACTGAAACCCACTACTACCGACCACGCAGTCTGATAGTTTATATATCAATGATGAAATCTTAACATTGCAACACATGCCAATACGGCCGGGTTAACTTATAAAGTGCAATTTTAAATTTCCCGGGGAACTTCCGGTTCAAAGCGCCTTTGGAGGATGACGTATGCGCGTGACGTAGCCAGTTTAACAGAGGTATGGCTTCCCCATTGAAGCCAATACGAAATAGCTCTGTTTTCATCTCATTATTCCACAGTATTCTGGACATCTGTGTTGGTGAATCTGTTGCAATTTGTTCATTGCATTATGGAGAAAAGCTGAGCAAGCAAAGAAGAAAGTTGTCGGTGCGAAGCGGAGTATTTTGCGAGGGAAGTCAGCAACACAACACAGTCGGTGTTTCATTGTTTACATTCCCGAAAGATGCAGTCAAGATCGAAGAACTCGGACAACAGAGACTCTTACCAGGAGGACTCTGGATACACAGACGCAGACGCGATACCATGAGTACGCTTCCAAACATTTGATCGCTTGCTATAATATGCTCGAGCTAGTAGCTAGGATCTAGGAGATAGCATAACAAACACCTAGGTGTTTGTTATGCAGGATTAATTTGTGGCATATTAAATATAAGCCTGGTTGTGTTGTGGCTAATAGAGTATATATATGTCTTGTGTTTATTTACTGTTTTAGTCATTCCCAGCTGAATATCAGGTCCCACCCGCGCGCTTCCAAACATTTGATCGCTTGCCCGTACGTGCGTGTCACGTACGTAACTTTGGTTAAATATATAAGTTTTGTGAACCTTGGGTTAGGTGAACGGTCCTTTGGGCTGAGTGAGTGTGTGTGTTGTGCAGGTGTTTGAATTGTATTGGCGAGTTATATAGACGGGATCCCATCCATATAACCCGCTCGAGCTATAACTAGCTCAAGCTAGTAGCTAGGAGCTAGCATAACAAACACCTAGGTGTTTGTTATGCAGGATTAATTTGTGGCATATTAAATATAAGCCTGGTTGTGTTGTGGCTAATAGAGTATATATATGTCTTGTGTTTATTTACTGTTGTAGTCATTCCCAGCTGAATATCAGGTCCCACCCGTGCGCTTCCAAACATTTGATCGCTTGCCCATACATGCGTGTCACGTACGTAACTTTGGTTAAATATATAAGCTTTATGAACCTTGGGTTAGGTGAACGGTCCTTTGGGCTGAGTGAGTGTGTGTGTTGTGCAGGTGTTTGAATTGTATTGGCGGGTTTTATGGACGGGATCCCGTCCATATAACCCGCTCGAGCTATAACTAGCTCGAGCTAGTAGCTAGGAGCTAGCATAACAAACACCTCAGTGTTTTTATGCGGGATTAATTTGTGGCATATTAAACATAAGCCTGGTTGTGTTGTGGCTAATAGAGTATATATATGTCTTGTGTTTATTTACTGTTGTAGTCATTCCCAGCTGAATATCAGGTCACCCCCGGCTCTCACAGCATCTTCCCTATCTGAATAGCTTCCACTCCCCACTAGTCCTTCACTTGCACTTTCCTCATCCACAAATCTTTCATCCTTGCTCAAATTAATGGGGAAATCGTCGCTTTCTCGGTCCGAATCTCTCTCACTTCTGGCGGCCATCATTGTAAACAATAGGGAACTTTGCGGATATGTTCAATTGACTACGTCACGCTACTTCCGGTAGGGGCAAGCCTTTTTTTAATCAGATACCAAAAGTTGCGATCTTTATCGTCGTTGTTCTATACTAAATCCTTTCAGCAAAAATATGGCAATATCGCGAAATGATCAAGTATGACACATAGAATAGATCTGCTATCCCCGTTTAAATTAAAAAAAATCATTTCAGTAGGCCTTTAAGGCTCATCTAAAGTTTGCTGCTGATCACATGGACAAAGATTAGACCTTCTGGAGGAACGTTCTGTGGTCAGATGAAACATAAACTTTGCAGTTTGGCCACAATACCCAGCAATATGTTTGGAGGAGAAAAGGTGAGGGCTTTAATGCCAGGACACCAAGCCTACCGTCAAGCATGGTGGTGGTAGTATTATACTCTGGGCCTGTTTTGCTGCCAATGGAACTGGTGCTTTACAGAGAGTAAATGGGACAATGAAAAAGGAGGATTACCTCCAAAATTCTTCAGGACAACCTAAAATCATCAGCCCAGAGGTTGGGTCTTGGGCGCAGTTGGGTGTTCCAACAGGACAATCACCCCAAACACACGTCAAAAGTGGTCAAAGAATGGCTAAATCAGGCTCGAATGAAGGTTTTAGAATGGCCTTCCCAAAGTCCTGACTTAAACCCCATTGAGAACATGTGGACAATGCTGAAGAAACAAGTCCATGTCAGAAAACCAACACATTTAGCTGAACTGTACCAATTTTGTCAAGAGGAGTGGTCAAAAATTCAACCAGAAGCTTGTGGATGGCTACCAAAAGCGCCTTATTGCAGTGAAACTTGCCAAGGGACATGCAACCAAATATTAACATTGCTGTATGTATACTTTTGACCCAGCAGACTTGGTCACATTTTCAGTAGACCCATGATAAATTCATAAAAGAACCAAACTTCATGAATGTTGTGACAAACAAGTGATTGGAAACTCAAGACAGCCATGACATTATGTTCTTCACAAGTGTATGTCAAGTTTTATATGTATATCTATATATACATATAATATATAAACATACAGTACAGGCCAAACTTTTGGACACACCTTCTCATTTCAATGAGTTTTCTTTATTTTCATGACCATTTATATTGTAGGTTGTCACTAAAGGCATCAAAACTATGACACCTGTTAAGTGAAAACCCTTTCCGGTGACTACCTCTTCAAGCTCATCGAGAGAATGCCAAGAATGTGCAAAACAGTAATCAGAGCAAAGGGACTAATATATATATATATATATATATATATATATATATATATATATATATATATATATATATATATATATATATATATATATATATATATATATATATATATATATATATATATATATATATATATATACATATATATATATATATATATATATATAAATATATATATATATATATATATATATATACTGGAAAAGATAGAAATGTAGTTTGTCTCTTTTATCCGATTATTAATCGATTAATCAAAGTAATAATCGACAGATTAATCGACTATCAAATTAGTTGTTAGTTGCAGCCCGAATATATATATATATATATATATATATATATATATATATATATATATATATATATATATATATATATATATATATATATATATATATATATATATATATATATATATGTTAGGGCTGCAACTAACAACTAATTTGATAATCGATTAATAATCGGATAAAAGAGACAAACTACATTTCTATCCTTTCCAGTATTTTCTTGAAAAAAAAAGCATACTGGCACCATACTTATTTTGATTATTGTTTCTCAGCTGTTTGTAAATGTTGCAGTTTATAAATAAAGGTTTATAAAAAAATTAAAATAAAAATAATAAAAAAAGTAGCCTTTGCGCATGCGTATAGCATAGATCCAACGAATCGATGACTAAATTAATCGCCAACTATTTTTATAATCGATTTTAATCGATTAGTTGTTGCAGCCCTAATATATATATGTGTGTCCGTGTGTATATATTTATTCTTTTGACGACAATGAGAAGACATTCCAGTAAATGCATTCGGTTTTTTATTGCAGTATGGTAGCAGAGTTCTCTGCCCAGGTATTTCTTGCACTCTCGTATGAGACTTTCATATCTGGTCACGCCCTGCACTCTTGCAGCTAGAGTATGTTAGATTCCTTCCAGTACACTTGTAGCAAAATTTGTGACCAGTTAAGTCCTGAACTCTAGTTGCAGATTTTGCATGCCGATTATTTCCTGCACTCTTGCAGCATAATTGCATCTGATTCCTTCCTACACTCTCGTAGCAAAGTTTGCATCCTGGTTATTTCCCCCTCTATAGTAGCAGATTTTGCATTCTACGCTATTTCCTGCTTTCTTGCCGCATGATTGTGTTTGATTGGTTCCTGCACTGTAGTAGCAGAGTTTGTGTCGGGTTATGTCCAGCACTTCGCTACAGAGTTTGCACATTGGTTATTTCCTTCCCTCTAGTAGCAGAGGTTGTAGACTTGTTATCTCCTTAAGAAGATTTGTTCCAGCTCTCTAGTTGAGGAGATTGGGGGTCAGTTATTTCCTGCACTCTAGTAGCCGAGTTTGTGTCCGGTTATGCCCTGCACCTCAACACAGTTTGCTTACTGGTTATTTCCTGCACTCTTGTAGCATAATTGCATCTGATTCCTTTCCTGCACTTTAGTAGCAAAGTTTGCGTCCTGGTTATTTCCTGCACTCTTGCAGCGTGATCGCGTCCTATTCCTTCCTGCACTTTAGTAGCAGAGTTTGTTTCTAATTATGTCCTATGCTCTTGTTGCAGAGTTTGCGTATTGGTGTTTTCTTGCAATCTTGCAGTATAATTGCGTATGATTTCTTCCTGCTCTTTAGTAGCTGAGTTTGGGATCAGTTATTTTCCGCACTCTCGTAGAAAAGTTTGTGTCAGATCATGTCCTGCACCTCATTACAGAGTTTGCATGCTGGTTATTTCCTGCACTCTTGTAGCAGGTATTGTGTCCGAGTATGTCCTGCACCTCGTTACAGAGTGTGCATACTGGTTATTTCCTGCACTCTTGTAGCAGGGGTTGTGTCAGATTATGTCCCGTACCTTGTTACAGAGTTTGCATGCTGGTTATTTCTTGCAGATTGTGCCAAATTATGCCCTGCACCTCATTACAGAGTTTGCATGCTGGTTATTTCCTGCACTCTTGCAGTATAATTGTGTATGATTTCTTCCTGCTCTCTAGTAATAGTTTGGAATTTGTTATTTCCTGCAGCGTTTGTGTCCAGTTATGACCTACACCTTGTTACAGAGTGTGCATTCTGGTTGTTTCTTGCACTCTTGTAGCAGTTTGCATACTAGTTATGTCCTGCGTTCTAATAGCAGAATTTGCATACTGGCTATTTCATGCAATATGATTGTGTACGATTTCTTCCTGCTCTCTAGTAGCATCTCGTCACAGAATTTGCAAACTGGTTATTTCCTGCGCACTTGCAGCATGATTGCGTCCAATTCCTTCCTACACTTTAGTAGCAGAGTTTGTTTCTAATTATGTCCTATGCTCTTGTTGCAGAGTTTGCATATTAGTTATTTCCTGCAATCTTGCAGTATAATTGCGTATGATTTCTTCCTGCTCTCTAGTAGCCGAGTTTGGGATCTTATTTCCTGTACTCTCGTAGCAAAGTTTGTGTCAGATCATGTCCTGCACCTCGTTACAGAGTTTGCATGCTGGTTATTTCCTGCATTCTAGTAGTAGAGTTTTCACACTGTTTTTTTTCTTCCTGTACTCTCGTAGCAAAGTTTGTGTCCGGTTATGTCCTGCACCTCGTTACAGAGTTTGCATACTGGTTATTTCCTGCACTCTCGTAGCAAAGTTTGTGTCCGGTTATGTCCTGCACCTCGTTACAGAGTGTGCATACTGGTTATTTCCTGCACTCTTGTAGCAGGGGTTGTGTCAGATTATGTCCTGTACCTTGTTACAGAGTTTGCATGCTGGTTATTTCCTGCATTCTAGTAGCAGAGTTTGCATATTGGTTATTTCCTGCACTCTTGTAGCAGGGATTGTGTCAGATTATGTCCAGCACCTCGTTACAGAGTTTGCATTGTGGTGCTTTCTTGCACTCTCGTAACAGGGATTGTGTCAGATTATGCCCTGCACCTCATTACAGAGTTTGCATGCTGGTTATTTCCTGCACTCTTGCAGTATAATTGCATATGATTTATTCCTGCTCTCTAGCAATAGTTTGGAATTAGTTATTTCCTGCAGGGTTTGTGTCCGGTTATGACCTACACCTTGTTACAGAGTGTGCATTCTGGTTGTTTCTTGCACTCTTGTAGCAGTTTGCATACTAGTTATGTCCTGCGTTCTAATAGCAGAGTTTGCATACTGGCTATTTAATTGTGTACGATTTCTCCCTGCTCTCTAGTAGCACCTCGTCACAGAATTTGCAAACTGGTTATTTCCTGCACACTTGCAGCATGATTGCGTCTGATTATTTCCTGCACTCCAGTAGCTGTCAAACTCATCAGATGTAAGATGCTATTTGTTTTGAGGCACAAGTCGAAAATACAGACAGTTATTTGGCCTCCTTTCATCACCACCTGCTGTGTAAGGACGCCAAAGAGAGAAGATGGAAGCAACGAGCAGACTTTTCTACTTCTACTGGATCGAACTAACCGGAGCGTTGAATGAACTCTACCTGGTGAGGAGTAGTTTGACTTGTCAGTGGAGACTGACTCACCAGTCTAACCTGCAGTTGCGCGCGCAGCATCTGGTTCTGCTGCATGTTAGGCTGAGGCTTGTAGACCATTTGGTACTGTTTGTCCATCCCCATCATGGCGGGCATGTTGCCCTGCATCCCGGGCATCATGCCTGGGAAATTGGGTCGCGTGGTCACCATCTTGTTCATTTGGGGGTTGCGGGCAGGCCTGTAGGGAGTATCTAAACCGGGCCCTCCTGTTGTGAGGAGAGAACCCACTTAGGACCGCAACCCAGGAAGATTAAACAGGGTCAATAATGGGTGCTGACCTGGAGGTAGAGGCTGGTTCTGTGTGTACATGCCCATGTTCTGCTGGCTAAAAGGCAGCCGGCCGTAAGGGTTCTGCATCAGCTCAGGTGGCATGCTTGTCCCGTAGCTCACACCTGGCACGCGGTTCACATAGTCCTTTAGAAAGGAGAATAAAAACTTTTTCAGACTCAACAATTTCATTTGAACAAAAGAGAGTTCTACAGATAAGTCACCTCCGTCTTGGCTGATGGCGTCTTCTTCTTCTTACTGGGCTTCTTCTTGTTGGAATCTGAGGGCACGGCGGGCACGTTCTTCTCCGGCTTCAGGGCCTCCATCTTCTTCTCGGGCTCCTGCAAAATGGGCGTCAGAGGCTCCTCCTCCTCAGGCGGCAGGGGGAGGGGCTCCAGGTAGTAGCTGCGCGGCTTGGGCTTCAGGTGGGTGTGGTAGAGAAGGAAGCGCTGCTGCTCCTCAAACTTGGTCACCTTGCGGTCCATGCGTGCTGTACCGAACCAGCCCCAAGACAGAGGGGCCGAGTGCTTGAGGCCCTCGAAGACGTCCCAAGGGGAAATCTTCTGCTTGGTAGACACTTGAAGCCCCTGACGGAAAACAACATACGTTAATACTGCATTACCGGCTCTTAAGCTCGATAAAGTGATCACACTGGCTCACCTCTTTCTCAAAGCCGGCGATCTTGTTACCCTTGGTGTCGATCAGGGAGCCCTGAGGTTCGCACGTGATGACATCACGGGTCTGCTTTGGCAGCGGCAGTAGCTGGCGAATCTTCTCCAGGCTCTCTGACTGACGATCCCCAAGCTCTTTCTGTGGATGCAAAAATAAACCCATAATAAATATGCTAAAAGGAAGTGAGGGGCCATATTAACCAATAATAATGTAGACTTGTACAATATACCAATACTAATACAGTACTGCGGTACTACAATGAAAAATACCGGTACCTTTTTTTTTTTTTTTTTTACATTGGTGGTAATATGAGCTGCATGTCCAGACACACGCACAGAGCACTTACTTACAAGTGGAAACAGTGTGGAGACAGAAGAGTGAAAATGGACGTGATTTGGCTTACAAACTAATAATAAAGGTGGAGATATAAACACTAAAGCGCCGCAAAGCATAGCGAGCAAGCGGTTAATGTCCGTCTACAGTGTTTCAGCTTCTTCTAAATCACTAATGCTTGCCTCCATGGCAACAAATAAAGTATGTTTTCTACAAGTATCGAGGAATAGCTAAACATGCTTCACTACACAAAGTAGGAGGATACAATAGCTAACTGCTAACAGCAAGCCAGCGTTCCTGAATGTTGACAAATGGGTGGATCTATACAAATATTGACTGTAACAATACCAAGTACAAGAGCCATATATAGTCGATACTACAAGGATTACATCGATATTTTTTATTATCACAAAATATTTTGTCATTTTTTATTTTTTAAAGTCAGGAAATATGTCCCCGGACACAGGAGAACTTTAAATATGACCAATGTATAATCCTGCTTGGTATTGGATCAATACCCAATTTTGTAGTATCGGCCAAAACTGCTGTAAAGCATCCAAAAAATAGAAGAATAAGTGTTTATTACATTTGAACTGAAGTGTAGATAGAACATGTTAAAACAGAAAGTAAGCAGATATTAACAGTAAACGAATGAGTATATCAATAATCCACTTGTCACTCATAATTTTGACAAAATAATAGAATGGAAAATGACACAATATCTTACTGCTTACATTATTAGCCAAATTAGAAGCCTTTGTAACCCGTTTGCTAACTTACTACTAAAAGAGAATTTGTCTAGTATGTTTACGATGTTATTTAATGCCAAAATTATTATTTGATTGCAATAAAAAACATATGTTTAATGTATCATAAGACTTTTTATTAAAAAAAGAATGACTTTTTTTGGGGACACCTTTATTTTGAAAAGTATCGAAATACATTTTGGTACTGGTACCAAAATACTGGTATTGGGACAACACTATAATAATGTAATACATCTTTCACCCTAGAAAAGCGCTATATAAATATAATTCACTTCACTTAACCCTTCATGTTTTAATGATTTCTCTGGTATTTGACTGAAAAATGTGAAAAAAGGTTGACAACCACTGACTTGAAGCACTATAATCAACTACTATATATACATATATATGTATATATTTTTTCTTGTGTCCTTACCCTGAGCTTCTTGACCAGATTCATGTAAGCCCTCTTGTTCTCTTCCATGCTGCCCTGAGAGATGCTCGACATGTCTGCAGCCAACGTGCCATTAATCAGCACGCTCAACATGTCCAACACTGTCGTGAAAAGCTCGCTGATGGTCGAGAAGAAAGGAATGTTGAAAGCATGTGAGTGACGACTGCCTCTATTTGGAGCCATCGAGAGATTTTCGTAAAAGAGAGCGAGAGCTACACTCACTTGTTGGACTGCATGTCCACCGTTCCGCTGCTGATAATGTCGAGGAGGAGGACGGCCCACTCGGTGGTCTGTTGGGTGCTACGCTGCACCGTATCGAACATGCCGCCCACCTTGTTTATGAGAAACAGAGAATTGATCAAACGCTACAGGCCATCACATAGGTTATACTTTCACAGCAGCTTGTTTGCTAGTTCGCTAGATCAGTGTTTTTCAACCACTGTGCCGCGGCACACTAATACAGTCTGGTGTGCCGTGGAAGATTATGTAATTTCACCTATTTGGGGTAAAAATATTTTTTGCAAACAAGTAATTATAGTCTGCAAATAATGTGCCGTTGTTGAGTGTCTGTGCTGTCTAGAGCTCAGCAAAGTAACCGTGTTATACTCTTCCACATCAGTAGGTGGCAGCCGGTAGCTAATTGCTTTGTAGATGTCAGGAACACGTCGCCGATAGTTTGTCATAAAACCAATATGCAGACGAGAGCAGGAGGCAGCGTGCAGGTAAAAAGGTATCTAATGCTTAAACCAAAAATAAACAAAAGGAAAGTGACCCTAAGAAAAGGCATTGCAGCTTAGGGAAGGCTATGCAGAACAAAACTAAAACTGAACTGGCTACAAAGTAAACAAAACCAGAATGCTGGATGACAGCAAAGACTTACAGCGTGTGGAGCAGACGGGGTCCACAAAGTACATCCAAACATGACATGACAATCAACATTGTCCCCACAAAGAAGGATAGCAACAACTTAAATATTCTTGATTGCTAAAACAAAGTAGATGCGGGAAATATCGCTCAAAGAAAGACATGAAACTGCTACAGGAAAATACCAAGAAAACAGAAAAAGCCACCAAAATAGGAGCGCAATACAAGAACTAAAACACTAAACACAGGAAAACAGCAAAAAATTCAAAATAAATCATAGCGTGATGTGACAGGTCGTGACAGTAGACCTACTTTGAGACAAGAGCTATAGTGATACATGGTTGGTTATGGTTTAAAGTCACATCCAACAATTGCGACGACGACTTTTTACTGACAACTGAGTTTCATTTTTAAATGATTTCTGCTAGTGGTGTGTCTCCGGATATTTTCAATGACAAAAACATGCCTCGACTGAAAAAAGGTTGAAAAACACTGCGCTAGATTATGCAAATCACGGAGGCGGGTCTCTTTGAAGGTGAACTATTTGGTTTAGTTAAGCGTACGTACAAGATTAAGTCGCAGTTTCAGTGCCTCGTGCATCATCTGCTTGGCCTTGCAGTCGTCCTGGTACTGGTCCTCTCTCCAGTTGGTGACGATCTGCTGAACTTGGCTGTACAGGGACGTGAGAAGACCCTCCCGCTGCTCGTCCTGCCCCTTCAGGCAGGTCAGCACCAAAGACAGGAACGGCTGCTGGCTCAGCAAAGACATGCTGGAAAGAAAAAAAACAAAACATAATTTAATAAGAAAATGATGACCAATACAATATTTGTCGCTTACCTTTTTTGCTTCTGGCGATCTCTCTCCTTGCGCGAAGACGAGCCCAGGTGCTGTCCCTTCTCCAGCTCCTCTCCGGCTGCCTTCAGGACATGACCCTGAACCGAGGTGGGCAGCTTGGCTATCAAAGGCGCCACCAGCCATACACCCGACCGTTCTGATGAACTGAAAGAACGAGGCGCGTAATTAACGTTAACACAACCAGCACACTGAATGCAAACGGCAAAATCAAGTGTATCGCTCATAAAATATTAAGGGCCACCGGAAAATAATCGATTAACATCCAAATCGCATTTCTTCTTTATTAAATTTGAAAAAGATTTTGTTTAAATTTATTTTGTGAGCTTTGATTCAAGAATCGACTCTGAATTGAATAGTCCCCCTAAAACTAGGAACTGACTTGAATCGCATGTTCACTTCCCTATAAAATATATACAAACATCTGTTGGCGATGATGTGTGTGTTAAAACCCCTTCAAAGTCACTGAAATAATTGCAAAATGCCATAAGTTATAACACAGAAACATGTACTCAAAATTACCAAATGGAAATCTGACATTGATTTAGAATTGTGGTTTAGAGAACTTTTTCTTTCTTTCTTTTTTTAGTTTATTTCGAACATGAACACACTTACAGTATAAGACATCACACAATTTCATATAATTTCTCTTTACATCATGTCCGAAAAGGAGTAGGAAGAAGCAAAGCTTATTTAATCCTACCCTTTTCCCACTTCAGAGCGTTTACAAAACATACGTTCATTTACTGTTTTCCTTTTGTAACACAATTACATCAGTGAATGAGTAATACAGCAGTTTTGTAATAGATAATTAAGTAAGCCAGTCATGATAAACATACTGAGATGAAGAATATCCCATTTTCAATGAGGTTGGAGGTATTTCTCATAATTCTTCTTCTTTGGACTTTGTAAGCACTATTAATTTGAACAACCTCTTCAACTGGATCATATCAGTACATTGTTTAACTTCTTTACTTAACCCATTCTATAGTTTAATTCCACATACTGATATGCTAAAGCTTTTTAGTGCTGTACAAGCATACAGATGTTAAGTTTAAAAAAAATAAGAAAATCATGAAACTGGCAAGGGCAAATAGATGGCACCCTGAGGCCAATATTTTGTTTAGGGATGGGAATCAGTGTATCAATTCCTATGAATCGCTTGCCATTTTTTCAAACAGTTCCTTTAACGATTTTTCCGGGTGGGGATGACGTCATTACACAACGTGTGCAGTGATGTCAGATCAGAAAATGGCGGTGCCCAGGCAGAACAAACACTAATATTTTAGAAGAAAAGATTGCAACAGCGCTACCTGTAATAATTAAAAGGCTGCTAGTTCATCAAGAGGACATGCGAGCAATGTGCTGATACATTTGAGAACACAGCCTGCAATAATTATAAATGAAAGTCGCCTTTTGAACCGCGTCGATTTCATCCCAGCAGCAGTAACACTAACACGTCATCTCAACACAACAGGTACTAACTAACACCTCCTATCATATTAGCGCTATTATTTGTTCAATTGAAATCAATGCCTTCTCATTTAGATGAGCATGACGAGAGACAGATTCTGACTGGCTCTTAGGCGGGCAGTAAGTACGAGCTCCAGTTCACGTCTGCTGCTAGACGGATGTCACCAAGCAGCGACTAAGTTTGTGGTCAAAAGTTTGCATTTTTGGTAGGTGAATGTTCAATTGTAGTCAGAGAAAAGTTGCATGTTTTCCTGCAACCAGATTATCTCTCTGTCATTATATTGTACAGGTGAAAGTCATACAATTTGAATATTGCGTAAAAGTCCATTCATGTCAGCAATTAACTTCAAATGTGAAACTAATCTGTGATATTAACTCATTACATGCAAAGTGAGATATGTCAAGCCTTTATTTGTTATAGTTTTAATCATCATGGCTTACAGTTTTGAAACCCAACATTTTCTGAGATTTTCAATTCAAAGTTTTCATAAACTGTAAGCCATAATCATCAAAATTATAACCAATATAGGCTTGACATATTAGTTATCACATGTTACTAAATGTTAAATTATTGTGTCATTTGCACATGATTAAATTCTACGGAAGAATATTAATTTCCTATATTTATTAACAAAAATGTTTTTTTTTTCTTCTATGCAACGTATAAGCCTCTTGAGACCTCACTGTAGGCTTTGTAATATCATGTTACCTCTAATCTAAACAAAATTGATGCTAATCCATCCTTTTTTCTGTTTTTTTCCAAATCAGAATCGATGAGAGAACTGTAAAGGAACTGAATCGTGAAGCAGAATCGAAAGTGGAATCGGAACCGGAAAAATCTTGTCAATTCTCATCCTTATTTGTTTCAGAACCTTTTAAAGCAATTGCTGCAACGAAGTGCTTCCTGTAAATCTAAGTGAGAGTCCCGTTATTGTCCAGGGGCCGTACTTATCAAGCTTCTTAGAGTGCCATTTTACACTTAAGTCCTGAGAATTTGCAAAATTTAGTCCTACTCTCAAACTTAAGAATAAAAGCTTTTTATCAACGTTCTTAAGTCTAAGAATCACTCCTACTCTCCACGATATTTAAGAGACCTTCAGAGGTGTCTTAAGTGGTTAGGAGTTGCCAGCAGGGGATGGCACTGAGGCGAGAGAGACGTGCGCGAACGTTCAGGGAACAGAACAATGTTTTTGTTTTTTTTGATGACAAGCAGCTGATCAAACGGTATCGTTTAGACAGAGCGGATATTATTTTTGTCACAGATTTAATACTTTTCGATTCCTTGTTGATTTCTGCATGTGTCTGCAGTGGGCTAGTATGTATAGAGCCACCCACACCAGTTTCAAATTAGTTGCCTAATTAATGAATTGGAAAGAAAATGTTATGACAGTAGCGTATGTGTGTGGCCGTGAGGTGAGTGACGTCAGTGAGTGTGTGGGCGATAGAAGAGAGGGAGCGGTAGCGTGAGTGCCGGCAGGGACTAGTTTGTTTTGTATTATTTTGTAGTTTATTGTCAAAATATACACTCCTATTGTCCACTTAAATATTTCCAAGATATTTCTTTATTCTTAGACAACGGATTCCCTTCCGTGATTGGTCATTTCTATGGACACAGAAATGACGTCACCTAAAATTCCGTTTACGGCACATAGTAATGTCGTAATTCAGCTCTGAGTGTGACACTTAAGATTCAGTCCTACACTTCGCTGAAAGTGTGAGTAAGACGCTTGATAACTAACTTTTAAGTGCAGCTTTCAGCAAATAATTTATTTACTCTTAAGTCAACTCTTAGCAGACTTCTTAGGAGAAATTCTAAGAAGCTTGATAAGTACGGCCCCAGGTCTTTTGGCCAATGCCTCATGAGCAAGCTGCCCCAGGTATTTTTCAGGTCTTTCCACAGATGTTTAAATCAGGGCTCATAGAGGGCTTCCTCAAAATAGTTCAATGTTTTGCCTTAGCTGTTAATGTGTTTTGGTTCATTGTCCTGTTGGAAGATCTATGACCTGGAACTGAGACCAAGCATTCTGACACTGGGCAACATGTTACTCTCATATTTTAGAGTCCAGGGTAGTTTTCTATCCCACCTTGAAAAAGGTTAATCTTGCCTTCATAGGTTTATTTTTTTTCAGTGCGACAGCTTATGTATTGTATGTCTGTCGTCTTTTTTTCCTATTTTGACACTACATGTTACCACATTAACCCTAAAATTACACAAAAAAGTAGGAAAAACTTTTTTTAATATAAAAAAAAATCCAACATGTATAATGAACCTTTCTTACAATATAGAATGCAAATATAAAATATGTAATTTTAAAACTCATGTGCAAAAAAAAAAGTTAAATGTAGTAAAATAACTATTAATAGGGGAGCTTAAAAAACACCATTCACATCCAAATCATACTTTGTATGTATTCTGTTTCTAAATCCATTCATAATTTTCGAAAAATCAATTTAAAAAAAAGAATATATATGCCTTTTTTTTAAGAATCAATTTTTGGATTGAAAACATTAAAAAACTATTATTGATATTATTTATACTGTTGGTTTTATACATTTTTGTTTTCCTTTTTTTACTATTATATTTAAATAAGTATTGTATTTGTATGTATTCTCAATTGCTTTGTAAATTTTAGTATTGTAAAGCTGGGATTGGGTTGGAGTTGCTCTATTTTCTTTTATTAGACTGCTTTATTTTTCGCAAAACAAAATTATTTTTGAAAAGGCGTTTTTTAAGCCAACACTGTACAACAACACTGTATAATACTGTACAGTACCTTGTACGTATACATACAATACTGTATACTGTATACATACAATACTGTACAATACCTTGTACGTATACAGCCAAGAGGAGCTTCTGTAATCTGTTTTGAAAAGGTTTTACTATCATTTATACACCAAATAATATTACAGAAATCTTGTTCAATGGAGAATCGATTCTGGATCGATCGTCTCCCCAAGAATCGGAATCAAATCGTGACGTGCCCAAAGATTTCCACGCCTAAATTATAATTAATTAAAATGTATACATTATATTTACCTCCAAAGCCAAGCAAGGCTTCAGGCAATTATAATTCACTAACAATGTACACTCCAAAAAGCATGTTTTTGTCATACATGAGGTTGTAATGAAAATGGGAAACCCAATAAAGGCAATTTTTAACTTTAGATTCTAAGGTAAACACAAAAGTACACAGATACTAAAAACTACCCCAGACTTCAAAGTATTAATTAAGATATTACGATGACATGTCTGCCTGCTACTGGTTTACTTGGACATTAATTTAAACCCTAAACCTATGAAGTGAAATTAATGTGTGTTCTTCTTTATCGGCAAAGGTGGCGAACACAAATGCACTCACCTTAAAATAGGTTTCATCTTGCTCGTGGCGCTGCTGCTATTGGCCGCAGAGCCGCCTTGGAGGGCCGTGCCATTCCCACAGGAGGGGTTATTTGAGTTCACCTCGGCTGATTTTTGAAACACTTCAATCGTGGCCTTGGCTATGTTTTCCAAGAGAGAATAGAGCTCCTATCAGGGGAGACAAGCAATGTGTTCAAGGCTGCTAATAAATGTTTCCATCGATTCCAATTGCCACTCGGGTCAACTTGCATTGTTTGTGCTTTGCTTGATCATCAGCTGCAGCTCCAGAGATGACTGTCTCATCGTCCACTGGTCCATATTCTACCACAAGGACACCGTTTTTAAGAGTGAGAGACATGACACTGCCAGAGGAGGGCAGCAAAACCACACAATCCACATGGCTTCTGTGTTAATCAAAACTGCTGACACTGTTCAAAGTCTACCCCCTAATGGGCGATCTGAAGCTTATTTTACTCCAAAATGGGTTATCATTTGGCACAAGCAGCGAGACAAAGAGAGGCGTAGGTGAACCTGAAGGATGCGTTTGATGCGCTGCCTCTGAGGGTTGTCTCCGTCATCGCTGTCCAGCTGGCGGTGAGGGTAGCAAATGAGCTGCAGTAGCCTCTGGGCCTGAATGTTTACCAGCACCGGGTCCTGAAGGGCACTGCTGTCCTCAGACAGAGACTTGAGGCAGCGCTCTCCCACCCACTCCTGCAGAGGGCAAGACACGGCTTCACTGTGCATCTTGAAATAAAGCCTTGTAATCTGTCAACTTCAGTCGGCTACAAATGCGGGAGCTGTAAGATTGTTTTGAGGGTAAATTGACCTAACATGGGGGTCGGCAAACCCGCGGCTCTAGAAGTAGCTAACTGAAGCTTTTTTAAAAAATGTATGAAAATGGAAAAAGATGGTGGAAAAATATATTTTTTATTTTAATACGGTTTCTGTAGGAGGACAAAGATGACACAAACCTTTCTAATTATTAGAAAGCCCACTGTTTAATATGTTTGTTTTCATGCTTCACTGATGGGAGTATTTGCTCAGTGGCCTTGTGGTTAGAGTGTCCGCCCTGAGATCGGTAGGTTGTGAGTTCAAACCCCGGCCGAGTCATACCAAAGACTAAAAAAATGGGACCCATTACCTCCCTGCTTGGCACTCAGCATCGAGGGTTGGAATTGGGGCTTAAATCACCAAAAATGATTCCCGGGCGTGGCCACCGCTGCTGCTCACTGCTCCCCTCACCTCCCAGGGGGTGAACAAGGGGATGGGTCAAATGCAGAGGACAAATTTCACCACAGTTAGTGTGTGTGACACAATCATTGGTACTTTAACTTTCTCTTAACTTTACCTTAATTTGGCGAACGCCGTTTTGTCCTACTAATTTTGGCGGTCCTTAAACTCTCCGTAGTTGTGTGGACTGTGACGCAACAGTTTGTTTATACAACTTTCTCACAAAAAGACGCGTTTTATGCCACTCCTCCTTTGTCTCATTTTGTCCACCAAACGTTTTATGCTGTGTGTGAATACACAAAGGTGAGCTTTGTTGATGTTATTGACTTGTTGGAGTGCTAATTAGGCATATTTGGTCAGTGCATGACCGCAAACTAATCCATTTTAACATGCTATTTAGGCTAGCTGTATGTAGATATTGCATCATTATGCCTCGTTTGTAGGTATATTTAAGCTCATTTAATGTCCTTTACTTATGTCCTCTGTGTATTTAATTTATATTTGCATCCCTCATGACACATTCTCTGTATGTAATTTTGGCTGCATTTCTAACAGTTGTTTGTGTGCCATGTTGTTCCAGACCACAGCAAACGTTACTCAGCTGGCAAAGATTGTAATAAATTAATTAGCAGTGTCCTTTAACTTGGAAACACACATCTATACCTTTGACCATTCTAAAACAGTCATTTCCAGGAGTTATCTCACCCTCTGAGAAGCCTCAGTTTTACTAATGTTTTCCAATGTTGTAAAAATGTGTAGAATAAATTAAAATTTCAACATTTCTGTCAACAAAGATTTGCATCAGCCTGCGACACATGGTCATTTTGATAGTAGGCTAATATAGCTAATAACGAAACTCATGCGTTTCCTTCATTATAAGACATATATAAGGCTTTGAATTTTTGCGGCTTCAGACATAGTTTTTTGTATTTTTGGTCCCATATAGCTCTTTCAACATTTTGGGTTGCCGACCCCTGACCTAACACAATGTAATGTACTGTACATGAATGCGATGTCTGAGATTTGTTTTTTTCATACATTTGCAGATATTTCAAAAATACTTTTTTCATGTTGTCATCACGAGGTGTAGCATTGTGAGGAAGAAAAAAAAAAAGATTTGTAACATGATATAAAAATGTTGGAAAAAGTAAAGAGCTGTTATGCAGATGCTCTGTATTTAGATGGATAGATGGATATATAGATAGATAGATAGATAGATAGATAGATAGATAGATAGATAGATAGATAGATAGATAGATAGATAGATAGATAGATAGATAGATAGATAGATAGATAGATAGATAGATAGATAGATAGATTGTACTTTATTGATTCCTTCAGGAAAATTTCAAAAATGTAAAATGGTTGTCAAATAGTAACATATGGGAGATTGAACAACACTTTAGGGGTGTTTACCTGCTGGCAGATGGTCTTCAGGACATACTTTGCATACACGTCCAAGCTGGCTGTTTCTATGGAGACGTTGCGCCCCTCGGATATGTCGTCGAGGCCGGCGGGGTCGGACAGTCCTGAGCCCCTCAGCTCGGCGTCACCTACAAAACCATGAAGACCAATTGAGTTTGCAAAATGCCGCAGTAGTTGCTTAGGTCAGAGAGGTTTTCAACATGGGGTCCGTGAACCCCCAGGGGCACCGCACAGGTACTGCAGTGGGGGGTCATGGCATTTTTGGTTGATTAAACTTTATTTCTAAAATGTTTATGTTTCCCAGGTAATGTTTCACACATTTACATGTCTTTAAATACACAGTAACACACTGTGAAATAGTTTAGCAGTGGCATGGACACTGTACACACTGTAACTTGCAAGTTTAAATAATAACAAATAAATAGTATTATTGTATCTATGTTAGCATTTAAAGAGGTCATATAATGATTAGTTATTCAGCATTTAAAATACTTCCTTGTGGTGAACATGTAATGGTGGCTCCTTGGTCAAAATGTTGCATAGATTATGTTTTACAGACCATTTTCAAGCTTCTTTTTGAACGTCTTTTCAGGATGCACCGTTTTGTGGGGCGGACTTATTTACGTGACTCCACTTCCACATCTTTTTTGTATTTTTTTGCGCTTCCATAGCGATTCTAATGACAGATTAAGTTCAAACTAGTATACGCTACTTTGTATTAGAAACAGCAATGTGCATGTACGAGCCAGTCTGCTCCACAACGATGGAGGAAAAGGAGGAACTTATTGAATACAATGTCGGACTACAACGACGGGCTTACGCAAAGCTGTTCAAGTAAATATCTACCATATATGGATAATCCGCTGATGTCACAGGCAGAAAAGGTCACAGGAGAGAGCAAATTCCAAACTGCTCATTTAGAGAAATGTATGAAAAAGATACGATTGTTTAATAAATACATACGCAATGCCTTTACTGTTAGGTTTCACTTTTTCGGAAATTATGCAGATCCCAAATATACGACAGCAGGTACCAACAGGTAAGAAAAGTTGGTTTTGAATAATATGGCCCCTTTAAGATAGCTTGCAATTAGCTCTCTAGTTACCTGCAAGCATTTAGCTCACCAGTTACCAGCTATCATTAGCCGCCAGCTAGCAATTAGCACACCAGTCATCAGCTACCGATTATCACGGCAGTTGTCAGCCAACCATTACCATCAGTGTTTCCCATAAACTGCCAAGATACCTGTGGCGGCGGGGGCGTGGCTATGGGCGTGGTCACCATGACATCATCGAGTAATTTGCATAATTTACTACAATGATATGATTTCCTCTAAAAAGGCTCAAAAAATGTATACTTACTAATTAATAATAACAGTTTTGTTTTAAACGTCCATCCATCCATCCATCCATCCATCCATTTTACAATATAATTACAACACTTTATGTACATATTTATATACAGATTTGAACAATAAGTTGTTCACTGAAATATATTTATTAATTGTGGTTCTTACAAAAAATATATATCTTATAAAATATAAAAGTTAAAATGTCTCTTAAAGCTCTGCCCCTTTAATTAGTGCATACTAAATAGTTTAACTTTAGCCTACTACTACAACCATATTATTTACCAGCAACATAAAGTGAAACAGAGGCAGAGGTATCCTGCCACAGTCAGTAACAAATAAACAGAAAACAGTAGTGGTCAAATACAAATAAGGCAACAAGAGAAGTATCCTACACTTCTCTTTTGTAAAGTAAATCTGAACAGCCTATATGGGCATCTACATCAACTATATGATTTGCCTAAGAAGCTGAACAGGACAAAAATAAATAAATAAAATAAATAAATAAAATAAATATTATTATTATTTTTATTTTATTTGTGGCGGACGTAATTATTTCATGGCGGGCCGCCACAAATAAATGAATGTGTGGGAAACACTGACCATGCTAGTAACTTATCAGCTAGTGATTAGCGCGATAGTTTTCAGGTAGCCATTAATGCGCTAGTTGCCAGCTAGCTATTAGCAGCGTTATACTATATTATTTGAATATATTAGTATTGCAGTTTAATTTAAAACACCTGTATGAAACACAAGTAGGGGGTCCCCGTTCCATCTCTCCATCAGTTTGGGGGTCCTTGGCCAGGACAAAGTTGAAGACCCCTAGCTTAGAGACTACAGGCAAACACTTCTTACCCAACATAAAGACAGCTTTGAGGACGGCAAAAACGGCTCCCACAACTATGCTGTTCTGAGAGGCCGCCAGTAGATGGCGGTCACACGACGACCGGATACCAACTGAAGATTTATCTGCAAGACATGAGAGTGACAGGCACAAAGTTGGTATTTTGTGCTAATTCCACCTGAACACAGCTCACTAAACCATTTTGTCCGACCTGACTTCATGCCGTCTTGGGGGACGGGGTTGCGTTGCGGCGTCTTGAAAAGGTGCAACAAAATCCTGCAGGTGAGCCTCGCTCCGGGCTCGGAATCTTGCTCGCTGCAGGCTAAAGACGAGTTCAGACACGTGTTTTAAAAATTGCGACATGATAAAGTGCACCCCTCCAAATTTAAAACCATGTCCTAGATAGATACAGTAGATTCATTTTTCATTGTGGGGGAAAAAAAAGGATGTGAGAACAAACGGCTGGCATGTGCAGTAGAGCCAACAGCCACAGCCTGGCTGAATGAACCTTTGTCTCAGAGGGGAAAACAAAAAGCGGGAATAGAATAAGGGGGGGGGGGGGGGGGGGCAACTCTGGTGAGCACACAAAGCCCACTGAGGTTTCATGGCCACAGATCAAATACACAGGCTTTACTTTCATCTCTGATAGAAGTAATGACTCATAGTTTGATGCTGCTTCCCACCAGGATGCACTCTACACTTCCTTTAAAGAACACCTGAAAGCAGAGTATAAAAATGCTTATACAGCAGAACCCCTTCATGTCGACGTCAATTGTCAACATAACCGAAATAGAAACTAGCATGGGCTCGCACACTGACTTTGTTCATACGGTTTTCCTCCATTTGTGTTTATTTTCCATTTGATTCTTATCAAACTGTTGCGATAATTTAATTGTGTGTCTTGTAAATGCTTTTCTTCATGTGGCGAACACTAAACTGAAGATTTATCTGCAAGACATGAGAGTGACAGGCACGAAGTTGGTATCTTGTGCTAATTCCACCTGAACATAGCTCACTAAACCATTTTGTCCGACCTGACTTCATGCCGTCTTGGGGGACGGGGTTGCGTTGCGGTGTCTTGAAAAGGTGCAACAAAATCCTGCTCAAATTTGAATGCCAATAAAAGCAAGTCTAACATCACATCCGTTTTTCTTCTTGGTGGCTCAATTCACACGATGGCCGAGCAGCTTGAGCGTAGCATTAAAACAAGTGAGAGTGAGTGTAGAATTTGAGCAGAAAATGCCGTATCGCTGCTCTGTTCTTGGGTATTCCAGTCGTTCAAATAGAGAGATAGGAAAGAGCTTTCATAGAGTTTGGAAAATAAGTGGTTCTTAAAAGGTAATAAAGTCAGAAAAAACGAAAGCGCGTCGAAGGAAATGTCTCTTAAAAATATCACTTTCATCATCTTGTGGAATACAATCGGACCATGTCTGTGCCTGCAGCAATCACTTTGTAAAATGTTTATTTGATTTGTTTGAGAAGCTTTCTGTGATGCAATCGAGTTTATTCTCTACTATATTAGTAGTGTTTGAGAGCAGAACTAACGGTAAAGAAAGGACACGAGGTGGCATTAGTTTGTGTTCTTTTGTGGTTGCAATGACTAAATAAAACTAGGAAGACCTGACTGTGCAAATAAGCTAACATCATGTTAAGTCCTTGTAATAAATATTGTAATTGTAAATCCAATCCATCCTATTTTCATTGTCCATTTTCATAACAGAAACTAAAAGCTTAGTTGTTGTTGTGTAGGAGAGCCAAGTGCTTTATTCGACACAGATGACCACATCATAGCGTCTTTGGTAATATTTCTTCGCATCAAGAAAATATCCTTAATCGTATTAATACAGTAGATGAATAAATCTTTGGTAGGCTCAACAGCATGTACTGAATCTTGATATCGCTAGGAAACATTGCTGAACAACAGGGACATCTATCACTAGATAATGAGACAAAATATGAACTTCAGACCAAAAAAAACAACTGCAGACATGAATTGTAGATGAGACTAAAATTTGTAGCTGGAAATCAACTACAAACAAACTTATCTTTTTTCTCATTAGTGTCTACAATCACAGCAGCACAGCACTTGTTATGTCAATCAATACGTTGCTTAGATAAATCCAACTTTGTCTTTCACCAATTAATGCTTAATTTGTGGACCCTCAGATGTAAAGACATGATGTGCCTCCAATCTTTTCTTCTCTAAATACCCTAAGTGTCAAGTGAAGTGAGGTTGTAGCGAGCAGTAACCTCTTGGTGAGGATAAATGGTTTAAACCATTAAACAAATATTTTTTTAAGAGTGTGTAAATCCACTCCATCCGATTTAAAAAACATTTTTCATGATTGCTTACATATTTCCATCCAAACCTTCCAAAATACGTCCAAATCTGCACTGATGCAGGTAAATAAACAGTAGCCTAATGGGACTCTAGACTGTCGCCTGACATCCGGAAGTGCCTCTAGGTTAGGGCTGGGCGATATGGCCTTTTATTAATATCTCAATATTTTTAAGCCATGTCACGATACACGATATATATCTCGATATTTTGCCTTAGCCTTGAATGAACACTTGATGCATATAATCACACCAGTATGATGATTCTATGTGTCTACATTAAAACATTCTTGTTCATATTGCATTAATATATGATAATTTTAAACTTTCATGCAGAGAGGGAAACCACAATTAAGTCAATTTACCAATACTGTATTTATTAAACAATTATTAAGCAGTGGCACAAACATTCATGTCATTTCCAAAACAGAAGGTGCAAGATTCTCAGAGACATTTTAAAACAAGCTATTAGGGCACTTTTGTGCATGATGTCACTAAGATGACTTATCAAAACAACACTAAATTAAAGAGCACTTTTTGTACAGAACGGCACTACAATAAATAAAGTGCACTTTTGTGCATGACGTCACACAAGATAGTTCAATAACTGTCAACTAAAAATGAGCTGCATAATATGAAATCAAATGATTTATGTCCTTCGCTATGTGGTAGGTTCCTGCGGACGTTATCTCCCTTTGTTGTTGACAAATTTTTTCATATGGTGTTGATCTGGAAATGGTTGCTTCGGCATTTTGTGGGTATGGCACCGAACGGAGATGTTGACGTGGAGTTTCAAGCACTCCTCATCCTCTAGTGGGTGACTTTTCAAATGATGCTACAAATTAGCAGTAGGTGCAACTTTTTGTAGCAACGCTTTTGCCGCATACTTGTTCAAAATCTTCCCGCTTGAAGCCAAACCACCGCCAGACAATGAACCCCGTGCTGTTTTTCTTAGGAATTAATTATTCCTTAATTTGTTACCAGATTCACACCTTCCTTCTCTCGTATTACCACTCGCACCACTCTGCTAGCATCACAGCTAAAGTTACCCGTGCTGCTACCTCTCTGCTCAGCAAGGGAAGAAGAGGTAGATCACCTCGACTTGGTCATTTGAAAAAAAAGCTTGCCGGCTAAAAAAGTGTGGGCACCCCGGTGCTATATACTGTAATTAAACATTGACTCTGACATGAGCAAAGCTGTATCACCAAGTCCAAAGTGGCGGGACCAATGTCCTGATTAGGAGATTCATAACTACATTCAATAAAAGTTCAAGTTAAAGTACCACTGATAGTCACACACACTAGGTGTGCTGAAATTACTCTCTGCGTTTGACCCACCCCCTGGGAGGTGAGGGGAGCAGTGAGCAGCAGCGGTGGCTGCGCTCGGGAATCAATTTGGTGATTCAACCCCCAATTCCAACCCTTGATGCTGAATGCCAAGCAGGGATGGTCCCATTTTTATAGTCTTTGGTACGACTCAGCCGGGGTTTGAACTCACAACCTACCGATCTCAGGGCGGACAATTTAACCACTGAGCAGTTTTATATTAAATAAATTATAATAAATTCATATTCTTACCTGCATTGAGGAGCGATGGAATCGCCACACAGCGGACCAGGTCCTCCAGGAGAAGACATTGCCTCGCTATGAGAATGGCTACGAATGTCGCCAGGGAATCATGGAAGGACAAGTCGCTAACCTGAAGGGGCATAAGGGCAACTTTACAAATCAGGGCTGTTGAGGGTCACCAAGGCAAAATAGAATAGAATGCAATTTTGTAAACGCACGTCCACGTTACAGAGCAGGTCGTTGAAGCCGCAGTTGCCATTGTTGGAGGAGCAGCAGAGTGCCTTGAGGATACCGAGCCATTCCGCACTTAGGGAGCGACAATATGCAGTCAGCTCGGCACACAGGATGCCGATATCGTTAACCCTGAAAGAGAAAGAGCAACCTTATCTTAATTGCATTGATACAAGTTCCCCTTTGTGGCTCCCCCTATAAAAGGCCAACAATTTCTTCTGGATGACTCAAAATGTTAAAGGCTCAGGTTGAACGATCATTTTTCCTGATTGGTAATGTACCTCTCAGGGTCTCTGTGGTCTACGCACAGGTCCATGAGTACGTTGCACACAAAGCTGTAGCGGTTTCCCTGGCTGTCGTTGAGGATCTTGCCCACCATGGAGTGGTTGAAGTTGTGTGCCAAGGGGTTGGCAATAGCCTCCATCATGAACTCTGAATCCCAGCGGATGTTGGAGTCCGAGGGGTCGATGTTGCAGTAGATGGAGTTCTTCACTTTGGAGCAGAACTCACTGAGAAACAGGTAGGTAGGTAGGTCTTTATTGTTATTGCACAAGTACAACAAAACTTTGTTTTCAGCACAAACCCATCCAAGATTACACAAACAAACAGTGTACAGAACATGAACGCTGATGGGTCGCCACAAGGTGCCCCGTAAAAGACGGGAAAAAGGTAAACGCTGGGGAAGGATGAGTAAAAAAATACAATCTAGACTGGCTGGAGTGGGGAAAAAACCTCCATAGCAAAGCACATATACATATTACAACATCCATCTCGAGACTAGCAACAGAGGGGAGGGAGTGGGGGGCCACGGTGAAAGGCTGCAGCTCTTCAGGCGCTGCCCAGCCGTCCATCACCCCTAAGGGATTCGCGTCAAGGGCGTTGGATGGGGGGTGGGGTATGTGTGTGTGGCGTATATTTTTTGTGGATGCATGTGTGTGTGTGTAAGCCTGTCACGTGTCTCTGTTCCGCGGCCTTGGTGTCGTGCAGTCGCTAGTCAGTCCAAAGTCAACAACAACAGGTGACGATGTGAAAAGAGATGCACATTTTTCACGAGTGGGAAATGCATTTATCACCTGAAGATCTCGCCAAACTTGTTCTTGAGGTGACTGCAGGAGGTGTAGAGGTCATAAAGGTAGGCCAAGATGCAGCGCTCAGCAGAGGAGCAGTCTGCTGGGTTCACACCTGACTTGACCACGATGCGCAGCCTAGGAGAGGATCGTACACATTACAACACCAGGTATGTTCACGTAAAAGAGAGGGGTTTGAATGCACGCGTGTGAGTCACCGACCAGTCAAAAACCTGCGCCGTCTGCTCGGGGTTGAGAATGAGGCAGGAGTGGTACCTCCTCAGCACAGCCACGATGCACAGACAAAGGCTGTTAGTGTAGCTGCCCACCAGGCTGGACGACTTGAGCAGCAGCTCGGCTTCCACCAGGCTGAGTTCATTCAGAAGCTACAAATAAAAAACAAGCACGGTTCAATGAGCACTGTGGGGTACCCAAAGTGTGGCTCAGCCTGTCGGCCTTTTACCACATGTGGCCCGTTCTAAAATTAAAATTGAATAAGACAACTTAAAAAAACTACATAAAATATACAAAAAATAAGCTCATTATAACCAGAAAAAGGTAAAATGTTATTAGTAATACTAATGATAAAATGCTTTGTCACCTACAAAACAAAGCTTAAATCTTAGCATACAGTGAAACCTCAATGTAATAACCCCTTTATTTGCAAACTTATATATATATACATACATAAATACTTACATACATATGGCTTTCAGCCCCCGGGCAAATTTTTTTAGCCCAATGCAGCCCCCCAGTCAAAAAGTTTTGACAGCATTTCCTACAATTTTTTTGTTTTTCATTCAGCTTTATTTACTTCTGTTACTGAATGTAAAAACCCAATCTCCCCAGTGTGGGTTAAATAAAAATCTATCCGATCCTATGCAGCACAGTTCAGTTTGTCGTTGTTTTAGATAGTTAATAAAAAGATCATTAACTTATCACCTCTTGGTTATGTTTGTTTGATAGTCAGTACTGTATATCACTTTAAATTGTGTTCAAAGTGTACAAACCTTAACTAAAATAGGGACCTTTGTCGAGGCTGCACCCCATTATTCATATTTATTGTTTTTTATGGAGAAAAGTGCTTCACTCGACGAACTTTTCGATTTACGAACCCTGTTCAAGAACCAATTAAGTTCGTAATTCCAAGTTCCACTCTATCGACGTAGGTTTGTTGTGGCCCGTTTCCAAAATTAGAAAGCATCAAAATGGACCCTGTACACTTTGAGCTCACAGTATGTGGCCCCAGGTGGAGCATTTTCAGGCACCTCTGATGTTATGGCTCACGAAGGATAAATAAAGCTTGGACGCACGCATTAATTACCTGAATGGCAAAGTCGATGAGGCCACTGACGTTGAGAGAGTACTCCATGAGATCAAAGATGAACTGAATGTGCTGCACTAACGGCAAGTGATAGGACATCCCTAAGGCAAAGCTGGTGATTTGTTCCAGCACATTTCGGGACACCTGCACATAACCAAAAAAAAAAACAGCAACACAGCGGGGTCAGTGTTGACTCACACAAGGCAATCTCTCCAACCTTGGCTGGGAGTCTGTGCAGCAAAATGCTTGATATAATTATCCATTCAGGCTGCCATGACAGAACGCCACGTACATATAAATTAGGAAAGTTTTATACTGAAATGTCACATGCAAAATTAAGCAAACCTAACCTGGTAGGTGACCTGGTGCTGGTCAAAGTGGGAAAGGTGCTGAAATTTAGAGAAGATATCTTCTGCGGTAGGAAAGGCCTCGGGCTTACTCCTCTTCCTTTTCTGTCCCTCCTCGCCACCTGCAACAACGGGAGGTGAAATGGGAGTTTGGGGAGAAACAAGAGACACATGATTGCTTGGGATTTTCAAACATAAATGTTAAGCTGCTTTCCATATCGAAATAGTCATGAAAAGACATGTGATGCTTTGTTGGTACAACAACTCAGCATAATCGCTTGTGCTTGATAATAAAATTGCTGAAAAAGCAAGATGAGTACATAGTGATGCAACTGGAGTCAAAGATGATTTTGACTTTGGGCATTATCAGCCGGTCCAAAGAGTCCTGCATCTCGCAGTAAAACAGTAGAATGAAAAGATACACCAAAAAAAAGAAAAGAAAAGAATGTACCCGTTTCAGCAGTGCTTTTGCGATTGAGCACCTTCAAGATATCTTTCGTTATCTTTTTGATGGTGTGTCGCGCCTCGTCCCTTAGTTTGCCCACGCCGTAGAGGACTACTAGACGCTGGTTGCACTCGTGACTGGCATTCTCCTCCTATAGAAGGCAAATAAATGATACACAGGAGATGGCCTGGAGAACTCCAGCAGCAGCAACATAACATGTGAATCAAACACCTTGAAGTTGGCACACCTTAATATTGCAAATATGAAAAATGACTGCCATTCGTTTGGGCTAAGTCTGTGCTGGAAACATTTTCGTCTGTCCCGTTACGATTTTACTTTACACATTTTCTGACTGGTGATGTCAGAAATGTGTTATTGTCAAATGCGTTATTATTCATAACCAGCTCCCGACCCCACCTTGTCAAAATCTCCCCAAACTTGTCCCAAATGTTTGTGCTGCAACATTTTTTGTCTTACTATTATAGTTTTTATGTTAATAGAGCTTTCTGTTTTTTTTAACATGTTATTATTCATAACCAGCCCCCAAACTTGTCCAAAATGTTTGTGCTACAACATTTTTTGTCTATTTATTATGTTAGTAAAGTTTTATAGTTTATTGTTATTAAAATTGTATTATTCATAACCAGACCTCCAACCTTGTCAAAATCTCCCTAAACTTGTCTCAAATGTTTGTGCTGCCACATTTTTTGTCTATTTTAGTTTTTATGTTATCAAGTTTCATAGTTTTTGTTATTAATGTGTTATTATTCATAACCAGCCGGCGACCCCACCTTGTCAAAATCTCCCCAACTTGTCCCAAATGTTTGTGCTACAACATTTTTTGTCTATTATAGTTTTTATGTTATTAAGGTGTTAATATTTATGACCAGACCCCCAACTTTGTCAAAACCTCCCCAAATTTGTCCCAAATGTTTGTGCTGCAACATTTTATTGCCTAACTATTTTAGTTACTGTACATTTTTAAAAGTTTTATTGTTCTTATGGAATTAACGTGTTATTATTCATACCTAGCCTACCTTGTCAAAATCTCCCCATACTTGTCCCATTTGTTTGTGCTGCAATTTTTGTTTCGTGAAACTATTATAGTCTTTATGTTAACGTGTAATTATTCATAACCTGCTCCCAACCCCCACCTTGTCAAAACCTCCCCAAACGTGTCCAAAATGTTTGTGCTACAACATTTTTTGTCTAACTATTATAGTTTTTATGTTGTTAACGTGTTATTATTCATAACCAGCCCCCAACATTGGCAAAATCTCCCCCAGGCATGTCCCATACTGCTACAACAATTTTTTTCCCAACTATTTTACTTACGTTAATAAAATGTTATAGTTTTTCTGATATTATTAACGTATTATTATTCAGAACCAGCCCTCCAAGCTTGTCCCATCCGTTTGTGCTGCAATTTCTTTGTGAAACTATTATAGTTTTTATGTTAACGTGTTATTGTTCATAACTAGCCCACCTTGTCAAAACCTTCCCAAACCTTTCCCAAATGTTTGTGCTAATATCTAACTAATATAGTCTTTATATTATTAAATCTTTATAGTTTTTAAGCTATTAACGTTTTGTTATTCATAACGATCTTTACAAAATCTCCCCACACTTGTCTCATTCGTTTGTGCTACGATAGAGCTAGTTTGTGCTGCAAAAAAAGGTCTATCTACTATAGTTGTTTTGTTATTAATGTGTTATTATTCATAACAATCCCATAACATAACACCTGTAATAGTAAGACAAAAAATGTTATCAGGAAAAACGTAGCACAAACAAATGGGACGAGTTTGGGGAGATTTTGCCTGGGGTGGGCCGGTTATGAATAACAACACAAAAACTATAAGATGTTAACATAAAAACTATCATAAACAAAAAAGTTTGCAGCACAAAAATGGCACAATCGAAAGGGACAAATTTGGGGAGATTTTAACAAGGTGGAAACCGTAACAAACAAACAAAAATGTTGACAGTACAAACAAATGGCAGTGTTATTTTAAGTTGCAATGATAAGGGGGGCCAACTTCACACAGGTGAATCATAATAAATATTATTCATTTCTTGTTTATCTTCACAGGAAAGGAATTACAAAACTGCCGCTGGCATGTTCGGAGTCGACAAAAATAAGATGGCGATGAGATACAAAAAAGAGGAGGACTCTCTTTACCTGAGGAATGGGGAAGTGGGTGGCGTACTGAATGTGCCGGGGCTGCTCATACAGCTGGGGGAAGGCGGGGTCCATACTCTTGTCCTTGCAGGTGCTCTTGCTATCCTGCTCGGGTACGGACTTCTCCGGGGAGGGGCTGCCCTTGGACTCGCAGTGCATCGGAGGAGAGAACATCTGCAAGACAGAGCACGACAGTAATGATGAAATGTGTGACCAAGACAAATAAAGACAAGCCTTCTCCCTTAAAATGGATACGGCCCTCACATGTCCGCAAGGATTTTATTATATATTGTCAAGGGACATAACTATAAAAAGGAAAACTGGATACACTTTAGAGTGGTCTGTGAAGAGCTTGTATAGCAGTGTGGATTTACTATCCACTGAAAATGAGTCAACACAGCCATTATTGTCGAAATAGCCGGCAACACGAGTCAATTCAGTTTTATTTATATAGCGCAAATTGACAACAGAAGTTATCTCAAGGCACTTTACACATGGAGCACGTCTAGACCCACTCTCCTCGTAGATTGAAGAGAACCAAGCAAACCTCTCATGTGCAAGCACTTGGCGACGAAGGCAAGGCACAAACTCCCTCGATAGACCGAACCCAAACGAGTAAACGTGTCCTTGGTACGGCTGGATGATCATGGCAAAAATAATAATCACCATTATTTTTGATTGATATTGTAATCACGATTTATTAATTTTTTGAAACCTTTGATTTGTTCGACTATGGCGTACCGCACTATTATTGTAAAGGAGGGAATGTGCTGTTGTTCTCAGATGGATGTATGGAGGCGACTTGAGGTTGTTAAAAAAAAAAGGAAGAAAAAAATAAAAATAGAAAAGCGAGCGTTTGCCAAGTTGCGACTACTGTTTGTACATTGTTGTTACTTCCATGATGTCGTTCACAACAACACAAGCAGATGAGATGTGTTGTGGGTGTATGCTTCGTAGTTTAGTCGCTGTTTCAACTGACCGCCTCGACAATGTTAAGGACGGGGAAGTTGTGTGTTTAGGAGATGAATGAGTGGAACACATTTACTCAAACAAATGTTCCTTCTCCTCTTAATGACAGCTTTTCATTTACATTTATGCCAATGTCTGTGATATTCTGCATTCAACAGCGGATTTTGTTATATTAGCTAATTATGTGACTAGGAGGAAATCATATGTCTTATTTTTTTGTTGAGTTTAGTGATTATTGATTAGACATACTGGCGATGTGTTAAATAGTAAGTAGCCACCATGGTAAGAGCCCAAACCTCTAGTAGACAGGTTTTTTTTCCACTCATTCGCTCATCATCCGTTCCACCGTTAGAAGCTCTGGAATTTGCATGCACGTTGCACGGCCCATCAATCGTTTCCGATTATTGTATTTTCATAATCGTGAGAAGCTATACCGGTAATCAAAATCTAAATCCGATTCATTGTCAAGCCGTAGTCCTTGGTGTGAATATTTAGTGTGCACCATTGCTAGCACTGCATTTAAGGTAATTCTGTTCCACTCCTTCTCATTGACTCCATAACATTCTTCGAAATGTCAAAATTATCTTGCTACTCACTTGTTGCCCGCTATTCAGACAGTGGATAACTATAGCCCAATGAAAGCTGTACACCAGGGCTATTCAACTACATAATGCAGAGGGCCGCAGTTTCAAGAGCCCGAGGGCTCAGGGGCCCGACACCGAAATGTGGGTGTTTCATCAGAAAATGCCTCCCCAGGTTATATTCTTCTGAGACTGCATTTGCTTAATTGCAAAGTAAACACATCGGCTTCCACACTGCACTGTCAATAAAATCATTATTTTGCCCTCGCTACTCGTTTCCAGCGTGTGCAGCTAGACAGATAGTTAACAGCATGACGAAACAGACGCTCAAGTTTTGTTGATTGCTGTTCCTTCTTATGAATTATTTTCCTTCCTTAAGTTTTTTTCTTTACACGTCTTCCTTCATTTAGGTTTGTAAGACAGAAAATATAAACATGACCAAAGTATAACGTCAATTGTGTTATTTTATATAAATAAAATCGAAGGTTTAGTGTTAATGCAGTCACACTAAACTACATAACTATTGAACACATGTAGCTCAACACAATTAAACCTATGGTGTAGCTAAATTGCCAACTAATGCTCAAATTCAGCGCTACATGTATTAAATGAGCTTTGATCGCCGGAGTTTAACAGCCAAAAAACAACACTTCCACAAATACAAAAGACATCACAAAGTCAGCAATTTCAATTCACTCAAGTGCGATTTTCGCGATTTGTTTTGATTTTTTTTCGGGGTCGATAGTGCCATCTTCTTCTACTCACCCATTGCTACTTCATTGGGACACTTATGCTTTGCTGTAGCCCCCTGCGGGGTGGTGGGAGTACTGCATACATAAACAACCTTATTTTGAATGGTTTCATCAAGCCTATTTGGGTGATATTCAGCGGGCCAATTTAGACGGGCCGCCACTTGAATAGGCCTGCTGTACACAGACTACTCTAAAGTATACCCAAATGTACTTTCTGTAGTATTGTCTGCATATTGTATTGTGAGGGGTGTAGTCAACGCATGTTTACGCAACCCCATACCTCATCAAAATTAGCACTAGAGTTGTGATCAATTTCCATCGACTCCGACAGGCCGGTATCCTCCATCTTGACACTGTTGCCTGCATCCTGCTCCTTGCGATCCGACTCATCTGAGGGCTCGTCGCCGGGGGAACGGGGACGTGGCAGGTGGGAGTCGGAGGCCAGGTCGCCACGGGAGATGAGCGTGCACATGTAGATGTTGTGGGAGAAGACGTCATGGCGGATGAGCTCGCAAAAGAGCAGGACAAGGTTGGAGAACTCCACTCTCTCGTTCTCATTGCCCGGCTCCGCTAAATGGATGAGAAATTTTAGTCAAATCCTATGTTGCTCAGAGTGATGAAATAAGAGAAAAATGGCAGTTAATGTACAGTGTAAAGAAACAAATCAGTAAGAGCCGGAACTCACTCAGTGTGGGGGCCTGAGTATCCAAGAACTGCAGCAGAACATCCTGAAAAACTGGAAGTGTGGCGGTGGAAAGGGAGCCAGACGAAACAGAGCCCTTCTCGTCCACCACTTCCGACTCGCCACATCGCTGACAACCACACGCAGAAAATAAGACATTACCACGTGCTTTCTGGTCTGTAAATGCTGCTTGATTAAAAAACATGACTATACACAAACTTAATTTACATTGCTATGAGTAGCTGCATGAAAATCTATTAAAATACAAGTTCAACCAATTTATTTTGACGATTTGTCGACATTGTCAACAAATACCGTATTTTTTGGACTATAAGTCGCAGTTTTTTTCATAGTTTGGCCGGGCTCCAGTTTTTTTCCTTCTTTATTATGCATTTTCGGCAGGTGCGACTTATACTCCGGTGCGACTTATACTCCGAAAAATACGGTACAGACAATAAAATTTGTCGGCGACATCATCACTTGTGTTTTTTCAGGCAGCAACATCGCATGTGAAAACATGTTAACTGTACAAACATGTTACCCTAATCTTGTTTAAAACATGAATACTTGCTAATTTTGCAAAGCGGACCTTGTTTTTTATGGCTATACATCTGTGATACAGGAACATTTAAAGCAGAGGGAAGATGTCTGACATCTGAAAGATGCAATCTTAACTCAGTAAAATAGTTAGTTTGTTACTTTGCTAGCTAGCTAGTGAGACGAAGTTCTTTGGCTAAAATGAGAATTAAATCTATTTTTCAAAGTCCGCCGGCTAAACTTTGTCTATATAGATTAAAGTACTTTTTTTATTTGTCTGGAGCTTCAGCTGTGAAGCAGCGTCAATTTGCAGTACAAAGAAGAAAGGCACAGTAACAAACATCAATCACACACAAGCATTAAGCACTGCTGCGCCGATGTCATAAAATAATAAATATACAATCTATTAGATGGCTAAAATGTTTAGAACAATCAAGTATATGGGATAGCTAAAATGCCAGGAGTTAATCAATAATCAATAATGTACCTGTGTGCAGTTTTTTTAAACATCTTCACAAAATGCTTTGTTTTTTAGAAAGTGCTTTGGTGTTTGTTTTTATTGCTGTTATTTCAACTGTATTTTGTTTTCATGAAATAAATATATTTATGTTTTTGTGAGCTTTTAAGTGGACAAAAGTTTAATAGTTACATAGCTAACTAACAGACTAATGAGCAGCAGTTACGGTATAAATATATATTTCTGAATGAATTAGTGTTCTTTGTTAGTTAGCACATACCTACATATGGGTAAACTGAATTTAAAAGCAAATGGCTAAATTAGAGCCACTGAATAGGCTAATGTTTCATAATCTGAATCGTTACGATAATCGATGACAAAATAGTCGTTAGTTGCAGCCCTAATTACGATATGAATGTGCTGTCAACTAGGGCTGGGCGATATATAGCGTTTGTAAGATATATCGATATATTTTTAAATAAGATATGAATTAAGAAAATATTGTAATATCGATATAATTTATTTCACATTAAAATGACCAAACACCGCTTATTTGTTGTGTTCCTTGTTCTCCCCCGCTTCCCACTCCCTCTCAACACTCAACCCCTCCCTTTCCTCCTTCCAAGACGTGCTTGCACATATAAGAACATCCATGATTGGTTGATTGTTTACTATGATGAGTCACGATTGGTTGACATTAGGGCAAAACATTAGGGACAGTCCAATCAGAGGAAACATAGGGCGGGTCATCGAACCAGGAAGGGAAATCACAACAGACATCCCAAATGATGACGAGAGAGTCGTAGAAGAGAAGAGGGAATGTTCAAACGGGCAATTTATATATTTAAAAAAACTAGTGGAAGATGACAGAGGAATTCTCTTCTTTACTGATCAGGCGGGCCGGTTCTACGATCGGAATAAAACTGGACTCACTGGTGACAGTGGCAGAGAAGGGGACTGTGGAAAAACTAGTGAGCATCCTGGATGATGCCAGTCACCCTCTGCATACCGTTATCAGTAGCCAGAGGAGCCTGTTCAGTGCAAGACTGCTTCATCCCAAGTGCAGGACTAATAGACTAAAAAACTCCTTTGTCCCACACGCCATTAGACTGTACAACTCCTCTCTGGGGGGGAGAGGGGTACTAGGATGACAGGGGATACAAAACAATAACAGTGCAATACTTTTTCATAACACGGTCACTACTGCCTAGTTTCTCTTGTTATATTCTTATTTTACTGTTATATTTTTATTCTCGTTGTTGCTTATTATTTTTATTGTATTGTAATATTTTTCTATTTTGTTTCCATTTACACCCCCATTGTTTACTTTTTACTTTTTAAAATCGATCTCAATTATGTACACTGCTGCTGGAATTTTAATTTTCCTGAGGGAACTCTCCTGAAGAAATCAATAAAGTACTATCTATCTATAGATTTTTCTTTTAGCGATGTAGACGACATCCAGGAAACCCACAATGCGTCTACTTGGCCACATTTGGACAAATGTATGCGTCTGGATAAAACATTCATTTGAGTTGTTTACCATGTAAGCCCAAATCAAAACTGTTCTAAAGTTGCCAAGCCGGGCATATTTCGCACGAGAAATGCTGCCAAAAATGTATGCCGAGGCGAGGAAGATCATAGCCGCACAATTAAGTCAAATCACTTACATGGCGCTGACCAGAACCGTACGTGTGTGACAGTCCATTACATCGTCGACTGGGAATTAAAAAGTGCCTGCCTGCAAATTAATTTTTTATCTGAGTTTGATACTTTTTGTATTAATTGCACAGCTATGTTATTTATTTTACATATAAAGAATATTTTTTCTATTTTGTTTATGTTATGTAATTCTGTGCTACTTAAACAGTTTATTTTCTGTGCTGTTAACACCCATCTTGACTAACTGGGTTAATAAAAGTGTTTACACAGTTGTCATGCACTTCAATTTCAGTGAATCTCGCTCAAAAATGAATATCTTTATATGTATGCTTTCACCGGAAAATATATCGAGATATATATTGAATATCGAGTTTAAGTAAAAATATATCGAGATATACTTTTTCGTCTATATCGCCCAGCCCTACTGTCAACAACAATGGCTGCCAGAACTGTCCATCAAACATGTTAACAGAGAAGGACGGCTACCTCTGCTTCAATCTCGGCCTGTCGCTTCTCCAGCAGCTTGGCCACCACCATGGCCCTGTGTCGGCCCGACCGCTTACAGCACACGGCCCATTCACAAAGCAGGGTGACCACAGCGTCGTCATCGGGCGACATCTGGACGGAAGCACACTTTGTAAGTATTATAATCGGGGCCTCCGCGTTGATCACTTGTGATTTTCATCTTTAAAGAAGTCAAGTACCTCGTGCCCATCCTTGCTCTGGCCTGAGCCAAATATCCGGTTGTATAAGGAGTCCAGCGAGTTGTTAAAGTCTGACTTCTCGAAGCTGTGGTTGTCCAGAACCTCTAGGGTGTGCAGAACCCTCCCAATGGTGAAGCCTGACCAAGGAGAGAGAATCAGCATCGAGAATGCTCCACTACACCGAACACATGACTCTTACCGTGAACACTGAGAAAAAGAAGCAGTTTTACCAACCTGCCGTGGTCTCCTGGCACTTGTCAAACGACCAGCGAAACTCCACAGCTTGGCCTCGCTCCTTAACTTGCTCCTCGATCTCTCTCAGCTTTACACGGACCTGCGGAGAACGATGGAAAACTAGTATCTCGGCGTAATTGTGGAGCATATGCTGTCATCTTGACGAGGGATGGCTTGCTGTGTCTTCAAGTACCTGCTGTGTGAAGGCGGTGTTTCCCCCAGGCATCGGTAAGCTGGAGGGTGCAATGGGCAGAAGGTCCAGAGGGGAACCAGTCTTGTTCCTGCTGTCCGTTAGAGAGTAATGCCACACCAGAGCACTGGGGCAACACAACACTATGCTCTGAGGATGACAAAAACAACATAAAATTACTTAGTTGTGGAAAAATTAGGACTACAAAAACTACCGTATTTTTCGGATTATAAATCACAGTTTTTTTCATAGTTTGGCCGGGGGTGCGATTTATACTCTGGAGCGATTTCTGTGTGAAATTATTAACACATTACCGTAAAATATAAAATAATATTATTTATCTCATTCACGTAAGAGACTAGACGTACCGATAGAAGAGGAAGTGTCGCATTGTCTGCCTTTGGAGTTGGCAGAGTTGTTTAGAAGCGACACCGAGGAAGAAGATTTCATCGGATTTAGTGATTAGGAGTGACAGATTGTTTGGTAAACGTATAGCATGTTCTATATGTTATAGTTATTTGAATGACTCTTATCATAATATGTTACGTTAACATACCAGGCACGTTCTCAGTTGGTTATTTATGCGTCATACACTACCTTTCAAAAGTTTGGGGTCACCCAAACAATTTTGTGGAATAGCCTTCATTTCTAAGAACAAGAATAGACTGTCGAGTTTCAGATGAAAGTTCTCTTTTTCTGGCCATGTTGAGCGTTAAATTGACCCCACAAATGTGATGCTCCAGAAACTCAATCTGCTCAAAGGAAGGTCAGTTTTGTAGCTTCTGTAACGAGCTAAACTGTTTTCAGATGTGTGAACATGATTGCACAAGGGTTTTCTAATCATCAATTAGCCTTCTGAGCCAATGAGCAAACACATTGTACCATTAGAACACTGGAGTGATAGTTGCTGGAAATGGGCCTCTATACACCCATGTAGATATTGCACCAAAAACCAGACATTTGCAGCTAGAATAGTCATTTACCACATTAGCAATGTATAGAGTGTATTTCTTTAAAGTTAAGACTAGTTTAAAGTTATCTTCACTGAAAAGTACAGTGCTTTTCCTTCAAAAATAAGGACATTTCAATGTGACCCCAAACTTTTGAACTGTAGTGTATATCGTACACTTATTCAGCCTGTTGTTCACTATTTATTTATTTTAAATTGCCTTTCAAATGTCTATTCTTGGTGTTGGATTTTATCAAATAAATTTCCCCAAAAAATGTGACTTATACTCCAGTGCGACTTACATATGTTTTTTTCCTTCTTCATTATGCATTTTCGCCCGGTGCGATTGAAACTACGGAGTGACTTATAATCCGAAAAATACGGTAAGTGTATTTGTGAAACCCTGCACTGCAAAAGGTAAACATTTGGCAATAAGTACACCACTACTGTGTTATCTGTGCTACTATTTCTGATTGACTGTCACACAGCTTAATGTGCTCTTCAAAACACCCACTGGGACTTACCACAAAATATGGTACCCACCTTTAGTGGACTGACAAGGACAAAAAAATAAAATTCACGCAAGATTACCGGTAGTCGACAAATGTGGCCGCCATCAAGCAGAACGTCTTTGAAGGGGCACAACTGGAACAGCACCTCTGCCAGGCCATATGAAATAACCTGAGTGAACCCTTTTGTCAGACTGCTTCTCTCTTTGTCTCTGTGGGTGGAGGCGAGTCCACTAGCACTGGGGTTCTTAACCTTTTTGACATCGGGCAGTGCTGGCGGTAACGCACTTTTTGTGTCTTTTCATGCATTTAAATCAGAAAGGACGCACAATTACGGGAGCCCGCGCGTCCCATGGACGCAGATTTTTTTTAACCTACTGCCCCGTTTGCTTGTTTTTTATGTGATCGATTATCGCTTTCCGCCGGTGTTTTGTTTTATTTATATTTGCTGTGTCAAATTTCCATTCCCGTTAATTGCGTTTTTATTGGTCGTCAATTTTGATTTGCCGAAAGTTTTACCAATCACCAAATACTGCCTCAGTTTGCACTTGGACAACTTTAGCGCGAGGGGCCATCGAAAGAAAGACTTCATGGTAAACACTAAGGTGAGTGTAAAGTCAACCTTTTTTAACATCATGCTCTGCCATGTTTCCAGTAAATTACTTGTTTTACTCTTTGTGAGTCCATGGAAACTTCACTTTTATCTCCTGCAGGATCGACATCGTTCGAGGATGGAGACAGGCTAGCTGTTAGCTTCAAGCTAACCAGCACCCGACCAGACTCCTTCAACTCAAACCTTAAACAGGTGTATATGATCAAAAAACTAAACACATTCTTCAATAAAATAAAAGCAATGAGAAATAGTAAATTTCTCTAAATCATTCACACACACATAATTTCAATTAATTAAAGTGTGGCCTATTATTACTTTAAACGTGCACTATAAACATTTCCATATTTAAATAAGGCAAATAGTCCCCTTTTGCTAAATAAACATAAAGCACCTTACACACAAATACAAATTAACTTCAATAGTATGTAAGCTCCTGCAATACTTATTAAATACAATTCTAAAATTAATAAAAGCAGCAGTATCAATAATAATAACAATTATAATAATAATAGCTTGTTTAATGTTTTTAATCCAAAAATGTATAAACATTTTTTTTTTAGAATTAGCAAAAATCCAAACAATTGTATTTATTCATTTTTCTTCATTAATCGATTCTCGAAAATCGATTTAGAATCGGGATAAATAAAAATCACAATTTGGATGGGAATCTTTTTTTGAGCACCAGTACACCTCCTGGCGGAGGTTAATAAGTCAATGACCATTTGTCTAATCATTATAGAATGTTAGATATTTTTACGTATGAAACCATGAGCAATAGAAGACTGTAAGACGTCACCATACCTGCAACATGCAGCTGAGGCCGAACACCAGAGGACGATGCTGGGGACAGATGTAGAAGTCTGTGAATGGTGTCTGGGGCTGGCTGCCTCCGGCCGGCTGGGAGGTCGGAGTCGGGGGCAGAGCGTTGCCTTGCGGCGTCAAGATGCCGTGCGCCGGGTGCCCTCCACCCGCGCCGGGGCCCAGGCTGCCGTCGCTTAGCAACAGGTTGAGGCGGCGCGTGCAGAAGTAAGCCAGCCTGCGTGACAAGTAGGCTGACTGTACGAATTCCCCCGAGTACTGCGGGAGGAAGAGGCGATGCACTGCATTACTCACACACACGCAGTGACTTATGACATCGAATGAAACAAAATGAAAGGCTTGGGAATGGATGAAGGCATTCAGCTGATACGTGACAAACTTCTGACAGCCTGTCATATCAGCAATACCAACTTCAGTATGTGTGCGTGTGTGTGGTCCGGCAGCAGAAATGATGTGAGAATCGCGTACAATAAAATGGGCTGTCAGTCAAAAGGTCAGAAAGGTCCTACCTGCAGTAAAAGCGGCAGGAGGAGTCTCAGCAGCTCGTCTTCGCCGGGTCGGACCTTCTCAAAACACTCCAGCACCCAGGTCAGGAACTCGTGTCTGTCCAACATTCCATCCTGGTCACAAGAATTCATTTAAAAAACAACTTATTAAAATCTAAATCTCTTGCTCTACTATTAAAATATTACATTTCTACCATGACAAATAAATACAGGCAAGTAAATGACAGGGAGGAATATAGACACACTTAATAGACTTAGACTTCCTTTTATTGTCATTGAAATTTGAACTTTACAGTACAGATAAGAACAAAATGTTGTTGCATTAGCTCGTTGTAGTGCAGGATAAAAGAGCAATAAGGTGCAAATATAAATAAATAGATTACTGTACAGATAAATATATTGCACTTTTGCATATGCATCCAAGTTTATGGATGTGTGATTCTATCAATTTATATTCTTTATATTATATTTATTTGTCCATGACCACAATGTATGCCATTGTTTACGACACAGGACTACTCAAAAGTTTAGACAAGTCCATCCATCCATCCATTTTCTACCGCTTATCCCTCACTCAATAACACGAGCAAATTAGTAAAGACTTATTGACTCGTACTGTAACTTGATGGCAAACACATGAAATAGGACCTTTGAATCCAAATGAAAATGCATTGTAGTTGATGAGCACAATGTATCCTACCAGACATCATTCTGACGTTCTTGTGCTTTGAGGAAAACAAAATGAGACCCTGCAAATACAGTCTCACTGATCACTCTGTATGCACCGTGCCCCTCCTCCATGCACAGAGGCGAGCATTGTGACATCCTACTCTGTTCTGTCATTGAACGCACCGTAAAAACACTTTGACTCGTATTCCTCCGGGTATAGAACGGTCACTCTGTTCTAAGGGAGCACATTCAATATGCACAATTTAATATCTTAGTTGCTCAGACAGCAATGTGCTTATATAGGTTTAGATTGGGGTCTGTACGGTAGTTTCTTAATGGGGAAAGAGGTTAATGTCTCTTGTTTTCATGTTAGCATTTAAGCTAGCGAGGTGGCACCAGCCAACTAGTCTGTGAGTTTATCAAAGTACACTTATTAATCACATTTTTTTTTCATTTTAATTTGAAACAATAATACTAACAGTGAAGAGTTTTACTGCGGTTATCCTTAAAACCATTTATTGTTACATCCCTACTACAGACCAATATACTGTATAGTGCTGAGCTGACCTGAAACATGAACATGGCCAGCTTCTCGTTGTACTCCCACTGCTTTGTGGCCGTTTCCACGTCGGCGGGAGTGGCCGGGAGCGGCGAGCTGCAGCCTTGGTTCGGGAACTGCCTGTAGAACTCGGCCACCTTCTGAAGCTGCTCCCACAAGTACTTAGTTATGATCTGGGTCCATTCTAAATGCACACATAGAAATATACACATTTAAGTGGGAAATAAACACACATTCTGTGATGAACCAACGTGTTTTCCTCACCTATACAAGGATCAATCACATGTCTCTTCTTGACTTTAGTCTCTGTGATGGCCGCATGGTAAGCACAAGTCATCTTGATCATCCATGCTGAGCGCATGACAGGGACCAAGTACTTTGCCAAGTATCCGAAAACCTCCTCCTTCTTGCTAAAAATTGGCACCTGTGACAAGAACATGTTGTATATCAGTCATAATAAAGTAAAACTCTGAAAGCACAGTACCAACTTGACAGGAAATATATTGTACACCCACAAAAGCGATTAAAAAAAGGGCTTCGCTATACATCGTCTCCATGATCCAGAGAACTTATTGGCTCTTTTGCTCTAAAGTAAAGAATTCTTCATCGGGGCTCTCTTTAGCAGGACCTTGTGGAGGCGCACGCTCTTGGTGCTTATGTAAGAAATCAACAATGCTCTCAAGGGAGTGAGACCAACGCTGTAACATTTTTAAAACGGACTCGCGACAAATCTAGTGATTTTTTGTTGTTGTTATCGGACTCTTTTGGAGACCCTGGTAACCTACACCCCTGCTGCTTGCTTGTGACATTAAACAACATACAAACAAAAAGCAACATATGAAAGCCAACTCGTATGTCTCATTTATTTATTTTTTTTAAAAATTAAATCAACATAAAAAACACAAGATACACCTACAATTAGTGCACCAACCCAAAAAATTCCTTTACTCATTCACACTAAAGGGTTGTTTCCTTCTGTTATTAATATTCTGGTTCCTACAATATAGAACAATACAGTCTGCAAGGGATACAGTCCGTGAAGCACACATGATTGTGCGTGCTGCTGGTCCGCTAATAGTACTAACCTTTAACAGTTAATTTTACTCATTTTCATTAATTACTAGTTTTAATGTAACTGTGTTTGTATTGATTTACTTTTTTTTTTATTCAAGAAAATGTTTTATATTTATTTATCTTCCATCCATCCATTTTCTACCGCTTATTCCCTTCGGGGTTGCGGGGGGCGCTGGAGCCTATCTCAGTTTATTTTATTTAAAACATTTTTTAAAAGGACCCTATCTTCACCAGACCAGGTTGTCAATGAAATTAGATTGTTTAAAGGGTTCTTAAAACCAGGTCCAGTCCAGATCAGCCTTAGCAACACACACCTTAATTAATCTGCACTCAAAATTAGGGAACACAACAACAGATTGCATATAATCTGTAAACAAAATTACATTTTCAAAATAAACATTTATATACAGTCTAGATTATGTCCAGGTCAGGCTCAGCAACACACACCTTCATTTATGTACACTCAAATTAGGAAACACAACAACAGATTGCATATAATCTGTAAACAAAATTACATGATCAAAATAAGCATTTGAGGACTTCCCATCTTTTTTTATGTTTTTTGGCATCATTATCGGTTTCAACCATATAACTTTCTAAAGTTAAAAAATACTGAATAAATGTTTTAAAGAAAGTAATTCTAAGTGAATATCTGTTTTTGGCCTTAAAAATAAACCTTTTACAGAGTACTATAATTAAATTGACTAAAGCATGACTGTCAATGAACTCTCCTAAAATAACAGAAACCACATCAAGCTTCATAAACAAACCAGTCCTTAAACACATTTTTTCAACTTCCACCCAAAACGAAGACACAATATGACAATACCAAAACAAATGCAGGGTGGATTCAGACTCCTGACAACAAAATCGGCAATAATCTGACTCTGTCATATTCCATAGTTTTAAAATTTTTCCCGTGGGTAAGAAGTTATAAATAATTTTAATTTGACAATAACGATTTTGCACATCGATAGTAGTTTTGTAGATTAATTTGAATATTGCATCCCACGGCAACGGGCAGTCAAAAAAGTCCTCCCATTTTCCATGTGTGTTATATGGGGCAGCCTTCAGAGATTTCTTTATTAAATAAAAATTATAAATTTTTGTATTTATTTTAGTTCATTTGTTTCCATCTTTGCCCAATTACTCCAGTTAGTTGATTAAATGAAAGGCTTGAACAAGCATCACCTTACATAGTTCTAAATTCATCATACTCCATAATCTTACCATTCTCATTGATAATGTCATTGACAAAAATGATTCCTCTTTCAAACATATTTTTCCAAAAGAAAGGCTTTCCATCCATTACAATATTAGAGTTCATCCATATTATTTGCTGCAAAATGTCATCTCTTTTTTATGGCACATAAAATTGAAAACCCCACCATGAGTGGATTGTTTCCTTTATGAACCCCGCAATGTTTCCCAACAGACTCTCTACATAAGGAAAACGGGAGGGCATCACTTGTAAAAACGGATACAATTTATTTTGATACAGTACATGTTTTTTGTCCAACAGGACACTTGTGTGCCACTCAGTGTTTAAATACACCTTTGGAACAATTAAAGCTTTTAAAGACAGACACATAGCTTCAAGGTTAAGACGTTTCAGGCCCCCATGTTCATATTCATTGTACAAAACCTTTCTTTTGATCTTTTCTGGTTTGCCGTCCCAGACAAAATCGAAGACCCTCCGCTCATAAACCTTAAAAAAGTTTTGTGATGGAGCTGGTAATGACAAAAATAAATAAACAAATTGAGGAATAATTAAAGAGTTGACAATAGATATTTTACCATACAAGGTTAAGGATTTCCCTTTCCATAATTGCAGAATTTTATCCAGATTTCTTAGTCGATTATCGTAACTTACTGAGCCTAGATCTTCCAGATTCTCTGGGACAACAACACCAAGTATGTTAACTGGTCCATCTATCCACAAAACAGGCACTTTGCATTCCATTCGAAAGGACGTTCCCTTTAAATTTCCGATCCTTAATATTTTACATTCATCATAATTAAGCTTAAACCCAGATTGTTGTGAAAATGTCTAAAAGATTAAGAAGGTTCTGTAAACAATGAGGATTGGGGCTGATAAAGAAACTTATATCGTCTGCATACATTGTTATTTTACTTTCAATATTATTATTACTGAGCCCTTCAATATTTGTATTCAATTCTAACTTTAATCGCCAATTTTCCATAGCAATAATAAATAAGTATGGAGACAAAGGGCACCCTTGTTTTAGACCTCTTAATAGAGGTATTGTCCCAGAGATGTGTATAGCGTCTTGATCCAGTGTAATAAGGAGTTGCCAAAATTGAAAAAAAATAAGTTTTTACAAATAAAACTAAATTTATTTGTTTTGCTTTACATGTTTATTGTTCACTTTGTCTACCACAGCGTCCATAAACATTACATCCACATGCATTATGGTCTACTATGCAAAGCAGATGATCATGGATGGATAGCGTTATGGCCTACTATGCAAACTAGTTGATCACATCAATATATCAACATTTTGATGGTGCTTATGTAAGCAATCGACAATGCTTTTGCGGGAGTGAGACCAACGCTGTAAAATTTACCAGTGATGTTTTAATAAATGCTTGTGAAATCTCCCAGAAGACCGACCTCTAACTGTCCAACAAAAGCATGCAGATAGAGTCAAACAAATGTGTCTACAACTTAAAAGACTTTCGTTATTTATATATATATATATATATAGCGAATATCCAGACCCCTCTAAATTAGCGACTTTTGTTGGTGTTACTGGACACTTTGAGACCCAAGCACACTGGACCACTGCTATTTGCTTGTGACATTAAAACACACATCAACTTGTATGTCTACATTCATTTGTTTTGCTTTCAAGTTTATTGCTCACTTTGTCTCCCACAGCATCCAATAAAAATTACATCCACATGCGTTATGGCCTACTATGCAAAGTAGACGATCACATCAATATTTCAAGATTTTTACAATAAACTGAACCTGTGTAAAAAAAATTTTTTTAAAAAGACTAAAAAAACAAATTATTGTAGGATGTAATTATCTATTGTTTATTGCACAATTTAGCTAACGATGAGACTCTGCGGTAGCAATTTTATGCCACTTAAAAGAACTTTACGGCAAGAGCCGGCTGAAGCATTAATGTCAAAAACATTGCACAGGCGGAGAACACAATGGAAGCTAAAGGGAAGAGGAACTCATTTGTTTGGATTAAAAAGAGGCCGAACAACGGTAGGCTAGTCTGCAAAACATGCCGCCACCGAGGTCGTTGTTAGAGACTTGATGAGGTCTATTCTTTTCTTGCACTTGACGCCACAACATGAAGAGCAAACAGCACACAAACAATGGTAAAATGCGTCCAAGTGCTCACGTTAAAGCGTAACCGCGACGTGATGAAAAGAAAAACACACCAAAAAAAGGCACTGTCGATGACAAGCAGTTCCGCAAAACCGAGGAATTCCAGATGCTATCTTTGAGTTAATTTTTTGACATGGCCCTGGTAATCAGTGTCAAAAAGAAGGACTGGAGGTCATACTTTATTTAGTATTTTTAATTGACTTGTCCTTTTTATACATCCATCCATCCATCCATTTTCTACCGCTTATTCCCTTCGGGGTCGCTGGATCTCAGCTACAATCGGGCGGAAGGCGGGGTACACCCTGGACAAGTCGCCACCTCATCACAGGGCATATATATATATACATATTGTATATACATTATATATATATATATATATATATAAGCTTACGAAAAAATACTATGTCATGATATATATCGTTTATCCAGTAACATACTCTCAGCTGTGCTTTTACTTTTATGAATTCAATGATTCTTTGACACATAAAGTATCTTATGGCTTAACTACATGGTCCCAGGCACACCACACCAGTCATCAATCAAGACCATTGAGTGTCTTTATAACCGCGCCTTGAAAGTCCTAGACAAGAAGAGTATACGATATCATCATTGCCAAATTTTAACCAAATACAATATTTTAAGTTTTGCCAATTTTATTTTGTTACACACAGTCAAACTGGTTTTTAAATGTTTGGATAACTCTGCTCCCCAATTGCTCTGCAAGGCAATTACAAGACTGCAAAGTGGTACCAGATCTACCACCAGAGCAATGTCAAAAGGCAACTGCTGCGTTCCATTCCGTAGAACATCTTTTGCCCAGACTGCCTTTTCAATAAAAGTTCCACAACTATGGAACTCTCTACCTGACACTTTGAAAAGTATACCTGCACTTGTCACTTTCAAAAAACAAACAAAATTGTGGCTAGTTGAGCAACAATCGTGTTCCCATGTTTAGTTTTTACTAATTGGTGTTTATCTAGTCTGCACTTTGTCTGTGTTATTATTATTATTATTATTGGCTTTTATCTAGTTTGCACTACGTCTGTATTATTACTATTATCGACTCATCTTTGCCTTATTCTTTTTATTTTCCTATTTTAATGATGTTGGATCTGTGTTGTTGTTGTTGTTGGGGACAAGTGTTGTAAATTAGCTTTGGCTACAAACACTATGATGCATACATTGAATAACTGTTTCAGATATCTATGTTTCTGTATCTGTCCCTATTTCAAATAAATCTTTATATATATATATATATTTGTCCATATAAAAGGATGGACTGATAAACGATATTAATGACAACCGCGGTAAACTCCCAACGATTAGCATTGCCATTTTAAATAAAAAATAATCGAAAAAACTTGATTATTAATGAATTGACTGGCACTAGGTCACGAGCTTAAATGCTAACGTGAAAACAAAGAGCATTTCCCCTTTAAGAAAGAACATACCCCAATTTAAACTTATATAAACACATTGATTTCTGAGCAACTAAGATATTCAACTGTGCACATTGAACCTACAAGTTGTGCAGATATACTCGGAGGAAAACGAGACGGAGGTGTTTTTCAAGGACAGCTGAACAGAGTAGGATGCAACAACGCCGCCAGAAATAATAAATAATAAAACATTTTATTTGCTGTGTGTGCTACAGTACAAGCCAATATTTAGAACAACAAAGGTTTAGCCATTAAAACAGATGAAACAATAAGACTAAAACACTATCATGCTTATAAGAAACACAAAACACGCAAAATACTAGCTTTTCTAACAGTGTGTTTATGTATTTTAGTTATTAAAAGAAATAATTTAATAATACAGCCACAAAGATAAACGTGATAATTTTGGTCATGATAACTGTGATATGAAGTTTCCATATTGTTACATCCCTAGTCCATACCGCACAGCACTACTTGGTAGTCTATGTAGTTGTTTAAAGTCAGCACTTTATCTGTCATTGTCGGGCTGGGCGATAAAACAATATCAATATATATTGCGATAACAAATGTGTTCTATAAAACATTTGATTTTTTTTTTTCCTTCATCGTCGGAAGAAACCTGAAGTTGCAAAGCAAGGTTGGTTGCATGAAGAAATGCACTCGCTCTCTGGTAACCGTGAAACGCAGGAAGTGATCATTGATTGGTGGGAGTGACACGCTAACAGCCAATCAGGTAACGGTATCAACTATCGAGTTTGGTTGCGCCAACATCTTGTCTCGCAGTTGATTCTTTGCATGGAATGCATAAGAAGAGAAACTAAAAATGAGTGCTGCAGAGAGCAAAGAACTTGTGGACAAAATAGGAAAAGTCACCTGGACAGTATGGCAGTTTTTTTAATGTATTTTTTAAAACGGACTGCGAGTCAGACCAATGTGGTCTGTAAATGATGCATGGTGCTCATCCCCACCAAGACTGGTAATACCACACCATATCACCCTTTAGAGCACAGCCATACCTCCCTGGCACTAAATCTGCAGAAAACAGTTTTTCTCAGGTTTCTCTATGTTTACATTTTCACACTTTGCACCATTTTATTACTGTTTTATTTTTTATTATTTTATCTTATAAAGCATTTCTTACGCATTCCCTCTTTTTGCACCTAATGTTAAGAGTTTATTGTTACGTCTTCAATGTGATTTTTAGAATTTTGTTTACACTGATTGTTTTCCATGACTGTGTTGAAATTTCCTTTCCTTTCTCTCTTGATTATAACCACAGGAAGGTTACACTTTAAATAAAAATGTTCACATCTCATATTTTTATCTCCTGGTCCTTATTTTAAATAGATCATAAAATATCAACGATTATAGATATATCGACCAATGTAAAACACTTAAATCATGATACAGTTTACAGCCATATTTTGAAAGATACTCCTGTCCGTTCTGTAACCACCAATGAGGATTTAAAAGAAATGATGTAACAGGAAAACAAACCAACTAACTGTGATTATGCAACAGTGCTAAACCAATTGTAAATCAGTCAATTGATGACAATCCCAGAGACCTTCCTACCTTCTTTGCCAGCTGTGTGAGAGGTTTAGTCCCTGCTAAGTCTGTGAACCAGTTATTGACAGAGCTCTGCGACCTCGCTGTGACAAGCCAGAAATTATCCTTCTGGTTGACTTGCGGCTTACGCTTCCCCGTATCCGCAAAGGTGTTGTAGCGCAGCTTTGCTGCAATGATGCTGCTGAAGTTGGAACTGATCTGTGGAGGAGAAAAGATAGGTTGACAAGTAGGAATAGGACACTTTGGTGGAATTAAGAGGAGAAGACTGTTCAGTCAAGTCACATTGATTCGGTTGAAGTTGACATTTTTGGCACTGCCGTGTTCATCGCCGGACACTGCTGGCTGGTTGTTGAATCCTTGCTTGACATTCAACGCAGTCAGTTCATCCTGGGAAAGTACACACACACACATATATATATATATATATAAATATATCAAAACCAGGCAACATTTTGTACTTTTGTGAAAAATCTAATGATTTCTGCTAAGATTGCTGCCTTTTAAAGGGGACTTATTATGATTTTTTAAAACATTTTTACACACGTCCTTGTGGTTGACATAACATGTAATAGTGGTTCTTTGGTCAAAAGGTTATGTTGTTTTACTAGGGATGTAACAGTATTTTAGATACCGTGGTACTGCAGTTTCAAAGTCCTGACAATAATTCCGCGACGTGTGACGGTGTCAAACAAAAACTAGGTGAGTGTAGTTTTTTTCTGGCGGTTTTGCTTTGGCCGGTCTGAAAATAAACTACATCTACCATAATCCTCTGTGCAGTGCGAGGCCGACAAGGTGTGGAAAAAGGTAAGACGATGGGGGAAGATGATTTTAAAAAAGTCGATCTCAGACTGGGCCCAGTCTGGAGTGAGAAACAAAACTCCATAGCAAAGCGCATACTTTTTACTGTCATATTTTTATTCTTATTGTTACTTTTTATTTTTAATCTCATTGTTATATTTTCTATTTTATTTCCATTTATACCCCCATTATTTACTTTTTAAATTTGATCTCAATTCTGTACACAGCTGCTGGAGTTTAAATTTTCCTGAGGGAACTCTCCTGAAGGAATCAATAAAGTACTATCTATCTGTCATATACATATTATAACATACAACTCAAGACTTGCAACGAGGGGTGGAGGGTCGGGCATCCGGCTCGAAGCTGCCAGCCACTAGGGGCGCTGCTCTGTGTTCTATTATACCACGTGGGGTGAAGCGTCGAAAGGCGTGGGATGGGGGTGGTATGTGTGTGTGGCGTGTATTTATATTTATTTATAGGTGTGTGTAAACCTGCAGTGCGACTGGTGCTCTCGCAAACGTGATAACACAGACAGTCAGTCTAACAAAAGTCAACAACAGGTGTGTGTCCATGAGAGACAGGGAAGGAGTTTGTTGCGTCTTCGCTGCACTGTCCTCCGGGAGTGTCTTGAATCAGCAACCTTGCCTTGTTGCTTGCAGCCAGGGAAAACAATCCAGATTAGAATGTTTGTGTTTGAGCGAGCAAAATAAATGTAAACTTTCACTCTTAATTGTCTATTTCTGGTCCACAAATTCATCATATTTCACCATCAGAGCAGCCGGCGTCTCCAAGATGTTTTCACATTTGCAATGTAGTCTAAAATCACAAAAGTCTGAGTGCCCACGGTTCTGCTCGTATCCTCCAATCATTTGTGGCAGCTTTAAGATACTTTGAATAGCTGCCAGCATCTTTCAAATTTGTCGATTCACCAGAGCAATGCATACTCCAATCAGCAGATGTCCTGTTATTACGATTCTGAATAGGTAGATATCTTCAATGTCTTCGACTGACAGGGTCACCAGGCACGCGACTCTCTTATCCCAAGAATCCGTCTAGTATCCAGCAACAAGCGTTCCATCAGGACTGACAGGTTCCCCCAAACCTGGGATCTTGTCAATTTCGTTGATAGGCAAGTTGATCAATTCCATTGTTTAGATTTTAGAGAGCAGTGCAAAAAGAGTTTTCCATTTCCTAAACATTTAAAGGCCTACTGAAATGATTTTTTTTATTTAAACGGGAATAGCAGATCCATTCTATGTGTCATACTTGATCATTTCGCGATATTGCCATATTTTTGCTGAAAGGATTTAGTAAAGAAAATTGACGATAAAGTTCGCAACTTTTGCTCGCTGATAAAAAAAAGCCTTGCCTGTACCGGAAGTAGCGTGACGTCACAGGAGCTAGTATTCCTCACAATTCCCCATTGTTTACAATGGAGCGAGAGAGATTCGGACCGAGAAAGTGATGATTACCCCATTAATTTGAGCGAGGATGAAAGATTTGTAGATGGGGAACGTTACAGTGAAGGACTAGAGAGGCAGTGATGGACGTATCTTTTTTCGCTCTGACCGTAACTTAGGTACAAGCTGGCTCAGTGGATTCCACACTCTCCTTTTTCTGTTGTGGATCACGGATTTGTATTTTAAACCACCTCGGATACTATATCCTCTTGAAAATGAGAGTCGAGAACGCGAAATGGACATTCAGTGCCTTTTATCTCCACGACAATACATCGGCGAAATGCTTTAGCTACGAGCTAACGTGATAGCATCGTGCTTTAACTGCATATAGAAACAAAAAAATAAACCCCTGACTGGGAGGATGGATAGAAAATCAACAATACTATTAAACCGTGGACATGTAAATACACGGTTAATGCTTTCCAGGCTGGCGAAGGTTAACAATGCTGTGCTAACGACGCCATTGAAGCTAACTTAGCAACTTAGCAACGGGACCTCACAGAGCTATGCTAAAAACATTAGCTCTCCACCTACGCCAGCCAGCCCTCATCTACTCATCAACACCCGTGCTCACCTGCGTTCCAGCGATCGGCAGAAAGACAAAGGACTTCACCCGATGCGTTTGGCGGCCGGAGACGTAGGAAGTCAAGGTGAGGTCGCCGGCTAGCGCGGCTAGCGCTCCAACAAAGTCCTCCTGGTTGTGTTGCTGTAGTCCGCTGCTAATACACCGATCCCACCTACAACTGTCTTCTTTGCAGCCTTCATTGTTCATTAAACAAATTGCAAAAGATGTCCAGAATACTGTGGAATTATGAAATGAAAACAGAGCTTTTTGTATAGGATTCTACGGGGTACCATAACTTCCGTTACTCTGACTTCGTCACGCGCATACGTCATCATACCGCGACATTTCAGCCGGATATTTCCCGGGAAGTTTTAAATGTCACGTTATAAGTTAACCCGGCCGTATTGGCATGTGTTGCAATGTTAAGATTTCATCATTGATATATAAACTATCAGACTGCGTGGTCGGTAGTAGTGGCTTTCAGTAGGCCTTTAATCAAAGTCAATCCATAACTTTTTGAGTTATGGTGCTAACAAACAGGACAAACCCTGGCAAAATCATAATTACTTTGGTAGAGGTAATAAAGTCTGCGTACTGCAAAGCAAAGCGCTACTTTAGTCTCGAGCGTTTCCAAAGTGACACAGAGCCGGTCATGGCGCACCGCGAGAAAAATGAGACGCTACTTGATAAACCACTACCCGGAAAAGATATTTGAAGCCTGAGAAGCTAGACATCAATTTTTGAGGTATTTACATTATTAAAAGTTAAATTGTCAGTTAACTCTTCAGAGAAACAGCATTTTCCAAACTGATATAAAAAAAAGTCCACAGCAGAGGACACTGCTTCTCAGGAAGTAAAAGTTATTGTTTTACACTTGTGGATGTTTTGATTGTCATTTTAAGACAGTCAACTGTAAGGTTTTTTTTTTATATTTGCTTGTAATGTTCCTGCATTATTCTTTGCACTTAAACATAAATGTTTTGTAGTAATGAATATGATTACAACATTTGAGTATTATGTTTGTGTTCGATTACAGGAAGGGTGTTTATCCTAAACATCCCTGCCACTTCATTATACACACTATGGTATTTTTTTAAAATGTTTTTGACAATTCTACTGTGGCCTTAATACAGTGGTTCTTAACCTTGTTGGAGGTACCGAACCCCACCAGTTTCATATGCACGTTCACCGAACCCTTCTTTAGTGAAAAATAACTTCTTTTTTCTTCTTCTTCAAATTCAAGACAAAGTAATGTTTTTTTTTTACTAGTGCACAAAATGAACCGTGTATGAACATCACCTTGTTCAAAGAACAAAACCAACACAGTGCATGAACTCACAACAAATTACACACTTGCAAATCAGATGGAAAACTAGAGGGAACATTGTTTGGGGGTATCCATAATACTTAGACTTAGACTTATTTTTTTATTGTCATTCAAATGTTAACTTTACAGTACAGATACGTCGATAGGGAGAAGTTTTTATTTACACGATTGATTGATTGATTGATTGAATGAAACTTTTATTAGTAGATTGCACAGTACAGTACACTTCCTTTCCCTCCTCCGCCCGCATAGTCTCCTTGTCGTGCCGACAACAAACCACGGTGAGCCCGCTGGTCCCGCTATATAATCTTAGATGTTGTGATGTGGTGTAAATCACTTAAAAACAGATGGCTGGTGGTGGTCACCAATGTCCATAAGGACCGAAAGTGCAAAATAAAAGCAAGAGAGCTAAAAATCTACAAAACATGGCTGCCTGGTCGGGGACTAAGGCTATGTCTACACTAAGCCGGATAACCCCTTAAACGAAAAATTATTTAGCCTAAGGCCCCGTTTCAGCCACACTAAACCAGCGTTTAAGGCCACCCTCCTCGGACACGGGTAAGTGCACCGTCTATTTCTTGAATCTCCGGTTCTTAGCTATGTATGGACTCATTGATTGTTTACAAACTGAGTTCGGAGAGGAAGTGGAGTCAGAAAGACCGCGCCCCACACAGGAAGTGACGTCGGAAAGAATGCGCCACAGCCAGCTTCATAACAACCGGAGCTAACCACTGGAAAGATGGCGGCGAGTCATCCAGACATGCCCGTGTTTCTCCTTCTTCTACATGTACAGACGCTTGTGGAAATTACACATGAATACCTTAAGAGAAGAAAACTCACGATTGCAGCTATTTCGGATACAACACTTTTAAGATGGCAAGAGAACTTTCGAAAGTCCAGGTCAACTTACCGAAAAACTTTGTCCATTTGTCGAAGGAGAGACAACGAGAATGCGTGGATTGGATAAACAAGGTAGCGTGTGCTTTGTATTACCTGGCCGACTAGTGAAGACTACGGAAAACATTGAATGCATTTGGACTGGCAAAGCAGACTGTATCAGTTACTGTCCGCCATGTATGTCGCGGACTCAACGTCTAGGTCCAGAGTATATAAAGTCACCAAAAAGGAATGGACAATGAAGATGAAGGCAAAAGAGTGAGGAGTGTCCTGACCAGAAATCTAGATCCCTAGATTAATTGTTGTAAAATGTTCTTTATCACGTTTATTTTCACATGTCCATTAAAGATTTGATTAATTTATGATGGCTCAGGTATGATTCACTACAATAGGGCCCCGCAGCGCACTGGATTCCAGTTGGACCCTGACTTAAACTAATTGAAAAACTTATTCGGGTGTTACCATTTAGTGGTCAATTGTACGGAATATGTACTTTACTGTGCAATCTACTAATAAAAGTTTCAATCAATCAATCAAAAAGTTAATTGAAATACCACAACACTAGATATTTTTCAGATAAATTAAATTTAATTCAAGAACTTGCACACAAAGCAACACTGGAGGTGACTATGACGTGCGCCTTTCCTGCGCATGCGTACTAGTTTACGTTGCGCCGGCAGACGGGGGGGGGGGGGGGGGAAGAAGGGTCTTAAACGACCATTGTGTGTGTGTGGACAAGGATAAGGTTAGGTGGGATTTACCCTGGATAACCTTCGCCGGCTTATTGTAGAAGGAGCCTAAGACAACACCGTCACCTTCCCGCGGCAAAATAAAGAATGATTTTCCTAAAAAATACTTTTAAATGGATCGGTGCCTACTGTGTCCGGCAATAGACCATTTAGTAAGACAACATAATCCATTATTACGTTAGCAATGTAGCTCATAGCTTAGCTTATTGTTTACAAGGAGTCGAAGCAGCAGTGCAGTGGACTTATTAACATGATAAGAATAGAAAACCATGTTATTGTCCATATACACATGTATATGTCCAGGATCTAGCATTGGAGAGATACATACTCTGTAGAGGTTTAACCTGAGCGTACAGTACCAGACTTGCAGCTGGGCTTCCTTCCTTTCCCTCCTCCGCCCGCATAGTCTCCTCGTCGTGCCGACGACAAACCACGGTGAGCCACGCTGGTACCGCAATATCATCTGAGATGTTTTCAATCAATCAATCAATCAATGTTTATTTATATAGCCCTAAATCACAAGTGTCTCAAAGGGCTGCACAAGCCACAACGACATCTGCGGTTCAGTGCCCACATAAGGGCAAGGAAAAACTCACAACCCAGTGGGACGTCGATGAGAATGACTATGAGAAACGTTGGAGAGGACCGCAGATGTGGGTAACCCCCCCGCCCCCTCTAGGGGAGACCAGATGCAATGGATGTCGAGTGGGTCTAACATAATATTGTGAAAGTCCAGTCCATAGTGGATCTAACATAATATGGGTTATGGGTTATACTTGTATAGCGCTTTTCTACCTTCAAGGTACTCAAAGCGCTTTGACACTATTTCCACATTTACCCATTCACACACACATTCACACACTGATGGCGGGAGCTGCCATGCAAGGCGCTAACCAGCAGTCATCAGAGGCAAAGGGTGAAGTGTCTTGCCCAAGGACACAACGGACGTGACTAGGAAGGTAGAAGGTGGGAATTGAACCCCAGTAACCAGCAACCCTCCGATTGCTGGCACAGCCACTCTATCAACTTCGCCACGCCGTCCCCTAATAATAGTGAGAGTCCAGTCCATAGTGGGGCCAGCAGGAGACCATCCCGAGCGGAGACGGGTCAGCAGCGCAGAGATGTCCCCAACCGATACACAGGCGAGCGGTCCACCCCGGGTCCCGACTTTGGACAGCCAGCACTTCATCCATGGCCATCCATGGTTTTGTTGTGGTGAAAGTCACTTAAAACAGATGGCTGGTGATGGTCACCAATGTCCGTAAGGTCCGAAAGTGCAAAATAAAAGCTAAAAAACTACAAAACATGGCTGCCGGTTCGGGGACTAAGGTTTACTCAGCGTGAAGGGGTGTGGTGAGGAGGGGTTCATTCGCATCTACTGTAAAAACACCCCCTCTCAAAACTACTTATTTTAATGGAGGGCCAAAAAGTAGCTTGAAGATGGTATGTAAAACATAATCGATGCAAATATTTCACCAAACAAACCATTACATGTTATGTAAACCACAAGGAAGTGTTTTAAATATCCATCCATCCCTCCATCTTCTTCTGTGTATCCGAGGTCAGGTCGCGGGGGCAGCAGCCTAAGCAGGGAAGTCCAGACTTCCCTCTCCCCAGCCACTTCGTCCAGCTCCTCCAGGTGGATCCCGAGGTGTTCCCAGGCCTGCCGGGAGACATAGTCTTCCCGACGTGTCCTGGGTCTTCCCCGTGGCCTACTACCGCTCGGAGGCGTTCGGGTGGCATTCTGACCAGATGCCCGAACCACCTCATCTGGTTCCTCTCAATCAATCAATCAATCAATCAATCAATGATTGATGACCATAGGTGAGGATGGGAACGTAGATCGACCGGTAAATTGAGAGCTTTGCCTTCCGGCTCAGCTCCTTCTTCACCACAACGGATCGATACAGCGTCCGCATTACTGAAGACGCCGCACCGATCCGCCTGTCGATCTCACGATCCACTCTTCCCTCACTCGTGAACAAGAGTCCGAGGTAATTGAACTCCTCTACTTGGGGCAGAGTCTCCTCCCCAACCCGGAGATGGCACTCCACCCTTTTCCGGGCGAGAACCATGGACTCGGACTTGGAGGTGCTGATTCTCATATAAATATAGAACATAAATTATAATATGACCCCTTCAAGGAAGGCAGGATTGTTTCACAAACATCTTCGCAACGCCTCCACGGTTTGACTTCAAATTTTCAAGAATTATGCAGATCCCAAATACACAACAGGTAAGACAAGTTCGTTTTGCATAATAGAGCCTCTATAAAACTTAGCAGCTAAGCAATATGATATTGTACTTCTTTTGTTCAGCCCTCTATGGTTTCTGTTTAGCTTGCTGCCACGCAAAACTTAGCAACAGAGTTATCATTTAGAATAAACTGCAGAGAATAGATCAGCATCCAATCCAGTTTCCATTAGCATGTATACTAAATATACACTATATTGCCAAAAGTATTTGGCCACCCATCCAAATGATCAGAATCAGGTGTCCTAATCATTTGGCCCGGCCACAGGTGTATAAAATCAAGCACTTAGGCTTGGTGACTGTTTCAACAAACATTTGTGAAAGAATGGGCCGCTCTCAGTGATTTCCAGCGTTATAGGATGCCACCTGTGCAACAAATCCAGTCGTGAAATTTCCTCGCTCCTAAATAGTCCAAAGTCAACTGTGGGTTTTATTATAAGAACATGGAAGAGTTTGGGAACAACAGCAACTCAGCCACCGAGTGGTAGGCCACGTAAACTGACAGAGAGGGCTCAGCGGATGCTGAAGCGCATATTGCAAAGAGGTCGCCGACTTTCTGCACAGTCAGTTGCTACAGAACTCCAAACTTCATGTGACCTTCCAATTAGCCCACGCACAGTACGCCGAGAGCTTCATGGAATGGGTTTCCATGGCCGAGCAGCTGCATCTAAGGCATACATCACCAAGTCCGATGCAAAGCGTCGGTTGCAGTGGTGTAAAGCATGTCGCCACTGGACTCTAGAGCAGTGGTTCTTAACCTTGTTGGAGGTACCGAACCCCACCAGTTTCATATGCGCATTCACCGAACTCTTCTTTAGTGAAAAATAAAAAAAAATTTTTTTTCAAATTCAAGAAAAAGTTATGTTTTTTTTACTGGTGCACAAAATGAACTGTGCATGAACATCACCTTGTTCAAAGAACAAAACCAACACAGTGCATGAACTCACAACAAATTACACACCTTACACACATTACCATGAATTGATTAAATAATATTATTCGGGTGTTACCATTTAGTGGTCAATTGTACGGAATATGTACTGTACTGTGTAAACTGTACTGTTTCATATAATGTATTCTCTTCCTTTGCAATCTACTAGTAAATGTTTCAATTGATCAATCAAACAACCTGCAAATCAGATGCAAAATTAGAGGGAACATTGTTTGGGGGTATCCATAATACGCCGATAGGGAGAAGTTTTTATTTATACAATAAGTCGGATGTGTCTTTACCTCCGCCGAACCCCTAGGGTTCGATCGAACCCCGGTTAAGAACCACTGCTCTAGAGCATTCGAGACGCCTTCTCTGGAGTGATGAATCACCTTTTTAGATCTGGCAATCTGATGGACGAGTCTGGGTTTGGAGGTTGCCAGGAGAACGGTACATTTCGGACCGCATTGTGCCGAGTGTGAAATTTGGTGGAGGAGGAATTATGGTGTGGGGTTGTTTTTCGGGAGTTGGGCTTGGCTCCTTAGTTCCAGTGAAAGGAACTTTAAATGCTCCAGGATACCAAAACATTTTGGACAATTCCATGCTCCCAACCTTGTGGGAACAGTTTGGAGCGGGCCCCTTCCTCTTCCAACATGACTGTGCACCAGTGCACAAAGCAAGGTCCATAAAGATATGGATGACAGAGTCTGGTGTGGATGAACTTGACTGGCCTGCACAGAGTCCTGACCTGAACCCGATAGAACAGGGGTCACCAACCTTTTTGAAACCAAGAGCTACTTCTTGGGTACTGATTAATGCGAAGGGCTACCAGTTTGATACACACTTAAATAATTTGCCAGAAATAGCCAATTTGCTCAATTTACCTTTAACTCTATGTTATTATTAATAATTAAGGATATTTATCTTTGTGGAAACACTGATCATCTTAATGATTTCTCACAATAAATATATATAGAAACAGATAAATATCAATATGCAACACTTCATTTTTATATTTTCTCTAAGTGCACATTTTTCAAATTGAACATTTTCAAATGATCACTTCTAAGACAGTCTTGTGAAATCACAATATTCCATTTTAGCTAGCTAGCCACTAACATTTTTTAACAAATCATGAATTACTTTGCACGATGTTTGTACAAATAATAACTCATGTAAAATACAAAAGTCAACTCTCAAATTTTTAAATAAATCATGTCACATTTTGAACTGGACACCAAATCTGTTATCTGTTTCTTTGTCAGTTAGTGAAGACCAAGTCTTTAAAATATTTTCTTGGATTTTCAAATTCTATTTGAGTTTTGTCTCTCTTAGAATTAAAAATGTCGAGCAAAGCGAGACCAGCTTGCTAGTAAATAAATACAATTTAAAAAATAGAGGCAGCTCACTGGTAAGTGCTGCTATTTGAGCTATTTTTAGAACAGGCCAGCGGGCTACTCATCTGGTCCTTACGGGCTACCTGGTGCCCGCGGGCACCGCGTTGGTGACCCCTGCGATAGAACATCTTTGGGATGAATAAGAACGGAGACTAAGAGCCAGGCCAACATCGGTGTGTGACCTCACCAATGCGCTTTTGGAAGAATAGTGGTAAATTCCTATAAACACACTCCGCAACCTTGTGGACAGCCTTCCCATAAGAGTTGAAGCTGTAATAGCTGCAAAAGGTAGGACCGACATCATATAGAACCCTATGGGTTAGGAATGGGATGCCACTTCAAGTTCATATGTGAGTCAAGGCAGGTGGCCAAATACTTTTGGCAATATAGTGAATAAGTGAATTAAAAAAGGAGATCACTTTGCATGTTTAACCAACTGAACTTTTTTAAATCCCCCCACCTCCCCAGACGAACGCATTTTGCCGGCATAACAACAACGTCACTCCAAAGTGTGTCGCATTCGTTGCTAGAATAGCAAAGCCTTTTCTCTATTCAACTATTGCAGCATTTAGAGTGACAAGTCCGCTAAAAGGTGTTGTTCATTGTTGTTATTGCCAGGCCCTGCTCGGCTGCTGCTAGGGGCTAGCTCATAACAGGCTAGCCGCTGCTAGCTAGCGGAGAGTAGCCTCTTCGCTCGGCAACTTTCCCTTAAAACTGACTTTTTGATGCACACCGTGGAGGGTCGTCTCACCTCTTTCTGTTTGGGATCTTGCGGATAAACATCCGGAGGCCCGAGCCGGGGCCGCTTTAGTGGCCGGTGTTCGTAGCTGAGTATTCCAAAGGCAGCCATCATCCAGCGGCATCACAGCCAGACCTCCGCTACGCTCAGCACTACCATAAGCACTTCCGGTAGGATCCCGGCGCTTCAAAATAAAATGATTATTAGTTGATCAAGGACCACCAAAATGTATATAAAAATCCTTTATTCTCTATGACATTTATATAACATTTCTACATCGTCATTTCAAATTAGCATGAAATGTGAACGCTCATACATAAATACAACTGATAAAATAGTATTTTGAAGAATGATGTGAATAATCATCAACCTGTATTTTATGTGTATGAGAATCAATGAACTCCAGTAGCACAAGACCCAACAGAGATGTTCATATAAGAAATAAATCAATAGAAGCCTTGAATGATTTGAGAGAAGACATAAAGACACAAAAATGGGGACGGCGTGGTGCTGTTGGGGGAGTGGCCGTGCCAGCAACCTGAGGGTTCCTGGTTCAATCCCCACCTTCTATTAACCTCGTCACGCCCGTCGTGTCCTTGAGCAAGACACTTCACCCTTGCTCCTGATGGGTCGCGGTTAGGCCCTTGCATGGCAGCTCCCGCCATCAGTGTGTGAAGGTGTGTGTGAATGGGTGAATGTACAAGTATAACCCATTTATCATTTAAAAATGGGATGAAGTGTACAAAGACGTTGTGAATAATTCCCATGACTCATTTATAAATACAGTCGTGGTAAAATACAATAGTAAAATATACTGTATCTTAAAAGAAGTGCATAATATATCACCTAAAATACTTAAATATAATAAATAAATGAAAAATGTATAAAACAAGAAATAAAAACGACCAAGATAACCTGTCTAACCATATATATATATATATATATATATATATATATATATATATATATATATATATATATATATATATATATATATATATATATATATATATATATATATATATGTCTTAATTAGATTATCCAAAAAAATAGTGCTCGATACCGTGGTAGAGCGTAATATGTATGTGTAGGAAAAAAATCACAAGACTATTTAATCTCTACAGGCCTGTTTCATGAGGGGTTTCCTCAATCCTCAGGAGATTCTCCTGAGGATTGAGTATATATATATATATATATATATATATATATATATATATATATATATATATATATATATATATATATATATATATATATATATATATATATATATATATACATGTATATGTATGTATATATACATGTATATGTATGTATATATACATGTATATGTATGTATATATACATGTATATGTATATATATGTGAGAGACCATTTTAAAGACCTTGGAAAATTGTAAGGAATAAAAATAATATATATGTATATACAAAAATAAATACAGTAATTATTTATTACACTATAATACAATCTCTGGAAAAACTGATGGAATCCTCAGACTTGGAGAGGATTTTAATTCACTTGTTAAATGGTGTAGAACAAAAGCCGATAACAGACGTGACACAAGACTATAGTCATTTCAAATATCAAATTTCACTAAAAGAAATCAATAAAATGAATTGTGGTTGTTGGTAACAGTTTTAGTTTTAGATCAAGCAAAGTAAAATTAAAATATGGAATTAATCGCTCAATCCTGAGGAAAGAATTATGGAATCACCATTTATGTTTTAATTTCCAAAACTAACACCTGCACCAGATTAAATCTGTCCAGTAGTCTACAGTTCACACCTTGGAGAGCTGTTGCACCAGGTGGATTGACATGAATCATGGCCCCAACATGCGAGATTTCAACTGAAACAAAGAAGAGGATTATCAAACTTCTTCACGCAGTGTTGCAAAAGATTTGGATTGTTCAGTCAGCTGAGTCTGAAGTCTGGACCACGTACAAACAACGCGGGAAGGTTGTAAAAGGCAAGTAGACCAAGGAAAACATCTAAGTGTCTCGACAGAAAACGTCAAGCTATTGAAAACAGAAAATGCACAGCAAAACAAATGAAGAACAAATTGGTGGATGAAGTCACCGTCTGAGTTCCGAACTGTAAGAAAGGAAATGGGATTTACAGAAAAGCTAAATGGAAGCTGTCATTAACATCTAAAGAGAGAAAGACAAGGTTCCAATGGGCCAAGGAAAAGCAATGGTGGACTATGGATGACTGGATGAAAGTCATATTCTGTGATGAATCATGAATCTGCGTTGGCCAAGGTGATGATGCTGCAACTTTTGTTTGGTGCCGATCTAATGAGATTTATGAAGACGACTGCCTGAAGAAAACATGCACATTCCCACAGTCATTGATTATATGGTGCTGCATGTCAGGTAATGATGGCTGTCATTACATCTTCACTACATACGTACGTTTATATTGACTTATTGGACACTTTTCTTAATCCATTAATGGTTTAAGAAAAAAAGGATGTTTGGGGACAATGACATAATTTCGCAAAAACTGTAAAAAAAAAAAAAAAGTTCCTTGAAGAAAGACACATGAGGTCAATTCCACGGCCTGCAAATAGTCCGGATCTCAATCCAATGGAAAATGTGAGGTGGAAATGAAAGAAAATGGTGGATGACAAGACTCCAACATGCAAAGTTGGGGCGGCATAGCTCGGTTGGTAGAGTGGCCGTGCCAGCAACTTGAGGGTTCCAGGTTCAATTCCCGCTTCCGACATCCTAGTCACTGCCTTTGTGTCCTTGGGCAAGACACTTTACCCACCTGCTCCCAGTGCCACCCACACTGGTTTAAATGTAACTTAGATATTGGGTTTCACTATGTAAAGCGCTTTGAGTCACTAGAGAAAAGCGCTATATAAATATAATTCACTTCACTTCATCTGAGCAGAGAAAATTGGAGCAAGATTGATGAAGAGTCTGGTTTGTCACTCGTTAGGTCCATGCCTCAGAGACTGCAAGCTGTTATAAAAGCCAGAGGTGGTGCAACAAAGTACTAGTTGCGTTGTAGTGTTATTCTGTTAGATTTTCATGTTTCTACCATTTTATTGATTTCATTTAGTGTTTCTTAAGGTCAGAAAGTAGCCGTTTGAAATGACTGTAATTTTGTGTCATGTCTGTTTATCTGTTTTTTTTTCCCTACAAAATTAAACAACTGAATTAAAATCTTTCAAGTCTGTTAATTTCATATTTTTTTCCAGGGGAAATTAGAAATAAAAAAAACATTTTATTTAAAGGGGAAAAGTGTAAATACTAAACTCTCAATCAGTTGCAAAGTTACAGTCGTAACTTATAAAGAACATAATAATGTCATGGCTGTCTTGAGTTTCCAATACTTTCTACAACTCTTATTTTTTGGTGATAGAGTGATTGGAGCACATACTTGTTGGTCACAAAAAACATTCATGAAGTTTGGTTCTTTTATGAATTTATTATGGGTCTACTGAAAATGTGACCAAATCTGCTGGGTCAAAAGTATACATACAGCAATGTTAATATTTGGTTACATGTCCCTTGGCATTTTTTGTTTCATCTGACATCACATGGACAAAGATAAGACCTTCTGGAGGAAAGTTCTGTGGTCAGATGACACAAAAATTGAGCCGTTTGGCCACAATACCCAGCAATATGTTTGAGGAGAAAAGTTGAGGCCTTTAATCCCAAGAACACCATTCCTACCGTAAAGCATAGTGGTGGTAGTATTATGCTCTGGGCCTGTTTTGCTGCCAATGGAACTGGTGCTTTACAGAGAGTAAATGGGACAGTGAAAAAGGCGGATTACCTCCAAATTCTTCAGGACAACCTAAAATCATCAGCCCGGAGGTTGGGTCTTGGGCGCAGTTGGGTGTTCCAACAGGACAATGACCCCAAACACACATCAAAAGTGGTAAAGGAATGGCTAAATCAGGCTAGAATGAAGGTTTTAGAATTGCCTTCCCAAAGTCCGGACTTAAACATGTGGACAATGCTGAAGAAACAAGTCCAGTCAGAAAACCAACACATTTAGGTGAACTGCACCAATTTTGTCAAGAGGAGTGGTCAAAAATTCAACCAGAAGCCTGTGGATGGCTACCAAAAGTGCTTTATTGCAGTGAAACTTGCCAAGGGACATGTAAGCAAATATTAACATTGCTGTATGTATACTTCTGACCCAGCAGATTTGCTCACATTTCCAGTAGACCCATAATAAATTCATAAAAGAACCAAACTTCATGAATGTGTTTTCTGAACAACAAGTATGTGCTCCAATCACTCTATCACAAAACAATAAGAGTTGTGGAAATGATTGGAAACTCGATCAAGACAGCCATGACATTATGTTCTTTACAAGTGTATGTCAACTTTTGACCACGACTGTACATCTACTGTACTAAAATATTGCCAAGCAAGTCAAAGCACGGTCTAACAGTCATACAGTAAATGAAAGAGTGATGTGAATGTACGTTGAGAATGTTGGAATGTACGGCTGCATTCTTTTACCCTTTTTGTTGGTATTTTCTGTTCTCAGAAATGTATAACATTTCATTTCAAATGTACAAAAATAAAGATGTGCAAAAAACGTGGCAACAACACAATTACAAACCCCGTTTCCATATGAGTTGGGAAATTGTGTTAGATGTAAATATAAACGGAACACAATGATTTGCCAATCATTGTCAACCCATATTCAGTTGAATATGCTACAAAGACAACACATTTGATGTTCAAACTGATAAACATTTTTTTTTTTGCAAATAATCATTAACTTTAGAATTTGATGCCAGCAACACGTGACAAAGAAGTTGGGAAAGGTGGCAATAAATACTGATAAAGTTGAGGAATGCTCATCAAACACTTATTTGGAACATCCCACAGGTGAACAGGCAAATTGGGAACAGGTGGGTGCCATGATTGGGTATAAAAGTAGATTCCATGAAATGCTCAGTCATTCACAAACAAGGATGGGGCGAGGGTCACCACTTTGTCAACAAATGTGTGATCAAATTGTTGAACAGTTTAAGAAAAACCTTTCTCAACCAGCTATTGTAAGGAATTTAGGGATTTCACCATCTACGCTCCGTAATATCATCAAAGGGTTCAGAGAATCTGGAGAAATCACTGCACGTAAGCAGCTAAGCCCGTGACCTTCGATCCCTCAGGCTGTACTGCATCAACAAGCGACATCAGTGTGTAAAGGATATCACCACATGGGCTCAGGAACACTTCAGAAACCCACTGTCAGTAACTACAGTTGGTCGCTACATCTGTAAGCGCAAGTTAAAACTCTCCTATGCAAGGCGAAAACCGTTTATCAACAACACCCAGAGACGCCGTCGGCTTGGCTGGGCCTGAGCTCATCTAAGATGGACTGATACAAAGTGGAAAAGTGTTCTGTGGTCTGACGAGTCCACATTTCAAATTGTTTTTGGAAACTGTGGACGTCGTGTCCTCCGGACCAAAGAGGAAAAGAACCATCCGGATTGTTATAGGCGCAAAGTTGAAAAGCCAGCCTCTGTGATGGTATGGGGGTGTATTAGTGCCCAAGACATGGGTAACTTACACATCTGTGAAGGCACCATTA